>NC_052630.1:35900625-36210000 GCF_016161935.1 Mauremys reevesii | reverse complement strand
TCATGTACTCAGGTTTGAAAGTTTTGGCCTGTAAACTGATCTTTAAAGCCCAGTGCCGACATATCTAAAAGACATTCTCAAAAAAAAATTATGACTGCTGATAAAATCTTTTTCCTCTACTAAGCACAAAAATATCAGTCGAGAAACCAGATAGAAAGTATTTTAAATTATGAGAAAGATACAAACAAATTTACCTGCTGAGCATCAGTACATTCTGTTGAGTTTTGGACAACCTTTATCATAGGATTCCAAGCGGGATCTGGAGTATGAAGTCCATTAAAGAGAGGCCCTCCTGGGCCGTCAGCTAGCTGAGGATGAGAAGGTATTAGAGCTCCTCCATACATGGAAATCGGTAGACCCTGAAATAGCAGAAAGAACAATCACTGTACAGTGTAGTGATTACAGACAATAACACTAGTACATCACATATAGAGTAGTATCTGTCATCTCAAAGAATCCCAGAGCGTTTTACAGAACTTATGGGCACAGATCACTTCATCCATCACTGAAATTAGAAAGAGGGGCGACTGTGCATCAGCAGTGCTACAAAGCAGTGTTGTGAGGAGAGATGAGAATACCATACCCAATTCCAGGGACAATTCAGAGCAAAGCAGAAGGCAATTGATTTTATTAGTGTTGGAATTTTGCAAGGCTCCCCATCCATTCCAATGTACTGCACAATATGAATGAAAATGCATTACCCAAAATGTTCAAACTTCATTCAAATCCTTATGCAACATTAAAGTTGCACTTACAATCATCTTGGCATTCTGTGAGAAAAATGGGAACATGTGGTGGTCTAAGCATCAAGTTTGGAATGCTCAGACTCCTTAGAACCAGAGGTTCAAATCCCAGCAGAACTAATTCAGCCCTTCATCTTCCTGAGATACCCATGTTAAGTACCATCATAGTCTGAGTGTGGTTTATTTAGATGAGTCTGCAAAGTCAGATATTGTGTCTGTTCTACATGGATTTCATGTCACAATGTACTTGGGAAGTGCTCTCCTCTCCCATCAATATACCACTTGTCAGCCTAACTGAGCTGCAGTGATGCTGTGTGTATAGTCTGAAAGCTCAGTGGGATCCTTTAAGATGGAAGGTACTATACAATATTTTAATTGCCAACTGGAATAATGACCTTTGAGTTCATAAAAGGTGTAGTGGCTTTCTTTATAGAGCCTCACTTCCGTGGCCTCCAGCATGTGACATAACAGTTTTCATAAACATCTCCCTATACAGAACAGAAGGGGATACAGAGCTCTTTCGATACCTCCCTCCCTCAAATTTCTGTTGTCTCATTGCATAGGATATGAAAAATCTTTGTCTTGCTCACAAAAAATAAAGACTGCAACAAAGTACTTTCTCCAGATGTAACTGTAGCAATGTTCTGAGAAGACTCCAGACTATGCACATGACCCTAGACATTCCTCAAATTCTTCAACTGAATGATGACAGGGCTGTATTCTGTTTTTGCCTTGTGCTAGTTTCTGATATTAATGCCTTCTTTATGTACATAGTTCAATAGTCTCCCAACCTCCTACCACATGTGCTGAAGAAAATTCCATGATATTCATATGCCTAATTTATATCTATAACTCGTGCCAGAAGCATTAAATATTAACCAGCCTGAAGAGGCGACCTAGTTCCATGTAGGAAGGAAGGAATCTAACACAGTAGGGGAGAATGGAACAGTGAAGGGTGTCACCAAGCAAGTCCATGTATAGACCTGGGATATTAGCAACTAGAAATAATGTTTAGTTTCAGTTATAATGTGCCCTCAGTTTGACTAGTGTCTCTCACATGTCCAAGAGTGTTTCTGGGGTGAAGGGGGCACTACATGAATCCTCATATCTGCTAGAGCAGAGGTCCTCAAACAGTGGTCTGCGAGTTCTGTTCAGGTGGTCCGTGGATAGTTCCCTCTAAGGTGTGCGCCTGGACAGCTGCACATGAGAGAATGAAGGGCTACCAGGGGCTGCTGTGGCGGGGAAGAGACCCTTCTCCGACCCAGCCCCCGCTCGGGGGCTGCTGTGGCGGGGGAGAGAGGGCACATCTATTGCATTAGAAAGGTAAGACTACTGATATTAAAATATGAGTTGTGTGCTGTTATTTGTACAACAAAAAAATGTTAATTATTAAGGTTTTTTTATATAGTGCTTTTATCCAAAGTGCTTTACAATAGTTAGCATATGGTACAAACATTTGAAAAGATCATTAAGTGGTTTGCCGAGATCCCCAGCAATTTTCAAGTGGTCCATGAAAATAAAAGTTTGAGAACCACTGTGCTAGAGCAAGGGTGTACAACACCCTTACATGGCCCACCAGAGCATTTCATAAAGCCTGCAGCCTGTTTAACACAATATACTAATGGCCAATTCATTAGAATTTTGTCATCCTGTTTACATCATTTTAGTTTACATAAGGGTGTAAAGAGACAATGTTGTACATAGGTTGTTTCTATCTAAATACATACAAAACAAGCTGAACTTAAAATATAAATCAATACCGGTGACTTTACATCTTATTAAAATATGTACAATCTGTTTGGCCCACACAAGGTTGTGCTTATGTGTATGTGGCCCTCCCGTATAAGATTGGGCACTACTGTGCTAGAGAACATTCAGAGTTAAACAAATCTGAATGGACCAATGGCCTTGGCAAAGTTGCCCCACCTTGTTCCAGAGAAAGGGCTTTTAAGGAAGTCTCTCTGGATAGTCATTTCTGGACATGCACTGTCAGACAAGTCATCTGCAACCAGGCAAAACAACCCAGCTGCTTATAACAAATTCAACTTTCAAATATAACTTACTTTAGAAAAATCCACAAAGCTATTTGGCATAGGTTGGTGGAAAATGTTTGAGGGAGCCACGATTCCAGAATCATCTCTCTCCATTGGCTGATGCTGGGAAAATGTGCCTGGGTCTGATAATTGTTGATGCATTGGATGATTCCCCATTATAGGCTGAGACCAACCTGACAAGCCTTCTGGAAAGGAAGAGATTAAAAGTGGATGGTTGTAATCAATCGAGAACACTCTGGAATAAATCAATCAGCTGCACAGACCATCTCCACACATGTTAAGGATCTCAGAAATAAGCATAACAATGCTGCAAAAACAAACTGGGGCATTGCTCTGAACAAATCACTTTTCAGACCTCCCCAAAACTTGTATTCTACCCTCAGACCCAATGACCTGTTAACAACAAAATATGCACACACATCTCCTATCCTCAGCTTCATGGCTCTGCCTACATGGCACTCTCACAAAGACAGGCTGTAGAAAGTACTGCACATGTAAGGTCCCACTGCATTCAGACATTTTCTTCCCCTCCCATCACCCACTGAGTTAGGCACTTTAGCACAATCCATATCCATGGTAATGCAAGGTGAGAGACTCCACAGAGTCATGCTTAGGGCAGGAGCTGGTAGGAGGTGAAAGGCAGAGAACTTTCTGAAGACTGAAGTGGGAGAAGATGGTGAAATCTGGAGACATGGGACTGGGCCTGATATTTTCTTTCATTCTCCTATATTCCTGCACCAAATACCAAACCAATATTTCAGATGTCCCCAACACTGGGCTAAACTTTAATAGAACTGTGATCTATGAATATTGCCAATTTGTATGACAAGTTTATAACTTTAGTCTGAAAAACAGCCATGAGGAGACACCAAGGTTAATGGGATAACGTCAGACCAAATTTGGATCAAAATTTAAGCCTCATTTAAAAAAAACCCTAGCTTGACAAAATTTAAGACCATTAACATTGTCATTTTATTTTGCTACATACACAATCTCTTAAAATTCCTATTGAAAACAATCTGCAGCTCAAACAGTGCACTTTGTTTTGATCTGTAAGAACTTGAAAATGGAACTACCAAAAACTGAATATAAACCTTCAGCTATTTAGAAGTCTCTTTATTTAAAAAAAAAAAAAAAAGTAATTGCTGTTGCCTGGAACAGAACTTATTTCATATTATTCAAGAAGAGTTATGGAGGAGAAAAGTGTAAAAATTAAGGACCAATAGCACTCACTCTGAATGCCCCAGTTTTTATTTGCTTGTCATAACTGTAACCTCATTTTTAAAAATAGTTTGAGTGACAAGCTACTAATTAATGAATTGCAACCGCAGCTTTCAGACCGAGTTTTAAATTCAGAGACCAAATTTTGAGGAAAAAGGTAAAGAATTATTTGTTCTCATTCTAAAATTACATTTCTGTTCAACAGATTTAACAGTATATAAGATTTCAATCACTCTTTCAGAGATTATGTATTTACTGTGTACCTTTGCAAGATCTAAGTCAGGTGAAAAATTCTATATTATGAGAGAAAATTGCAATGGTTCTAGCAAAACAGATTTGGCCTGAAGAAAATCAGAGTCAGTCATTACCCAATGAGGAACATTTTGGCAAAGCCCACCCTATCTCTATCAAGACACTCTTTAGAATCTTGTGGGTGGGTTACAGATTATTTCAGAATCAATCACGAAAAACTTGGTCTGTCAGCTATAACATCAGAGGTATTTATCTCTTAAAATCCTGCAGAGTAGCTGAATAAATGAAAAGAAAAGCAATCATGAAACAAAACCTAAAGAAATACCTCTGTTCTTCCGAGACTTGATCCCATCCCAGGTGGGATACTGAGGCTGTATTAACAGCCCATCTGTAAAGAAGAGTACGTTTCTGGATTTGTACCCACATCAAGTGTTGCAAATCAATCACTTCTTTTGCCCTAACCTTCCTTTCTAATTGTGGTCCTTATGGGTCAGTTCCTCAGTGAATGAAGAAGAACTTAAAAGTCTTCCCCAATATATTTCCTTAAAAGATCAGAATATGCACGTTTCTCAACACTTCTCTCTCTATCCCTCCAGCTCTCTGTTTGTAACTTCCCCATGATATTCCTTTTAGTTTCTGCCTTTAAAGTAATCTTACATGCAATTGATAAAGTGTATTTTGTTCTCTGGTTTAGAAGGGAAGATTTTTACATATGACTACCATGCATTACTCTATTATTTCAAATTTGATCCTTGAAAAGCTCAAGTTTGGCATTTTGTTTTCCCCCCAATTAGTTCTCAGAATGTAGCGTCACCCTAAAATCTGAGGTTTGATTTTTTTAAAACAGAAAGCTTACTTATTGTGTATGAGACTGACTTACCTGATACACTGTTAACTCCAAATGACCAGATACCACTATGTCCAACAGGAGCCGTAAAGTTAGTTCCTAAGGGGGTAGGAGTGACAGAACCTCCCTGCCGAATTCTAGCAAGCCTTTCCGTCCCAATAGGAGGTGGTACCTTTCGATCTTGACTTGTGCTACCTGCTTTTGGCTGGCCCAAGTTAGAAGGTGCAGAAGCAGCTGAAAGGGGTGAAGATGATCCCGATGAAACTGATGGAATAGGAGATTCACCTGGTGACAAAATATTTCTCTTGCTTTATTATACATGGAACATTTAAGTGATGTTAAATACCACAATTTCCCCTCTAAACTGCCAATCTGTATTCTGTAATGCAGATTATGAAAGGTGTAAAAGTTTATTGATTTATAATCTTTTGGGGCTAGTGAGAGAATTTAGTTATTTGTGGCAGAATAGTCATTGCATTGATTGCTGTCTGGCCCACTGGAAAGATTCTTCACCAGTGATTTTGTATCTTACATTAGTTGCATAAATGGTTCCAACCACAGGATAGTATGACATTTTCTAGATCTTGTCTAGTAAATCTAAAATATTTACAAGGACAAGAAAACTGGAAGACTGTATGAAGAGATCTGCAAATCTTGGCCTAAATTTTCCAGGCACTCAACTGGCCTTGTTTTCAGAGGTGCTGAGCATCCCCAACTCCCAGTGGGATATAGGCTCAGGGTGCGATTTTCCAAAAACGCGCAAATGACTTAGAAGCATAAGTTCCATTGACCTTTAGTTTTGGCACCCAAGTTTATTTTGGCCTTTGTACTCCAGGAGTTGCCATCACTAAGATTCTGAATTGCAAAGATCCAAGCTTCTCATGTGGCCACTCTCTCTCTCAGATTTGCTCCATAAAAGTCCTCACTGTCATTTCAGACAATTTAAAAATTTCAATGAATTTTAAGATATATAAAATATTAATTGCAGAAGTCTCATTTTTAAAACCTTTAAAATAAAGCATAATTCAATCTGAGAAAGTCACGCCAATTTCATCTGAAGCAGTTTTACACTACAAGAAAGCTCCCCGCGTTGTGATCACACAAAAATTAACCTTCTCTTCAGAGTTTAAGGGTACATCTACACTGCAAAAAATCAAAAACAAAAAAACCCCCAAAACAAACCCTGCAGCAGTAAGCCTCAGAGCCTGTGTCAACCGAATTGGGCTCGGGTTATGGGGCTAAAAATTGCAGTGTAGACATTCTTGATCAGACTGGAGCCTGGCCTCTTAGCCCCACTCTCCCCTTGCTGCTTTTCAGAGATGAGGTCCAGCCTGAGCCAGAATATTTATATTGTTACTTTCAGCCCCATGGTGCAAGCTGGAGTCAGTTAACCTGGACTCTGAAACTTGCTGCCACAGGTCTTTTTTTGCAGCGTAGACATACCCCTAAGCCTCCTGAAGCTGCATCAAGAGAAGTAATACGAATGGAACCTATGGCATTTCACATAAGATATCCATAAAATGTTTTGTGATGCCATTTCACACATTTCCCATCTTTACTGAGGCTAAAAGCAATTTCCAATAATAGTTTCTAAAGCCACTGGTTGCTTTCCCCTCGAAGTTAGAAATCAACTAGTAGCTAAAGACAATAACTAAAACACTGAAAATATATAGATAATTAAGACAGACCCATGAAGTTCCTACATGAATTTGTAGCACTCGTCCAAGGATGTGGTGAAAAATGCTGTCTGTTAAAGCTGGGAGTCCCAACAGGTGCTGGCCCTTGAAGATAAACCCGTTGTATGTTTGCTGAAAAACCTGTCAGAGGAGCTGAAGAGGCAGCTGAAGAGCCGTTGGATGGGTCTAGAGAGGGCAAGCCTGAAATAAATGTAAAACTTATGAAATATACCTATTTGGAAAAATAATTCACTGCACCATGAAGATTCACTGCTCCAAATACAATTTAAACTTATTGTCCAGTCACCCTTTTCATGGGTATTTACAGGTGCAATGAGTTTTTGCAGGTTACAGGCTAAGGGAGAAATTACATACTGGTATATGTATTTTTCAATCTTGCTCTTTGTCAGCCTACAGCTGTTATCACACAAAGCTCTACCTCAGGGTACTCTATTTTTTGTCAAGGACCAATTTTTTTAGTCAAGGTGTAGCCAAGGTCCAGACTCCAGAGCAAATAAAAAAAACAATGAAAAATAAAAAGATCTGGGGTCTGGTCAAAAGTGTCTGGTAGTCCAGATTTGGCCCAGCTATTGACTACCCCTGATCTACCTTCACCTACCATGAGATATGAAGGCAAACCCAAGACAAGCTTACCACATAAGTAAATCCCAACTTACTCCTCAGTCTAGAATTCTCCAGAGCTAACCAAGACGTACAATATAAGTTAAAAACAATAAAAAAAAATTCAAGTAAGAAGATTGAAAATGATCCATTAGTACCAGGGCAGTAATTCATAATATATTTCTTGCCCATCCTACAGCTGGGTCCATAAGTAGAGTGCATACAGTATTCCGTGCCCCAAAAAGTGGGGTAAGACTGATATTTGCGTAGTGTGATGGTTGGAAGCAGTTTCTCAGCACAAGGCTGCATTCCAAATAGGAGCAAAACCGAGTCTCCTTTAAAACAAGCGGCATGGGGAGTTGAATTTTCTGATCAAGCCAAAGCCTCGCCACCAAAATACCTTAAAGACCTTTATCATAGTTTGGTAATAAACAAATATGATAATAAATACAGGGAATCAGAGAGGTTGTTTTGTTGGTGGTGGTTTCTGGAGCCTGTGGGAATCACAGCCGCCATTAGAGAAGGGTGCTGACAGAACTGTTGAGGGGCTCAAGTTAATAACCACAATCAGGACGAACTAAGGCCCTTTCTGGAAGGTCAGGGACAAAAATACTTAGTTATGGTAGTCAGAGAGGGGGTGGTGGTTGTTGGAAAGGAGGGGTCATGCACTGTGTTTTTTTTCCTGTCCCTCTGACTTACCAGCCTCTTGGAAACATTCCTGGTTATCCTATTTCACCCTGGTTGGAACAGAAAAAAAAAAATCCAACCAACCCAGAATCTCTGGTGTGTTGCTTTCAAAATGTTAGGTCCTGGTGCTGAATTTCTGCTTCAAGCAGCTTAAGGCTTGCCTGCCATGCTTCACCTAAGCCTGGAGAACCAAGTAGCCAGGGAGTACTGGCTTGGAGATTCTACAAATCCAGCTCCTGCTGCTAAAGCATTGCAAACAAACAGATTAAGTCTGCCTGCCATAATATCGTACAGTGAGGGAGGCAGTGGCAGCTGGGCCATGTGCAGGAATCCCTTTGATCTATACTGCCGTGTTTTCTCCTCAAATATCAGTTTCCTGCAGACTCTTCTCAAAGATCCTCTCCCCACCAAGGAGGCACCAAGGAGAGGAAGAAAAATCAAAAGACAATAGAAAATGCTTCTGCCTGAAAAGAGAGAGAGAAAATAGAGAGGAGAGGCCTAGAGGAACCACCCACTTCAGGTGGTGGTGACACCTTAGGAAGTTAGAGAGGGAGATAGTTCTCTGGACAGCTCCTTCATCTCACATTACATTGTGAAACTAGAGAAGTTAAAAAAAGAAGCACCTTTATGCTTGAAAGATGAAGCAGAATAACCCAAACTGTAATGGACCATGAAGCACAAGATGCTCATGAGGGAGAACTGAGTGAGGAAGAATAACCTTTGCAGAGCTTTGATCAATGTTCAGAGAATGCACTCTTATTTGAGATTCAATTTTCATGGACAAGGGACTAGGCAGTGCTTTGTGTAGGTTGTCTGTAAAAAGAGTACTGTTTGTTGGCACATATTTGATGTAGGCAAGTCTACTGGCACAGAAATTATGCTAGAGTTGTGTCTAGTAATAAGTTACTGTTGAAGCAAGTGATCGTTCTTAATATCGCCCAGCTGGGGCCTCCCTCCTTGTGGTGGGGCAACTGATGGTACTCACTTGCCAATTCCCTGCTCCTCATACAAAGCTCAGAAGTAGCCCAATCTGAAAGGCTCCTACTCCATTGTGATGCATGTAATAGTGAATCAGAGAGAAAAGGTGGATGAGGTAATATCTTCTATTGGTCCAACTTTTTTTGGAGAAAGAGAAACTGTTGAGCTTACACTGAGCTCTTCTTCAGCTGGTGGATCAGAGGCTGGTTCTTGGATAATTACAATGGCTGGCTGGACAAAGTGCCCAATGGACTGATTTTCAACGACTCTTGTACAGAAAGTGGCATTTCCTACAGCATTGGCTCATTAACTGGGTCTCTGTCTATAGTGAATGTTGGAGATAACCATTCATAGTAATGGAAACTTAGGTAGATCCCTGTCTATCAGTGTCATCTGCATATCTCTTCAACAAGAGTTGAACGTGCCTTTGGAAGATTGATGGCGAGATGCCTTCTAAAGCACAATGATTCTGTATCCAATGTAATTTAAGTGTTGTGTTTTGCACACTTCTGAGAGCAAGGGGAAATGTTTCTGCAGGAAGTGACTGAAGCGCTGCTATATTTTAATCAGCCTGAAACTTCTGAAGTGCACAAGTCCAGCACTGTCAGTTTCAGGTAGGCTAACATGATAAAATATGCCACCTTCTATTAATACTTTGCCCCTGCAATAGTAGAGGAAAGAAGAACCAATCCAATACCAATAAGGGCTACTGTGCGCAACACACTAAGTAGTGTGTGAACTGGTTTTAGTCACCAACTTCCCACTTATGTATTTTGCTTGATTACTGCATCATACTTTGGAGGAATAGTAACATGCTTAAATTAGTGTCAAATTATGCCATTTCAAATGCGTTTCTCTGGCTGGATTAGCCAAATTTGCATAATGAGCATCAGTAGCATGAGACTGTGTCCTGATGCTACATGAAAACTATGCTCAAAGTACAGTTTCTCAAGGCTCCAAGATACTTCTGTGTAGACTGTTTGCCAACTGCCAGGGCTAACTTAACCTGGATCATTGCTACTCCAGATCTCAAGGAAGACCCTCAAAATCAGATTCACATTGTGAGGGCATCTGTTGTGTGTGGTTTCAAGGAATTGTGATGGCGTTACAGCTCAAGGTATGCCAGCTTACTGTAATGCATTTTAACCTAACACAGACAGACTTGGTCCTCAAACGTAGAGGAAGCATAACAAGTGACTGAAATGGATTCCTTCTGGTTTTGTCTGGAGCCTTCTAAAAGGAGCATGCAAATCTGTCCCCAATACTGCAAACTGCTAGGACTAGCAGACATGAAAAGTGAAGGCAGGACAAAAAGACAGTTTTCCTGAATGGACCCAGAGCCATAACTCATGGCAGGGAACCAAAAATATCTGGAAAGAAAGTGGGCAAATTGGGATTCTCTGCTTTCAATCTTAATTTTTGGTATCAGTCTGCTTACAACATGAAGGTGCTTGTCAAAACTCCTACTTTAAGACTCAAACAAGTGAGGAACTTAACTGGGCTTTCTGCTGCAAACCAACTTATAGAAGTGAACTCCAAGAGACTAAGTTTGTGGAAATCCAACTATTCCTAACTGTACCCCAAAGATACAGAAGAACTCAAGTGAAAAAGAAACTTGGCGAACAAACCATTACTCAATGTTACAGGTGCAATGTCATATCTAGCAGCCATTTTGATAAATCTCACCTTACTGGTACAATATATGAAGATACTGTATACTGGCCCACCAGCAAGGACTGCCAGACTGTCTAAAGCCCAGGGCTGCTGCACTCCACAGCACAGTATTGTACGTCAGTAACAAATGGGACTTTTTGACTTCAAAGAACTATGAGAAACCTGTAATTCAAGTATATACCATCAGCCAAACAAGCTCCAATTTTGATAGACAGAAGAACACTCTTTCCTGTGTGGCTAACCTGTCCTTCAGCCCGAGGTAAGCACCCAAGAAGTACACCTCCACTTCATCCCAGGATAGATAAAAATGGATTTAAAACTGGATTTTTAAATTAAACACAAGTTTGTTATTAAAAATAAGCCTATTTAAAATTTGAAATTATGACAACCTATGCTAAGGCCTAAATTTACTCTAATCTACTAAAATAATTTAAATTAAATAAAAAAAGTTAAGCAGTATCTATTTACTGCCAAAATTTTAAAGAAAGTCAAACCACTGAACTGGTGGACACCACTGGCTAAACAACTGAAATGAGAGTTCGCTGAAATACTAAACCAGCTTCTCTCAGCAGTCGCCTCTTCTGCAGGTACAGAGAAAATATTGTCTTCATTTCAGTTCAATGATTAGTTCACTCAAAGTTAAAAACCACTAGAAAATTGAAAAAAAAAAAAAAAGAGTAGGAAAGCTTGTTTTCCAGTTTATGAATAAAAACTAGATGTAAGGATAAGACCTACTAGTTTTAAAATCCTGAAGGACATAATGCAAGAAACAATCAGTTCAATTAACTAACTGCAGAAACTTCCTTTGTTTAATAAATCTGTTAGTTTTAAATACAAAACGTGTTGATAAAATGAGTTATTTTTGCATTTAGTTGAATTTGAGTTCCCATCCAAACAGAACTTAACACAAAAAAAAAATCTAGTAAACAAGAAATGCATTATTCACCATTTTCTAATGTAGTAAAAATTAAGAATCTGAATAAATGCAAATTAAGCTATATAACTGCTTAAACATGTACAGATGTGTATCCTGGTTTTCAAAAAGCATATTTAGTGTACAGGTTGTATTTAGTTGCAACTGAAAACGTCTTCGGGCTTGTCTTCACATACTTTGGCGTAGTAGTGTCTTCACTAATGGGAGAGCTTCTCCTGTCAGCATAGTTAACCCACCTCCTCGAGAGGTGGTAGCTGTGCGACAGCGCTGTCTACATGGGTGGTTAGGCTGGTATAATTACATCACTCGGGGTGTGCATTTTTCACATCCTGGAGCAACACAGTTATACCAATATAGGTCTGTAGCGTAGACCTGGTCTTAATGGTTATCACCAATGAGAATCAACCTCTCTTTAGGAAAATAAAAAAAATACAAAATGCAAACCATGATTAAAATTGATGGATTTAAATCAAGATTTCCTGCTTGCTAATTTAATCATGATTTAAATCAATCCACCCTGCTTTATCTCATCTAAAAGACTGACTGCAAGGTCTGACTAATGACAGGGTGACATCTGTGAAAGAATGGAAGTAAATGAAGCTGACTGAGCCAGCTACTCTTCTATACACACACACACATCTGCAAGGGGATGATGCTGGAGCAGGCCAAAGACCACTGACACTTTCTAGATACCAAGACCTGGACAATCTGAATAGCTCTGAGAAGCTATTGTTCTTGTTACCCACCATCAACTTAAATCCTCTTTTCCCTAAGCAGAGACAAATGAACTCAATCTGAAGAGCTTCAGATTCCAGGCAGGGTAGCAGATTATGTAACAGACTCAAGACCTGAAACTTTTACTTTTGCCTTCTTGTTCTGTGGTTAGAGGATGTAACAGACCTCTACATATGGGACTGCCAACTACAGGACTGGGGAGAAGAGGTGGCACAACTTTGTTTTTTAAAGCATATAATCAATTTTTAAATGCCCCAGCCAAATTCCAACTTGGATAATTTACATTCTGTCAGAATCCCCTGGTTTCAATTGAAAAAAATATTCCTCACTTTTCTTCCAGAAGACACTTGTGTAAGGTGTGCTGCAGCATAATTCTTACCATTTCTAACTCAGTGGTTTATGTAGAGTCTAAAGAACCTTAATATATTTGGAGTGAAATGAGTGAGGGATTTAAAGTGTTGTAGCCATGTTAGTCCCGCAATATGACAACGACAAAGTGGGTGAGGTACTATGTTTTACTGGACCAACTTGTTGGTGAGAGACCAGCTCTGTGTAAACTCAAAAGAAAGCTGGTCTCTTTCACCAACTGAAGTTGGTCCAATAAAACATCTTGCCTCATGCACCTTGTGTCTCAGAGATTTTAAGTTATTTTACAGTTCTATTTTGTAGCATTTTGTATGAAAAATGGGTAACTTCAGAATTTTAATAGTTACCCCGTGTGAAGGAGTTTCATTTTCCTTTACAAGCATAATTGCCTTCAGAGCCATTCTAGGTACATAATCCATGGGATGTGAGTGATTTGACAGACTGTCTATTTACCACATCTTCCTGAACAACTTTGACCATCCATGAGAAAAAGAGGAGCTGGTAAAAAGGCAATGTTTCTCGAGTCCATTGGAGCAGGACTTGACTGTTCTACTGTTAGAGGATTGGATGAATGAGGTCAGACTACTCCAGCTATTACAGTTCTAGCTGCATTTGGTTCTATTTGATGTACTGGGAGCAGAGATCATATGCGCCTAACTGCTTGTGCTCTTCAGAATGCAGCTAACTAGTTTAAATTTAAATATTTAAAAAAACTCTGAGACACCCTGGCAAACATTTTCTGACTTTTGATGTTAGACATCTAAAGAGAAGTGGCCTGGTTTCAGAAGTGCTGAGCACCCAGAGTCCCATTTGAACTCAATGGGAATGTATCACTTGTGAAAATCTATTCACTTATTTAGGTGCCTAACTTCAGTATCCAAGTTTGGAAATTTTGGCCCAAAGTTTTAAAAGGGTTTGTGAGATGGTGTTGGGTGAAAGACTTGAAGAAAATTAACTTAGGAAAGCTGGGAAGTGAGGCTCTCTAGACACCTGTCTTCAAAATACAGTCATCTTCTGACATATGAACAAATCTGAAAAGCAATGAGGTAAGGGTAACATCCTTTATGTGTCTACTAGGTAAATGTCAGGGAAAAGGAAGGAGGACTGTCAAGCATTCAGTCCCTTACTAAGTCCCATATGCTGATAATGTTAAGTGAGCAAGTTCAAAACACCAAGAGGACAGGGTTCCAACAAGATCCCCATCTGCTACTACACTTGGTCTAGCACCATGACAATCCATCCTTCCTCTGGATGGAATCAATATTAAGACACCTGTGGGTGGAGTTTCAACAAGTGTCACAAGACCCTTACTTCCTAAAAGAGCCAATGGTAGTTGCTTCTGCAGCATTACCAGCACCTGACAGGTCAGAGCTAGGAAAAAGAATTGGATGTGTATAATTTTAAACAGCTTTTGAAATTACACATGGCAAGTTCAGCTCTCAGGTTGGCGTCCTTTTGCATATTACCTTGTAAAATCTTTCTGGAGCAATTTGAGAATAGGGTCAAAGACTAATGGCAGGATTGTCTCTATGCCAGAGTAACGAAGAGTCCTGTGGCACCTTACAGACTAACAGATGTATTGGAGCATAAACTTTCGCATGCGTCTAACAAAGTGGGTATTCACCCACGAAAGCTTATGCTCCAAAACGTCTGTTAATCTATAAGGTGCCACAGGACTCTGTTGCTTTTTACAGATCCAGACTAACACGGCTACCCCTCTGATACTATGCCAGAGTAGAAACTTTGTGGACTTACCTACAGGGCTGGTAGAAACTCTCTGGGAAGGTGGCCTGAATCCAGGAGCCTTGGAGTTATCAGGATGCACATTTTCTATGTGTCCAAGCACAGAGTTACTCAGAAAAGTAGACTGAACAGTGAAAGATGGGTCTGCTGCTGCTCGTGTGGATAGTGGACAGTCTCCCCATCCTTGGTTGGCTGGCACCTGGTTACTATCAAAAAGACTACTGAAGTGATTGAAAAGTGTTGCTGGCCCAAACGTAGGAGGCAATGATTTGTTTGCAGGGTTAATGTGCATCTGAGAACCGTTCATAACGTTCATGGCTGATGAAAGCTGCACTGCAGCAGGTGGACCTTGAGATGGCGTTAAAGGAACTGGATTTGTAACAAAAATAGACTGATGATCTTGGTGTAGGTTTGCATTTGGTACCACTGAATAGAAAGAACCTCTAGGCTGCATTCTGTGAGAAACTCGAGGTGCTGGTACAGCTAACTGAGGTAAATTACTGTTGTCCTGATTATCTGCAGCAATTGATCTGGGTGAAGCTAAGCTTAACGGAGTGGGTTCTGAGCTAGAGGAAAAAGGCATGGACACAGAAGAACTTATATCTGACATGCTGGTTGGCAGTATCTCATCTTGGACGTTATTTAGAGGTGCAGGGCTGCTAGATGGGCGAGTTTCTAGGACTCCTGGATTGCTGCTAGCGGATATATTGCAACTACTTGCAACTGAAGATGGTGCACACGTGTTTCCAGTAGGTTGGTCTGGTGTTGACACCTTCTCTTTGGGTGCTGAGATAGCTGAGAAAGAGTCCGTTTTAAGTGCAGAATGCTGTGTTTGTGGAACATTAGAGGGCAGAAATGCTGTGGGAACTTGCCCGTTGTTTGCAGGTGCAGAGGAAGGAGAAGGCAGAGTGCTACAGGTGCTTGTCACAGTTGAGATTGCTGTTGCCACCGCACTTGTTTTCGGAACACAGGCGAACAACTGCTTTCTGACTGATGAGGGAGTCCGACTACTTGTTGCACATAGCGGTTGGGTGGAAGCAACTACAGAAGAGACAGTAATAGGACAGCTAGCAGTAGCTAATCCAGTAGACTCTGTCTGTAAAATATTCCCATTCTGGTTACCTACACGACTTGAACTATTATGCTTTGGAGAGCTGTTTGTGCTGCTAGGATTAACTGGTCTCACTGGGAATGGTCCCCAAGTGTTCGGCGAAGGTGAAAAAGTTCCTCCAAACTGGGCCATAGGTAAGCGAGGGTGCCGAATCTGTTGCATAGTTTGGGCAGCCAGCAAGGCAAAATGAGGGTGGGAATAAGCTAAGGGCAGAGACACTGGAAAAGAAGAACGCACATTTGCTGGAACATTCTTGTTTAATTTGTTAGTGGGCTGGAAAGTAGAAAGTGTCGATGACTGTGATGTGACAAGAGGTGGTGCTCCGAGCGGAAAGGAGTTTTTGTTGGAAGCAGCTGCGGTACTGACTCCAGATGAAAAGTTTGCATGAATTGATTTGGTGTTTGGAGCAGGTGTTCTTATATGAGTTTTAGGAATTAAGTCTTCCAGTTCCTTGGCGGGATCTTGAATAAGGGCACTGATAAGCTGCACTGCATACCTTGTTGATTCCGTACCGCCCCTGAAATTAAAAACAAGTATTAATCTTCTCTCTGGAATGGAATTCTCACTTTGCTGCAACACTTCTTGAACTAAACAATTTCTTTTGGCTATATTAGTGCAGTATTTGATAGAACAGTCAAGAAGTTTTATTTATTGATATCTGCTTTTTTATGGTTTAACTTTGTGTAAGTATCAGATTTTCAGCATGTCCTGCTGTCAGAAATTTATGCACTATACACTAGTGCCAAAGAGCCAATATGTCCTACCTTAAAGATAAGCAGACTGTGTAAGAAAAATCTTGTACCAACTCAATTTACAATTATTTTGTTTCCATGTATCGTACCTTATTGTGATCATTCTCTCTCCATTCTTATCTTTTTGTTTGTCCACATCAATATGAGCACCAGTGACATCTTGAATTGCAGTGATGTTGCACCCACCTCTTCCCATTATTCTAGATACGACAGAAGCTGGGACAGATAATTTCTTAGACCTATATCACAAAGATTGCAAATTTGTGAAGTCATGTTGGAGACATTTTAAAAGTGCCAAAATCTCTCGTTTGGCAACTGAACATCTCAATATTTTTACATTTCAGGGCAGCAAGTGGTTTTCTGCTGGTATTGAATTCACCCTTTGGAGCCTCCCTAAAACTTCCCCACTGAAATTACTTGTTACCCTGAGCACTTCTGAAGTTTCTTCAGAACACTTATTCAACCAAGTACACCTCTACCTCAATAGAACACTGTCCTCAGGAGCCAAAAAAAAAATCTTACTGCGTTATAGGTGAAACTGTGTTATATCGAACTTGCTTTGATCCGCCGGAGCGCACAGGCCCCCCTAGCGCTGCTTTATTGCGTTATATCCGAATTCGTGTTTTATCGGGTCGCGTTATATCAGGGTAGAGGTGTATATCACATCATATAGATGTATATTATACAATATACATGCTGTTTTGGACATATAGTTCTTCATCTTTTGTCCTAACCTGTGTATTTTTAAAATGTAAGTAAGATTAAATCCTAAGTGACTCTCTTACTTTACATTTTAATTAGTATCAAGCATCTTTGGATCACAGGGATTAGCCACTGGATACAAGTTGCTTCTACTAGTACAGGGGTCGGCAACCTTTCAGAAGTGGTGTGCCGAGTCTTCATTCATTCACTAATTTAAGGTTTTGCATGCCAGTAATACATTTTAACGTTCTTAGAAGGTCTCTTTCTATAAGTCTATAATATATAACTAAACTATTGTTGTATGTAAAGTAAATAAGGTTTTTAAAGTGTTTAAGAAACTTCATTTAAAATTAAATAAAATGCAGAGCCCCCTGGACCGGTGGCCAGGACCCAGGCACTGAAAATCAGCTCGCGTGCCACCTTCGGCACCCATGCCATAGGTTGCCTATCCCTGTACTAGTATATAGCCAGACTGATAATCTTTGAAATACCACCTGCTTGAGCAAGACTTTAAAATCAGGGTCTTGATCCAACATCCCGGTAGAATTAATATCTCCTAGACCTCAAGTGAGAAACTACAAATGCTCTGGAAGATTGCCAGTGACCCTACACAATGGTTTATAGCAAGCAGGCCAACTGTGCAATTCAAGGGTCCAAAGGGATGCTGGAAGCCACTATGAAGGCAGCACAGATTTTCAGAAGAACATTTATTTTTAGGCCATGATACTGCAACCCAAACACTCAATGGACTTATTAAGTGAACTCCTAGGATTTTCAAATTCATATGGCATTGGTGGATCAGTGCAGGCATATGGCAATGGGAAGCTTTAGAACACCAGCTATGCTTGCATTCCAGACCCCAGCCAAAGGTCCCTTTAGCCCACTCTTGCTCCCAGACTTCAAAGACTGGACCTCTCAAACCCATACATGGCTTTCAAGCTTAACAGTGGCATATTGCAATTTGTGAACTGTACAGTTTGAGGGAATTCCAAGGAGTTTCAGGAAGCACTGTGATGAAGGTTCAAGAATCTGAACAGAATATAGACTGTACAGCTCTATGTTGCTGCCAGCTTCACCTACATTTTCAATTTAATCATATTTAACATTTTAGATTACTAACAGAAAGAAATTATGCAGGAAATGTATTTCAGTTAATAAACGTGTGTAATGTAAAATGGATAGTTTTTACATTTACCATCTGAAAATATTAACATTCTAATATGTTTTGTCTTTTTAAGTAACCTGTCCCCTGCCCTCCACAAAATTCACACTATCTCCACAAACAATGCTCCACACACTATGCCCTCACCCCAGCATTTCTCATGTTCCAATCCCGTCCCCTTTGGATATGCATTAGTATGAAGACTTCTCTATTGGAGCTCCCTTCCTCATGTAGCTTCCAAGAGCCTTCCACATGATTCACAGGGACCCTAGTTGCATTCCAGTCTCCTTTACCCTCCTCAATCCACTCCCTGAAGTGAACCCCTAGCCATCCTCCCCACCACCCACTGAGGAATTGCTTCCTCAGATGAGCTCTAAATAGCATCCAGAACCCCACTCCCCACCCACCAAGCTCATTTTTTTTAGTTTGAAAAAAAAAATGCCCCAAACAGTACCTTTTTGCTCCTGAACAGCAGCGTCCTCCTCTCTGCAGCTGAAATTGCTCCATTGGTGTTGGCTGCAGAGTGTTGCTAGGGGGAGGGTCTTTCAAAACTCTGCCTACTTGCCTGTCAAGGGTAGAAGGATGTTTTCATTGGTTATTTCTTTGATAGACATCCCTTCTACCCAATAGGGTGCTTTGAGGGAGTGGGAGTTAGAACAGTTCTTGGTCTTGGAATTGGGATAAGCTTTAGGAGGCAAACAAACATGTGCAACACCTCGTTACTTTGAAAAGGACACATGGGTTGTTAAAAGGCTGTTAGATTACATGCATGCTCTGGTATTCAGGGCAGGGCATGGCAAATTCTGGCCTAGGGTAGACATTTTGTGAGCACATTCCTTAACAAATCTTGAGTTCTTAGGGTTATCAAAATCCACCATTTTAGGAAGAAATTTCTAGAACCCCAGCAGCTCTGACAGAACAGAAACATGATACCAAACACAGTAAAAGTAAAGCAAATGACTAAACTAGGAGACTCAAGAGACCTGTCTGGAGAGGTGTAGCAGCTTCAGGATCAATAGCAGGGTTTGTGTGCAGCCCTGGTAAAAGCAGCTGTCTGCTTTTTAACAGTTTCATATGCCTACACGACTCACCAAGTTTGGGGGAAGGGAGAAATCTATGGCTCTTTATTCATCATGCACACCCCGTTACAGGGAGCAATATTTATGAATATACACAATCACCAAAGTAGGGGGAAATTGCACATTTTAATTGGTGTGAACTGATGAGCTAAAAGGTCGGAGTTTAACATCTTAGATTTGAATTGCATAGATTTTTCATTTGCTAAAAAAAAGATAGCTTCCCCAAAACTCACACTTCAAGTCCTCTCTAAAACAATGTTCTGTGCACACAAGCTAAAAGTTGCTCTAAAAAGGGCATTTAGTCAAAATCCTGCATTTCAGAATGTGAGACGCTGAGTCAGGGCTAAATGCAAAAATTTAGGATTTACATTTTCAGGCTTATCTCGCTTCAACAAAGTGAGTAAAAAAAAGTAGAAAATTTAAATAATTTCCAGCTACATAAAGACAGAATGAATGACTAAAATATGGCCATAAGCCACCCAATGCAACAAAATCATATATATTTTCCAAGGAAGAGGGGCTGCCATTTCAGAAGCAGAAGCTCATAGATTATTAGCGTTGGAAGGGACCTCAGGAGATCATCTAGTCCAACCTGCTGCTCAAAGCAGGACCAATCCCCAAATCCCTAAGTGGCCCCCTCAAGAAGCTCTTCAACTATATAACCATGCTCCTAAATCTATTTTAGGGTCATGAATGAGTTGGAGCAGAATCAACAGCCAGAATGTGGGTCAACAGAGCATAATGAGCACCATGTCTCAGTCCATCATCCACCTCCCTGTGTATCTTCATTGACACCCACCAATCTTTGAGAGATCCCATGTGAAACTGAAATGCGACAGAGCTTTTGCTGGTCTATTCCTTCATTACCAAAGGAGTCTTGGCCTATTCCTCCCCACTTAAAGAAGAGCCAGAACAAACTCCCCCTCCTCCAAGGTGTTTTCTTCTGATTAGTGTCAGGCCCTGGAAAGGATCCCACTCCTACTGTAAAATACTGATGCCATGTTTGGCTTTTCAAATTGTAATTACCACCCATAATGATTGTAATTTGTTTGCAAAGCACTGCTAGCACAAAGGAAGAAGGGCTTTTATAAATCATGACCGTCAGGTTAACGCTGCTGAATGTTCTGTGTAAGTACGCAGTTTAGAAATCAGAAGGTCTATACATAATTTGAAAACACTCAATTAAAACCCATTACCTTCTAACCACTTCTTTCCAGCCTTCTTCTCTTTTCTGACCTCTTTTTGGACTAGTGAGGTTCAGCTTTATGTTTGGAGAGGTCAGAGGCAGGGACACAGATTTATAACTTGCCGATAATGAATTTGGATTAGCGTCACCTTCAAGTCTGGGAACAGAGATGTATTGATTACAGACTATAAAATAAAAGTAGTTAAAGTAGTTGCAGAGCATAAATTTTAGAGGTTAGACAAAACTATCAGTTAAAACAATTCTCAATTTTTTTTTACATTCTCAATGCCCGTATTTAGACCACAGCTGCTGCAATATGGGTGCCAGTCAATGCCAATTAGTGTATTTTGTGTGGTTAATATGTTCACAAGAACTGGACTGAGCCTCCAACTTATTTCTCACAGGCTTCTGAGCAGCCATTGGATTGTTCTGACTTTCAGTCATGTCCAATTAGTCCAGAATCAAAACTAAACAAAGCAGAATTCTTGGATCCCAGCATCACAAGGTAAGGAGCTTGATCAGATTCTATTAAATCTAAGCAGCAGTAAACAGATTCACAATGGCATAGACCAAGCAGCAGTCATGAGAGGGCAGGATAGAGAAACTGAAGACTCACCTTGTTTGTACTTTTGAAGCCGAGGTGCTTGTCTTTTCTTCCTGAGAAGGGAGCAGTAATGAGGCATATCCCCTATCACCAGAAGAGTTTGTATCCATAGTGAAGTTCAACTCCTGGCTTTTACCTCCACTGCTACTCTCGCTATTGCAATCTGTGCTATCCAGGTTATCAGAATCGCTATTCCCACCTGCACCACCACCTCTTGGCTCTCCATTTATTTTATTTTTATCTGCTTTTTGCTGTGCTAGTGATATATGCTGATCTGGCAAAATTATCTGCACATTTTGAGGAGTGTCCTTCGTTTTGTTCTTCTTATTTTTTCTATTCGTGCTAGGGGTTGTTACCACATTGGCTCTCTTTTTCCCGAAGACATTTGTGAAAGTAGCTGATGTTGCAGAGATTCCAATTGTGGTTGTAGTGGTTGCGCTCGGAGGCTCTATAGGAACTTCTTGCTCCACTGGAAAAAAAAAGTCAATATACAACATATATTTAATATAAAAAAAGTCTCACTTGTTAAGGAAATCACAATTAAAGTTATATTTCTGTCAGCTGTCACTAGAGTAATGAATTCAGCCATTCTAATGATTTAAAAAATCCTAGATTTGATGTGTGGTTGAGGGGATGCGATGGTAACAGAACTAGTTTCACTGGGAACAATGACAGTTGCATGGGAAACTAATGCAGAGCAGGAGCTCTGAAGCACTGCAGTGACACAAAAAGGCCAGACAAGTAAACTCAGCAAGAGTTTTCATTTCTTCAAGGATGAAATATTTCACCCTCCCGGAGGGGAAATTAGACATTTTAAAAAATGAAGTCATGTGAGGTTTTAAAAAGATCATTTCTGCTCAAATCCATCACTGTTAGCACAGAACAAGCAGTTATTATCTGCACTAAAATCCCAAAATAAGTTATTTAGGGAACAAAACAATACCTAGGAAACCTGAAATTTTAAAAGCTATACTTCCATGATTTTTGCTTTGTGCACCAACACTACTCCTGCCATATTGACCACTGTGCACAGAACCAATTGATATAGTCAGCCTGCCATTAAAACTTCCTCAAAAATACAAAATTTGAGACATGTGTACACACACTACACATACAAAAATCTCCATTTATCACTAGTACAGATGTGCATTTTCATAGTGGAAATCATTTAACAATGGCAGAATATACTTTACTCCTGAGGGAATTTTGTGTCAAAAAATAAAAATTCTGCGCACAATATTTTAAAATCCTGCACATTTTATTTGTCAGTAAATAAAATGTGGAGGCTCTGGCATGGCAGTGGGGAGCACATGCCACTGGCTGCATGGAGGTGAGAGATCACCCTGCAGCCACCCACCTGGGGACAAAAACTTGGTAGTGAGGTTGCTCCTGATGCTGCCAGCACAAGGGCTGGGCATGCTCCTGTGGCCCTGCCCCTCTGTGTCAGGTGCATGAGGCGTGGGCAAGTAGGCTCAGCCCAGCAGGATCCAAGTGTGGAGTGGCTTAGTGTGTGGGGTAAGAGGGTTGTGTGTGGGGAAACGTGGGTGCAGGTGGCTCACTGTGGGAGTCAATGCGGGGGTCGGGACCTGGTTGCACAGGCGCTCGTTGGGGGGTTCAGGTGAAGGTGGTTGGGGCTTTGTGGGGGGGGTCTAGGTGAAGGCATTGGGGTTCTGGATGCAGAGGTTGAGGCTCAGCGGGATGGGGGTTCTGGGTGTGTGTGGCAGGCCGGGGTATGGGAGGCTCATTGGGGTGGGGGGTCTGGGTGCTGGGGAAGTGGAGCTCGTTGGGGTGGTCCAGGTATAGAGGGATGGGGCTTGTCAGGGTGGGGGCCTGGGTGCAGCTAGTTGGGTTTCAGTGGGTGTGTGTCTAGGTGAAGGGGGCTCATCAGGGGGGCCTCTGGATGCAGAAGGTGAAACTCAGTGTGTGTGGGGGGGGAGGGGAGGTGCGCCTGAATGCATAGGGGAGCAGCTGCCCGCACAGTGACTCCTGCAGCTGAGGAGTGATGGGGCAGGAAGTGAGGGGAGGGCGGAACTTCCTTCAGCTGGGGGAGGTTTCTGGAGGTGGGTCTGACTCAGTCATAAGCCTGGCCCTGGCCACTTCTTGAGAGGAAGAGCAAGTCCCATCCTCCCCTGCCTCCAGCCCACCAGGATTAGCAGCTGAGTCCAGCACAGTGTAGGAGCGACCAGGGCATTCCCAACCCCCACTGGCTTCTCCAAGTGTCTGAAACAACATGCCAGCACTGCTGCGGAGGAGCAGTCATTTTTCTGCGGGGAAGCAAAGAAATCTGCAGGGGACATGAATTCTGCACACATGCAGTAGTGCAGAATTCTCCCAAGAGTAATACTTTTTTAAACATTTTAAATGTTTATTTTCTACACTGAGTTCTTGCAGATATGTAGGAAGAATATTCAGAGTGAATAAACCTACTGTCCTACTGCTCCTCCTTTCCAGTATGAAGGAAACGATGGCACCTAAAATATCTTTTCACCAAGAAGGATTTAGAAACATTTATACAATACAACAAGTGCTTCCCCCCCACAGAATAGTAAAAACATTAGATGTTGTTCACCTTCATCATCATTCTCCTCTTCATCATCATCTTCTTGCAGCTCTAAAGTTTCCTTAGGTTTGTTTTCCTCATCTTCCTCTTGTTTTCTTTTTTGCTCCTCTTTCTTCTTCTTTCTCTTTTCCTTTCTCTTTTCTCTCTTAGCTGCAAGAGCCTGTTTTCTGCTCTCTTCTCTTGACTATGGGAAAAGCATTAGTATTTAGTTCTACCATGCATTAATACCAAAGATTA
Organism: Mauremys reevesii; assembly: GCF_016161935.1. Lineage (NCBI taxonomy): Eukaryota > Metazoa > Chordata > Testudines > Geoemydidae > Mauremys > Mauremys reevesii. The sequence continues at coordinate 36,186,076 of NC_052630.1, read as the reverse complement.
ATATTCTCTTATGCTTACAAATTCAGGGCTTCAATGGAAAAAATGTCTGAGGGGTAGATAATCAAGAAAAATTCCGTTATGACCTGAATCATTATGCAGAAAGCCATGATAACAGCAGAATGAACAGAAATTAAACAGAAGTAGTAGTGGACTAGATGGAACTGCAGTTTTCATAATGAGACTTATCAAGGAAAAAAAGAAGAAATCAGTCAGCAAACTGCATGCAACCAGAATGATAGAGATGTGTGTTAAAACAATTTAGTATATATTTTAATGGGATATCACTGTAATCTTGCATAATCTCAGACTAAATTGCAAAAATTCGTTGAAAAACCTGAGTTAGTGAAAGAATTTCAGGAGCAACCTTAACATCTTTCACTCAGGAGGCTCACAAAGTACTTTATGTGCTACATATAGCTATCATGTTATCAGTTGCTGAACTACAGTTACTTCTTGGGTACAATGAGGCAGTCAGGTAGTACCAACAACACTAAACTGTAGGTTAGCAGATGAAGTGAAAAAACAACTAACTGAAATTTAATGTGACACAGAAGGAGGCTAATTAGTCAAAATAGAATTTGGTAAAACTTCTCTCTTGTGAAAAATATCATGGTGAGTTAATCATCATAAAGAGTCAAAAGCTCCACTTTAGATCTCCTGAAAAAAAAGAAAAGAAAAAAAAAAAGGTGCCTTCACAGTACAGCACCCAATAATGCTATTCTGGGTACTGCAGCATTATCAAGCTGAGGACTGTTAATTATTGAGTCAGTGACTGATTGCAGTACTTGCAGCATCTGGGGATGGGAGTAATTCCTTCAAAGACTCATATCCAACTGGCCATGCTGAACTCTGTTTAAGTGATCTGACAGCTCAAAGGTCTGCTTTAAGATAAGTCATAGAACAAGCTGCTATTGTTTTGTATATACTAACAGTTTTAACTAAAGACATTTTCCTCATGCTTTCACATTCTGCAACCAAATAAAGGACACAGTAATGCAAAATGCTGGCAAACAGCTTAATTAACCAAAAAAGCAACAAGCCTAAAATTTCCTAAAAAAGGAACTAGTGTGGGTAGTAACGGACACAAACGAGTTCCAACTTGCTGCCTATGGAGGTCAGAAGGGCTGGATGGTGGGTAGGGCTGTACAGTTTTGGATATTCTGAAGAAGAAGTGCAAGAACATCGAGGTTGCACACTGCAGCCCCAAGAGACACTACTATTCAAACAGAGCTGAGCTTGTGCACTTAGGGCATATGCACCTTCTACAATGGGGATTCATACAGTACAGGCAATGAATGAAGAAGAGAGTATTTCATCATCATGGTATACTCCAGCTGCAGCGAGGCAGAGATGCCAAATCCACTGAATTGAGACATAAATAAGGCACTTCAATTTTGGTTTTTAATTTTTTTTGTTAATTTAATTTGTTAATCAGTGTATGATCAACATTTTTTAGAAACAGCGATAATCGTAAAAACCAGAAACAAAGGGCAACAGTGGCGTGGGGGGTTCCTGGTACTCACAGCATGCAGAGGTACTCATTACATAGCAGCTGAAGAAGCCTTCCGGCTCCCTGCCTCTCTCACTCCTCACTGTGCAGAGGAAGTGGATGAGCCACATTGAAGGGCTGGGGGTAAGGAGGAGAGTGGAAGGCTGCACCCTGTGAGTACTGACCCCCCCGCACCGGCCAGGGCCCCTCCTGAGCTCAGTCCTGGAGCAGTGCTGAAGGACAGGGATAAGGAGGGGGTGCCAGCAATCAGGGTGTGCAGCCTTCTGCTCCCTGCAGGCCTGCTGCCATAGCGGTCAGGTGGTCTTGGCTGCCATGCCCCCTGGTCCTTGCCTGAAAAATTCTCGGGTTCCGAAAAAGCCAAAGTTGGGTGAAAAAAACAGTACAACCAAAGCAATTTCTATAAACCACCTTTTGGGTTAATTATCTATTTACTTACATATCCCGAAATCTACCTTTTATATTACAAAATATAAATTAATGCTGTTTTTAAAACAGTTACAAATTTGAAGTAGGGAAATCCTGTAAGCTTACACACATCTAAAAGAAAGAGTTGCCATATGCAGATGCACTGGCCAAGAACTAACCTAAGATGACAGATTTCGCCACTCACCTTTTCCAGGTCAAGCTCCTTCAGCAGGATACTGGCATTCTTATTTGCTTCTGCAGCTTGCTGGTCTTTAGCCTTCACAATTGTCTCCACACACTGGTGACATTTCTTCAATAGTTCCTGAAGAATAAGAGTTATTTTATTAAAGCAATCCTGAAAATCTGAAGTTAATTATTGCAGCTTGCTCTTAAAGTGTATGATTGGCTCACTGGTACTTCTAAACATACAACTACTCCAATATGCTAAGATACAGAGTGCTAACATTTGTAAAGTAGCTTTTTTAGAGGTAGTTTTGCAATAAAGGAAGCACATTAATCCTCCCAGTTTGGGTAGTTTCGTGAACATCTGAAAAGTTCCTCTAATAGGTATGAAGTCTTTTTAAAATTAGAAATAAATGCATTAATTTGGTCCCCGTTCCTTAATTACTTTAGTATTTAAAAAACTGTCCTAAAAAAGCAAGAATAAAATTGAATTTAAGAGGTTTTGCTGTTGGCCTTTCCCCTTAATACTCTACTGTTCTGAAGTAGAAGGAAGAATAACTAAATTACATATGACTCACTTTGATAGAGTGACAGAACAGTTGGCTGTAATCTGACTTTTGAAACTTTTTCCTTTTTCTATAGCTAATTTGTTAACATTTTAATCTGATTTAAGAGAAAAATGTAATGAATCCATGATGGAAAGATTTAAATAAATTGCTGTATAAAAACTGAAATAATTTTATATTTTATTCTTGCTATATTTATATATGTATTTTATGATTCCACAAAGAAATTTTTTAGCTCCAGAATTTTAAGGATCAAAGATAGGCATTTCATGTATGCTCAGAAAGAAGCAGCTGGTGGTGCTCTGGGCAAGGCAAAGGCCACATAACAAATAGTGGGAAGAGAACGTTTCACATAGTCGTAACAAAGCTCAATTATCCATTCAGTCTTTAAATGATCTTGGATCTACCATTTGGGCACCAAACTTTTAATATGAGACAACACGTAATTAACATTCAAAATGTGTGGTTTCAATTTTATATACTTGTTAAGACCTCGGTATGGTCACCTACATATTTTTAAATATCCTTAATGCACTAAGTCTACTCTCAAAAAGTCAGTTTAACTCACCTTGTCAGTTATGGTTGCTATATATCGCATGCACTCGATGTCTGAAGGAAACTGGTTAACTTCTTTCACCAGGTACTGAACTACTTTCACATGACCCTGTAAAATAAAATAAAATAAAATAAAATTCTAGTGTCCTGTAAATACAAAAGTGAGTGGATGACAATTTTAGCTGACATGACAGTTATAAAGCTAACATCTGAAACGGTAATTTAAAATAAAATGTTGCCAAGTACCAAAACATCTATTAGTGTTTGTAAAGTACTGACAATGAGCGTAGTGGTGTACAAAACAGTAGCAAAGATAGTCCCTTCCCCAAATAGCTTCCTGACTAAAGATAAAGGACAAGACATGTTGGGAGAGATTTTTTTCATCTCTGTCAAACTATGTACTCCGTTTTGCGTCAGGGGCTCTATTTTGTGTTGTAGCCTCCTTTGTGGATTAATAAATAATATCACTTAACTCTTATAACACACTTCTCATTAGTAGATCTCAAAGCACTTTACAAAGGAGGCAGGCACCCTTAGCCCCATTTTATGGATGTGGAAACTGCAGCACTCCATTGAACTGACTTGCTCAGGTCAATGCCTGAGTGAAAATAGAATTGCGGTCTCTTGAGTCCCAGTTCAGTGTTCTGCCCAAGTCACACTGCCTCCAATTTGTACAAGGGGCTTAACACCTAAAGGAAAGATTATGCTTGAGAAACTATGACAGAGCAATCCAGGGCCAGTAACATTGAATGACTCTCCCATACTGGAACAATGGGTTTTTCCACTAACAGGGCCTCTGACTTTGAATCTGTGTCTACACAGAAGCTGATGGGGAGGAGGCTGGAGCCTGGAACTCCCTTATCTGAAGCAAATGGGGAGAAAGGGGGACATAGGTGGTGACTCCATGAGTGCTCCGGAAGCTGGAGCACTCATGGGGAAAAAAAGCCTCGCTATCAGCTTTCCTCCACGCTCCCCCCTCCCCAGTGCCCCCGCCTACCAGCAAGCTCCGTGGATCAGCACCTCCCCACTCCCTCTCCGTGCCTCCCACCCACTCCAATCAGCTGTTTTGTGGATTGCAGGAGGCGGGGTGGGGGGAGGAGTGAGGATGCTGCACTCGGGGGAGAAGGTGGAACTGGGTAGGAAGAGGTGGGGCAGGGGTGGATCGGGGGCAGAAAGAGGCAGGGGTGGGGCCTTGGGGAAAGGGGTGGAGTGGGGTTGGGGCACTTTGGAAAGTCAGCGTATAGAAAAAGTAGTGTGTTTCTCTGAGTCAAAGGGGTGACCACCACCACATCCAAGACCACCTGGCTAAGGAGGAGAGAAGGTATGCCTAGCCTATGGATGCTTACCGAATCCAGGACTCTCAGATAGGATGAGATCAGCCCTAGGGCAACCGCATTCAGGTTTGTGTGTTAAATGTGAAAGTCTTGCAACTCTCTACTGTGCTGTATTAGGAGTAAATTATCTGTGCTTAAGACATTCCTTTGCTAAGCTTGCATTTCTCCTTGCTTTCCTGCCATGTTGTCCCGGAAGAGTTTAACAAGAAACCCGAGCTCCTATAGCCAGGTGGACTCTGGGGTAACACGTTTAAGCTGCTAGGCGCTTGGGAGAGCTGTGGCGCTGGTACCAGGGTCTAAGGCTGTTGAAATGCAGGGTTCCACTGCTCAAGAAGCATGCTGGACATGGAGTCTGCATTGGGAAGTGTGCCTGTGACACAGAGCTAGCAACAGTGACCATCCAGAAAATGCAGAAGTGAATCCAGCAATTGGGTCAGTTTAAAACAGACTGATGTTCATCCAGACAGGGGGCAAGGGCAGGTTGTTGACACTGACATCTGTGGCAAACTTGAAAGGAGGAGAGGATGGTTGGCTGGAGACCTGTGATGGTGAAATGGTTTCATGCCAAGATCAGACACTCACCCACTGACAGTAGCAAAATTACATATGCTCTGATGAATACACAAAACTGAAGCAGATCACCCCCTCAAAAGTCTGTGTTGAGCTGTATTTTAGCCTTTTTTTGAAACAGCAACTTAAACTCTGCAGAATATACTTATCTTAAAAATGTGATGTATTCCTGACACTTTCAAGACTACCCATTTCAATTTAAAACTGTTTTTGAAAGTATTCAGTGCTGAAACATGAGATCAAAGTTTGCCTTATTAACTTACCTTACGAAATGCTGACATAAGAGGTGTAATTTTCCGGTTATCTGCTGCATCCACATCAGCTCCTGCCTGTACAAGTAACTGCACTACGTCAAAGTGACCACCATTAGCTGCCAACCAGAGTGGCGTGTTTCCTTTCTTGTTACGAACATCAATATGTGCTCCCCTAAAAAAAACCAAAAAACAAATGTAAGTCACAGGGCACACCTGGCTGACATATAGAAAAGGTTACTTAAAAAATATGGATGTTCAAACTGCACTCAAGTTCGTATTTTCCATCACTGACAAACCTTCAATGGTGAGCTAGAAAACTTATGCTGGGAAATCCTTTGCTATTTAAATTATAGCATAAACTAAAAAGGAGACAAATGCCTGGAGTAAAACAGAGCTATGGACATCTCTCTCCCATCTACATTAATCTCTAAATCATAGATAAGCAATTATTGAAACACAGAATTTAAGCTCTATTCCTCATCACTGTGATTGTGTCCACAGATGGACTCCATGACAGAACCAGCATGTTACTGATGAAATAAGAAATAACCCACCGATTAATCAGGAGCTCACAGAACTTGTAATGGCCTTTGTCTGCTGCAATTGTTAAAGCTGTATCTCTTGAGGAAGGCACAGGTGGAGCATTGACATCTGCTCCTTTATCAAGGAGAACTCTTCCAACCTCTGCATACCCTCCAGAAGCAGCTTCCATCAAAGGGGTGAGACCAGTCTGTTTGAAAAACAAACAAGTTAGAAAATATTCAACTGATGCAAAATATAGTCTGGGTGTGCCTTTAACGGTTTCAGCACTTAAGAGGCCTGTTTTTTATTTATGGATTTAGGAGTCTAACTCCAGGCAAACTTTTTAAAATCTTGGCCTTGGGCTTTACAGTAGATGAGACAAATGAATGGCAAAATCCCATCAGATGTTAATCCCAATTGCAAGCTTTTGCTATTAACAAAAGTATCCCTTAAAACTGAGGGAAATATAGGTCCAAATGCAAACAGTGAGCATTCAGCACAGAAGGGGGTCAAACAAGTGACTCCACACCACCTTTGGATTCCCTTTGGCACTGGTGCTGTCCTGATACCAGTTGAGTCCCCAGCTCAGAATGTTCTAATTTAGATCAGTTGCCAACATCCCCAAGTGGCCATTGTAGAAGCTGGGCACAAGATAACACTGTCCACACACCCTTTCCCCAGTCACATTTCCAGCACAAGGAGCTGGGAAAGGGGGCACAGATGATATTAAAGCTGCAGCTCTAGGATTTACCAAAAATTCCCCTGTGCTGGTGAAATCCAAGTGTCAGTCTATGCTGACTTTTGGACTGCTTTGCGACAGGAATGAGGCATAAAACTGTTCCAGTGTACCAAAGAATGGGGCCCACAGAATGTAAGAGAAACAGGAACTCTCAATATTTAAACCATGGGTTCTATATTAACACCACAGTTTTCACCTAAAAGAGAAAAAGGCTTAATCTAAACCATTTTTGTTGAGTGCATATAATAGCAAGCAGTATCTGTGCATCACTGTCAAAATATATGCACTATTACGTTCCTTTTCTGCTTTATGGACTCTACCCATGTGTTCTTTTAATGAACATTAGTCATGTTAACCATGAAATTTATAATCTCATGAGCTTTAAAGACCAAAAGTAGTCAGGACTTATTTTGCTTCCCATTTAGAAAGTATGAATTAGCTGTTTTGGAAAAAGTAGATGAATGCCACTCGTAAGCAATCACATTTGTTTTTCCACATGTAATGACTATTTCACAGTATATGAAAAAAGTTTGACATTCTGACAGAAGCTGGAACATAGAGTGGGTATTATCTTTAGCACACTAGCTTTTGCTTATAAATGTTTTTAATTTGCTGATTTCCAGGGTAAGAATAATGAGGTTTTGGTAAAGTGTTATGCTTTACAGTTCCTTGTGAGTGGTAGAGATTCCTTAAAGAACTTTTTGAGATGCTTTGAACAAGAGCGATCAAATATATGGCCATCAATCCTATGGGGTTGCTTTTAAATCAGTGAAGTCGACACAGGCAAATAGGCTCAAAGATTTATATTAACAGAAAAACTTCAAGGAAGCTGACAAATCAAAGAAATCCTCTTGCCCAAAATAAATCTGAAGAGAAAGCTAGTCTGTTGGCTTACCTTAGCCCTATGTTCAACATTGGCCTTCCTATCCAACAGGAGACTGACCACCTCTGCTCGGCCCTGGAAACAGGCCAGGGTGAGGGCTGTATTTCTATTGGTCTCAATTTGCGCGTTAATATCAGAACCCATATCAAGCAACAGTTTCACTGCAGGTACATGGCCATTCATAGCAGCCAACATCAGAGGAGAAATGCCTAGCTTACTCCCAGTCCTAAAGAGAGAGAAAATAATTAACTACAGATCACAGAACTAGATGAATCTGGATGAATCCTCTGGGAACCCAAGTACATTTCAACATTTTATAGTAAATACTGACCTAAAATATCAGTAATTCAAAACAGATTATTGAAAACCAGCAGGATTTGCGGTTTAAAACCTGCTAAGAGAACGTGTTCTCTTTCAGAAGAAATAGGTTTTGCTAAAGTATATATTTGTACTAATTCTAAACCATTTTAATAATAAAAAGATAACTGGGCCTGCATCTAAATCAGAAAGACATACATCTACACTTCAACCTATTTTGATGATACAAAATGGGTTAACTTTCCTACAATACACGAACACAGGTTGCTTAACAGACAAATCCATGTGTTTTAGTTCTTCCTTTTATGGGCCCCAGAGCCACTGAAATGTAAAGCCTCAAAAGAACACATGCTCCACTGTGAGCTTTGGGTGGTTCCTCTATCTAGTTCAACTGGAAACAAAGTCCTAGAGTGCTAGATCCCAATATGGAGAAAAGAAGTATGTACACAGGGCCATATGCCGCACTAATACAGGCACAAGAGCAACCTAAACACTGAGGGCAGTTTTTATTTTTTTTGGTGGCAGGAGATCTATAGCAGCTTCCCTAAAGGTATCCAGTCAGAAAAGGCATAACATTTCAACAGTGCAAACTTAGCAGGGAGATTTGAAAGCACTACAAGCTCCAATTTATGCCTTGATATAAAACCCACAGTGGAACATCTGTCCCACACAGCAGTTTGTCTATGACATGGAGAGTATGTTACCTTGAATTAATTTCTGCTCCAGCATTAAGCAGAATCTTAATGATGTTGACGTATCCCCCAGATGCAGCAAGGCTTAGCGGTGTATAGTCAGACACGTTCCTATGCTCTTTATTTGCTCCCCGGGCCAGCAGCAAGTCAACTACCTGAAATGTACAGCATGAAAAAAGTGTGAAAGGAATACTGGGCCTTAATTTTCTGCTACTTCCTGGATAACGGCTAACACACAATCAAAACTTTAAGTGTATTACCAGTTTCCATGGGCAGCAGTGGCTAGAGTGTGACGAGGTTCCCCTGTAGGATCTTTAATTTTACTTATGCACTGTATAGAGCCAGCAGTTAATCCTATTCATAAGACAGTCTGTGTGGGTTGTGTCAATGCAGCACTTTTCCTCCAAAAGGATTACTTTATCTAACTGAAGTTACAAGCCTTTAAGGGAATCTCTTCCTCTGAATGGAGGTCTGAGATTTAGGACATATCCTGTTCTTAGGAAGTCTGATATAGTTGAAATTTGTGAGGGTTTCCCTTTCAGTGCCTCCCACAACTTGAATGAAAAAGCAACAAAGAATCCTGTGGCACCTTATAGACTAACAGACATTTTGCAGCATGAGCTTTTTCAGGTGAAAGAGAAAGAAGAAGTGGTCACCCAAGCTCACACATGCTGCAAAAAAATGTGTCTTATCTATATAAGCCACAGGATTGTTGCTGTTGCTTTACAGATCCAGACTAACACGGCTACCCCTCTGATACTTGAATGAAAAAGTGAATCTTAAAGTCAATTTTGATTATGTTTGTGTTGCACAATCTTTCCAACAAAAAGTATAAGGATGCCCAAATCATGATGGAAGTTAAGGGAGATGAGGGAACGGCGGAGGAAGGGCATTTCTCCCACTCATGCCTCCCCTTTACAAGCCTCCTCATTTTCTTGCCAATTACTACATTTATCATCTCCTGCAATCATGGCATTTTTCATGTGTACATTTGTGCTACTATAGTTTCCTGTGTTTTCTTCCAAGTTTCTCTGCCTTTGACATAAGCAGGTAAGACTGAACATCTTAGAAGCAAAAGTGAAAAGCTCAATTTAAAAGTAGTTTAAAAAATGGTTCTACCTTCTGAGAGTCAGGTCTACATTGCATCTACTTACAAGTCAAAATAGAAATATCTGCTAGTCTAGTGTTAGTGTTCTGGAAGGCTGTGTATGTGTAAGACAAGTTTAGTTTCTGGTCCTGATCTCTCTCTGAGTTGGGAGTACTGCAAAGAATGCCCCTTCACTTACTATGCAGGTGGGGAGGATGCAAGATAGGACTGACTGGGTACCCTGAATTGCTTAATAGCCTTCTTCCTCCCCCATTCAATTGAGGATTTTCACAGACTATATTATGAAAATTGGATAGACGAATGGCTCCAATCTGTAGTGAAGGGCTGCAATGGTGGGGCTGTATAAACAAGGCAAAAGTTAATTCCCTTGTCTTCTCCAGGGACAAGAGAGCTACCAATTCCTGAAGTTTAGAGACTTTTTTTAGTAAAATGAAAATATTAATTTAAGGGTAAAGAACAAGAAATGAACACAGTAATTTACACACCAACTCAAAACCTACAGAAGAAATAGTAAGCAAGATATTTGTACCTCTTGGCGTCCACCAGAGCATGCCAGTGAAAGCGGAGTGTCCTTTGTGCGCTCAGACTGTGCTTCTATATCTCCACCTTTGTCTAAAAGAATTTCTACTACACCAACATGTCCAGCAGTTGCAGCCAGAATAAGTGGTGTAAAACCTAATCCAAAAAGAATCACAATTAGAAGCAGCTCTGAAAAACTCAAATATAATTAATAACAAGCCGGAAAGTATGTACGAATGGATTAATTCAACAAATACCTGGGTCAAATATCAGAATGATCATCCATAGATAGGGCCCTACCAAATTCGTGGCCATGAAAAACATGTCGCAGACCATGAAATCTGGTCTTTTATGTGCTTTTACCTTATACTGTAGAGATTTCACTCAAATTGGATGTCCTGACTCAAAAGGGAGTTGGCATGGGGGTCGCAAGATTATTTTAGGGGGTCACGGTATTGCCATCCTTACTTCTGTGCTGTCACCTTCAGAGCTGGGCATTTGGAGTGTGGTGGCTGCTGGCTGAGGGCCCAGCTGTACAGGCAGCAACGAAGAAGTAAGGGTGGCAATACCATACCATGCCATCCTTACTTCTGCACTGCTGCTGGTGGCAGCTCTGCCTTCAGAGCGGGGCTCCCAGCCAGCAGCCACCATTCTTCAGCTGCCTAGCACTGCTGCCAGCAGCAGCAGCACAGAAGTAAGGGTAGCAATACCGCAACCATTCCACAACTCCTTTTTGGGTCAAGAGCCCTACATTTACAACACCGTGAAATTTCAGATTTAAATAGCTGAAATCATGAAATTTAAAATTTTTAAAAATCCTATGACTATGACCAAAATGGATCATGAATTTGGTGCGGCCCTATCCACAGACAAGAAGATTAATTCCAAATGTATCCCAACAGAGTCTTAGGGTACTGTATTATAGCACATTGACAACTCTGCTATTATTGAGGTTGAGAAGAGCTTTGTTTGAAGGCTGACTCTTCTAAGAGCTCTAACATCCACATTCTTATTCAAATCGTCTTAAAACTTGCTGTGCCTCATGGGGATGATGGGCACAGCTAGTGGCCCAAATTTGGGGTCATTTAATTAAGGGCTTCCTCAGATACAACCCCCATAAAAGACATTTCACAGTCAACAGATTCTTATAACTTTAGTGCATGATACCCACTGCCACTTTTGGGGGGAGCAATACTGAAAAATGTTATTAAAGGAAGAGTTTGGCTCCCTATAACAGTATATGCTAAAAACATGCATCAGCCAAAGAAATTGACATGCACACATGCAGCAAGCCTCAACAAGAGGGTTTGCAACGAGCACACTGTCACAGAAATTTGGTGGTCCAAGGAGACGTGCTATGATCACAATCTTAGCTACCCTCACACATTGTAAATTCAAACCCTTCCCTTGGCTGAAAGCTGAAAATGATCTGTGGCACAGTGCTACTAGCCATCTCTGTTAAGAGGCTGGTTTTTGGGTTTTTTTTACTTTTGGGAAATGTGCACCTGCTAATTTGTACAGCTAATTTAGAAGGAGCAAACTATTTTCTGAAAGATAATACATTATACATGCTCTATGCAGATACCCAATAATGGCTGCTGGGCATGTTGCTACTTTTCCACACTGGGTATTAGCATAGCTGCGCACCAGCACTGATTAATCAATTAGCATTGATTAACTAGAGGGAAGATGAAAGGCAGTTAGGATTTTGTAATCATGTTTCCTGAACAAGGGACCTGTGTGTACTTATAATCAAGGCACATGTTCCTGATAAAGAGCTTACTAACATGAGGCACTCATAATATTGTTGGATGCTTGTAACTTTTTTTTGGTGCACAGGTAGGGAACTATGGAACAATGGGGTCAGAGCAGTGAAGGAAAATGACTTTGTGGGAGCAATGCTGGTGGTGTGGGGGCTGGGAGAGTGAAGGAAGGGGCATAAATTAGAATGGGTCATAGGGGAAGGGAGAAGATTTGTGGCAGAGAAAGGGGAGGGGGGCTGTTAATACTACATTCGCCTCTCATGTGCATGTGCACAAAGATCTGGGGGCCCCAATCCTTCTCAGAGGGTTTGAATGGCTCTGCAAGACCCGCAACATGAAAGCTGGGATCTGGAGACTCTGAGCTGCTCTCCCAACTATCCTTTGTTCGCACACCAGGATTTGAGGATGCTCTGCCCCTTGGGGAGGATGGGGCCTGAGCCGCACCCCCGCACACACCCGTGTGAGCTGGCATCTAGAGAAGCCCTGCCCCTCTGGATGTGGAACTGAGAGTAGGCATGCTCGAAGCATGCAGTACTGGGATCAGGGTGAGGAGCTGAGAATGGGCATGCTTGGTGCACAGCACAGGCTCACAAGCACAGTCGTGGGGATTGGAGGATGAGGGAGGGAGGGAATGAGAACACCCACTGAGACGAATGGAGCACTCAATCCCATTTTAACATGAACTTTGAGCTCAAATTGTAGGGATTTTTTTATTTTTTGGTAGCTTACCCTTCTTGTCTCTGTGTTCAATATTGGCACCTCGTGCTATCAATACAGACACAAGCTCTTCATGACCTCCTGCACATGCAAGGGTCAGTGCAGTGTCGTGATTACTCTCCGTCTTCATGGTGGGGAGAAAAAGAAGTTGACATTTGTAAATGGGAAGTGTTTTTAGCACAGAACACGGTCAACTTTTTAAAAGCACATTACTGCTAGACTGACATTTTATTTTAAATTTTAAAACAAGTCAGAGTAAATCAGATAAATCTGTAGCCAAATTACTTACATGTGCATCAATATCAACCGAAGGATACATGGGGAGCACAGACTGAGAGCCAACATTGCTTGGTGTCTGTGTACAGGGCTCGGGTGTAGGGGATTCCGTAGTGTGTGAGGAACTAGTGGAGCCAGTGGGCACTCTGCTATTCACAGCTGAAAAACAACATTAACACTGTTATTCCACTCTTGAGAATTGAGCACTTTAAATGGAAAAAAATACTGTACTATAGAATCTTAATATTATAAGAATGCATTTTCTAAAAAACATTTAGCTTTAAATGTCTCTGGAAAAAATTATGCTATTTAATGTAGTTTGTAGAATATAATGCAAGTGTCATGTCCAAACTGTGTTTGGGTCAGAAAGCTTATTTTAATAGATTAATCAGCAAATTATTTCTCTACACACAACCATGAAGATAATAAATTATCTAATATTGTAACCTCAGCAGTGACAGTTCAATGTTCATTCTAGGCAGACAATAGTAAAGGATTTATGACAAAAGCATAATCTAAAAGTTAGGAAACAAGGAATACATCAGAACTCAGAACTATTTCATATAAAGTGTAGTAAGCACTTTCATTAATTTTCTAGGTAAGACAACTAAAGCGAGAAGAGTGAGTTCCAGGAATAATTCTGGCTACAACAAATTAACAGGAAAAAATAGGAAGATGGCAGTCAACAAGACAGGCATATAGACAATTTAAGTATTTCCTTTCCCTAAAATTGTGCGTGTTGTGACGCAGCTTTTCACGACAGGGCTGCAAAATTCCATCTCCACTTAAAGACTGTTAGTTTAAACACATACAAATAGTGAGATTTTATTTTCTAAATTTTCCACAATTTGAACTGAGGCTCGTAACTAAGAATTAGCTATATTTACATACAGTGTTAAAGTTAAAAGACTATGAACAAATAGCAGAAAGGCCAGAAACACCATGATGAGTATTTTCTAGGGTCAGAGCTCAGTCTCGGCCTCACAGCACACTGATGGATCATCACTACATGGTATTTTTGAAGGGAAGATCCAAAAAAATGTGAAGGACTCTGACATGAATCAGATGGACAGGAAAGCTCCCTAATGACCTTGTTTCTAGTTGAAAAATTTCAATACCCTTTATTATAATATAAAAGACAAGATCTAGAGAATAAAAAAACTGGTATGAAAACCACTTCTGGACATCAAAATTTGCATCTCACAGCACTACCAGATTTCTGTATTGTACGCTAATTGCTCTGGCCAGTTAGAGAAACAATTGATTTGTTCTAACCAGTAAGAGTGCAAAATTAATCAAAAGCATGTAATGTTTTATAGTATTTCCGGAGCAAGTAATTATAATGACAGAGGTTCATGATGAGTTCAGGTGGGGAATAAGCAGCAGGAATTTTTTTTTTCAGTGCCAATATTCTCTGTAGTAATGGAAGATGGAAGAGAAACAAAAATGTGATAAGAATGTTTTCTAACAGAAACTCCAGCAGTTTTACCATGAATTCTTATTCACTAATGGAAAGGATTTAAAATTAAACCACTGAATGAAAACAGTATCAATTAATGACACAGGATAAAGGTTAAATTACTGGAAAGATCAGAAACAGTAGGACACATCCATCATTTAGTGAGAATACATTCTGATGTTTGGTTATAGGTATATGAAATACAAATGATATGTTCAAGTGGAGCAGATTTTAAAAGAACCCAAACAGACTTCTTAAAGCCAGGATAACTTGTTTAAAAAAAGTAAAAACCAAGCTTTTGAGATAGAAGTTTTCAGTTACAGTCCCAAAGGCATTCAGTTTAGTGTTAGGACTCACATTCCAGTGCATGAGTCAAAGGTGAGCAATGAAGTTTAGTTACAGTGTAAAAGGAGCAGTGTATTATACCTGGCCTCAAATGGAGTTCACTTCACCTCAAAAGCTAAGCACCTTGTGAACACACCAGGTTTGTATTATGAATTTCCAGATACAAAGGTCTTATGCTTCATCTACATAATATGCATTAATACAGTGGTTCTCAAACTTTTGTACCGGTGACCCCTTTCACATAGCAAGCCTCTGAGTGTGACCTCCCTTATAAATTAAAAACACTTCATATATTTAACACTATTATAAATGCTGGGGGCAAAGTGGGCTTTGGGGTGGAGGCTGACAGCTCACAACACTCCCCCCCCCATGTAATAACTTCACAACCCCCTCAGGGGTCCCGACCCCCAGTTTGAGAACCCCTGCATTAATACTTACCTACCTCAGCAGGGTGTTAAGCAGAATTTTACATTAATGAATCCTCTACATGTTCAAAACACTATTAAGTGCTAAAGTTAAGTGGATTTAAAAAGATTCGTATTTTGAAAAAACAGTAAGACACTAAATCATCCAGCTAAGGACTGATTTTTCCCTAATATAAGCTAATAGCATCCTTCCGAAGAGGCATTTTACAACCTCTTTTTTTTTTTTTGAGAGGGAGAATAAAAGGAAAAAGCACGGAGGAATGTACTTCGGACATTTAATTTGTTTTTAAGACTCCTTAGTAATAGATTACATTTAACTTTAATGCAGATCCACCAAAATCTAAAAATCAAATGACCAGGACTGAATCTCTTCAGAGGACAAAAGCTGTTAAACTCTGTGCATTAATGGAAATCTGTATACTGGTTCCAAGTCAACTCTAACCACCAAGATTGTAACATATCTGATATAACTGATTTCCTCCCCAATAATTGCTAAAAGGCAATTACTGTTTGCAAAATTTTAGATTCCTGTAAACTTCTGGACACCTGTTGT
Organism: Mauremys reevesii; assembly: GCF_016161935.1. Classification (NCBI taxonomy): domain Eukaryota; kingdom Metazoa; phylum Chordata; order Testudines; family Geoemydidae; genus Mauremys; species Mauremys reevesii. The sequence continues at coordinate 36,170,380 of NC_052630.1, read as the reverse complement.
GATGCCCCATTTGTTGGCTGGTTGCCAAACCTGATATTTGACCAGTGAGAACTGTTAATGTAATCTGCACTCTTTCAAGAATAACCTCTCTATGAAGATTGTATCCTGAAGATAATGTAGTTCACTGAATAGCAAACATATGTTAATAGCAATTAGTAGGCTTGTTAAGGCCAAATTTTATATTCAATTACATGTTTTAAAGAAGGACCATCATACCACAAGTATTTCTCAACACATCTTAACAAAATATTTTGTATGGGACCAGATTTAACTAAGCTAGTACTGATATTACACCCAGAGTCAAATATGTCTACAACTCTGAACATTACCATAGAAAAGCAGGTCAGCTATTGGTCTCACTTGCAGAGCATGGAAACTCATTCTCAAAGATTGGAAGCCAGGTATGATATGGCCAATCAGGATTTTGCAGGAATGAGAGAGCAGTTCACCATTTTCTTTTTAAAGTCCAAAATCAATTGAACTAAAAGGAACACTTGCTTAAGGAGTCATTTATATCCTTTGACTTCCCAAGAATTATTTTAGCAATTTGCTACAGAAAGTTCAGGGCTATTTTCAAATGACTAAATCCTAGTGTGTTTCTAACCTATGGTATTAGATAAACTACAGTGTTCCAGAGGAACAGCAATATGAACATGTAGCACTATATCCACTTTGGCTATCACTTGTGGCACAGCTTTGCAGTAATGGTATTAAGATAATATGTAAAGGAGCAGCACAGTGTACAAAAATTAAAAAGATGGTGTGAATCTTAAACTACATTGCTATGGCAAAAGATAATGGGATTAGAGGCAAAAAGATCAAGTGGAATTCTTCAAAATAGATGCTCAGATGGGATAAAACAGATTTAGTGGCATCTTTTAAAAAAAATACATGCCACTATAAGCTAGGGGAAATCTTTGCTACACTGAGGAACTAGAGCAGGAGGAAAAATTCATCCCTTCTTGGTGGCATTTCATAAGCAGAAAAAAGTCACTTTTCTGGATAACTTCTAACCCAGTTTATAAACCTCACAAAAATTTGTATTTTCAGCATACTCTTGAAGAATGCAAAATCACTTCAACTGCACAGCACCACTGAAGTACAACAATCTCCAAAATGGGAGGGCAGCAAACTTAGTGGAGCACGGAATATTGAACAATGGGGGAAAGGGATATTTTGTTCAAGGCCCCTGGGGCAAACTCCTAGCATTACAAAAAGTAGCCCTGGTATTTTTAGTCCCTGATGAATGGAACAGGAAACTTGAAAGAGCTCTATACTGATGTACTTTAGTAAACTTGTGCGGTACTGAACCATGAGAATGAGGGTCCCCCCCAAAAAAAATCTGTTTGAACAGATCTTTAACAGGCCTCTGAGAAAATGTGCATGATTCAGTTGGAGAAGGTATGTTCCATTCATGAAATGGAAAGTTACAGGGTGCTGGGCGATAGCACAGACACACAAAAACTCTTAGTGACATGGAAGCCAAGTTTGCTGCTTTGCTTCCAAAACACAGACATATAGGCACACAATTTACTTTAGAGGATTAGATACACTTCTATCATTTCATTAGGAAGTATATAGATTAACTAAATATAGTTATCAATATATATAATTAAAAACAAGAGTTTTACCTCATGCAATTTAGGCTCTATATAATATTTATTTTGTGACTGCACTGATTTTAGATCCTTCCCTACAAAATACACTAATACTTTTATAGAATACAGGTTGAACCTCTCTAGTCTGGTACTCTTGGGATCTGACTGGTGCCAAACCAGAGAATTTGCTGAACCACGGGAGGTCAATATTGTAGTGAGCGGGTTTCTCTATTTTTATCTTGCTGAGGCGAATAAACAGAACAATGCTTGCAATGCCGTCTAGCCAAGGCTTACTGGCTCTCTTCATAACAAAGTGATAGTGTAGTTACACAATTTTTCTGTATTGGCACAAGGAAATAAGTAGATAAAGTAGATAAAAACATGCTGAACCACAGATGTTGCCGGACCACAGAGTGCCAGATTAGAGAGGTTCAACCTGTACTGTTATTCACAACATATTCAGCCTGAATAAGCTTGTTGCCTGAATAAATCTGAAGTTTAAATGACGTTTCTGATTGTAGGGCTTCATTTAGATATTTGTAAATTTATGAAGGCCCAAAACTTTTACAAAATGTATTTTCTTTAATCTTCACTAATAAACTTTAGTAAACAATCCTATGCAGTATTAGAGATATTACTGGTATTTTTTTAATTTGGGAAACCTGATTACAGGGAATCAGACTAGGAACAAACTGGTGTGATGATCTTGAACAAAATGCCAGGTTCATAACACGTTTTAAGCATTAAAAGGAGCTAAGGCAAATAGAGAGATTGTGGCTGATCTGACAGTTGTAGTATGAAGGTAAAATTAGACTCCAACTGCTATATTTATGAACTACTAAATATACCTCATATTACTGTAATATGACTAATAATGTAGATTCATTTTCTTTGTTTTTTTCCCATGAATGTAAATTTGTATTTCAGTATTGTCTAGTCTCTTTTATAAGAGCTTGTATTGGAATTAAAAAAAATCCCACACTATTTTAAAATCCTATTATAGCAATCACCATACTGTGATCTATTAATCTTTTAAAATGAATGACAAGCTGTCTGCTAGGTTCAGACTGAACAACATTTAACCAGTGTTACTTTAAATAGGAGTGTGTTTGTATATAATTGTATATAATTGTTACTTTTCACATTATGCGTCAACATTTCCCACTTTGGATTACACTGGTGACCAGCATTATTCCAAATGGTTATGTATTTCATAATGCAGTAGCCCAGGAGTCATCTTTAATAATGATTCCAGAATAAAAATTAACATCAATTTTGTGGAATCATTTCACAAGCATGGATTTCAGAGCCAAAAAAAAGTTTGCAGAGTTACTACACAAGCATTCAGCAAACTGAAAGTTTACATTTATAAATTCAGATTCAGTCCACCAACCAAATCTCTCTAGGGAAAGAATTCCAGACAGAAGCAAGGTGCAGAAAGTCTGTATTTTGAATGAAAAGGGTGACTGACCAGCACAAACTGACAAGAGCAATATTAGTAAATTTAATAATATACAGAAACTGGCAACAAATGGATGCATCATTGTCCCGAGGAAGTCAACAAAAAGCTTTGAACTTAATGCGGCTAATTGAGAAACCTACCCATGTATGCATGCATGCAATATGAACTACAAAAAAAACCCAAATTACGTAGCATGTAACCTCTTGTATACCAAATTTGTACTGCAGTGGAGTAATGTACAATGAAGTCTGAAAATTGTGTCAACCTATGTTCACATATCAAGTCTCAGAAGATGCAATAAGCACTAATTCTTAATATTTTACACACTGAAGAACTGTAATAGTTTAATTCACCTTTATAAAATCCAATTAAATCCTGCAAGAATCAGTGAAAGGATTCAGAATTAGATGTGTGCTTTCTATAAAGCTATTAAAGAAATTCAGTTTATACTTTATGATTAAGGATAATTCAACCGCATTCACTCTGAATTTATGAGTTCATCTTAACTTTCCAAATTCTGCTTAATTACTACAGCACAGATGGTATGCAAGATCACAGAATTCATTAAGGTGAATACACAGAGTGGGTAACTTTAACTATTATATTTGTAATCAGGGAAATTTAGACCTCTAACTCCAAGTTACAACTCAAAACAAACCTCCCCTAACACCAGCTGCCCTATGAATCATAGTAGTGCCTCCCTTTAGGTGCCACAAGTACTCCTGTTCCCTTTAATTGATGCACTAAACTACCAGGCTGGCCAATAACGATATGAGTTATGATGACATTTAATATCTAAATTGCTCAGTGAAGACATTCCTTGGAAAGAGTTCATGCTACAATACTTAGGCCTTGTCTAAACGCGACCTTTGAGAAGTCTGCCACTGTTGCATTACCACTGGTGACAGTGGAAGCATTAGTGTAATCAGGGCCCCAGTCACTGCCAGTATTTTTACCATTGTGTCAAGTAGACCTGCTTTGAGTTGGGTTACCATACAGAGTGGTAAAAATGCTGAAACCTTTTCTACACTAATGCTCCCACAGTTGCTATCACTGGTGCAGTTCTACCAGGGGTAGTGTAATCATGGGAGGTTTCCCCAAGACAACTTAAAAAAAAAAAAAAAAAAAAAGGCTTTCAAGAAACACTGAACTTGGTAGCAATTGCCATTACACATAAACATCTGTTAATGTGGTTTATGTATACAAGACTTCTTGATTTCCATATTTTCTGCTGCAAAACAACTTCCATATAAAACAGCACCGTAATCTGATCTGCAAACTTGCCAGGGTGCAGTGTTCAAGAGCACCTTGAATATGGATAAAATGTGAAATTAGGGTGAACACATGTTTTAAGAAGCTTTGCAGATTTTTAAATAAATGCATGTAACTTCATGATAAGATGCGAGTCCATGACTGAGGGTTTAATCTACTAAAAGATGTATCACAATAATGATTCTTGATAACTAGAGCAAAGTAGCTAAAATCTCTCCAATCATCTTCAGGAAGTTTAACTTACATTTATGAAAATCAGGAGAAAATACATGTTTGTGGAGCAACAATTTTGTCACTACCAGTAGCAACAACGTATGTAGCTGGATTTCTAAACTCCACTCATGGTTGTATTATTGGAAATATATTAAGATAAGATAGTTGTGGCACTTTACTAAATTTAACTGGCACTAACAATATCTAAAGAAATACAAGTAAAAACTTCACTTTTATAGAAAAAATAATTTACATTAAGAAAAATTCTTAATTGGTTAGACTCTGTAGTAAATCAGTTTTATGATATTAATGGATAATAAGTAGGTCACTGTTAAATACTGCACATTCTGAACAAAATGACAGGGTTTTCAGTTAGACATAAAATATCCATTAGGTCTTTGTCATATAAATAAGTTGAGGTTTTTAAATAGTAAACATTCTGTATGTTTCATATTTCACTTTCAAACTAACTAAATTTAGGAAATGTAAGTACAAAATAACTCACTGTTAAAAAACTCAGCTATTTATGTTATAAGTTTTGAAATTTAGTTACATTTTATGTAAGATGCACAAAGTAACATTAGTATAAAAACCAGCTAGATTCCATTCTATTACTGAGTTGATCACTACAAGTTCTCATTTTGCTACTGCAATTACATTATATATAAATGAAGACCATATAGCCAGTGATTTAAAATGTGACTACTAAGGATTTCAATGTACATTGTATGACCCATTTAGAGATTTGTGGTATACATACATACAGAACATGTTATAGCAATAATATCCAACCCCAACATTCAGCTCTTGTAAATGACATATTAAATGCAAGATTTTCCTCACTGTACTCTGAAGTTTCGAATTAGATTTTCGGTAAGAACATTTAAGAATAATCCAGGTTTTCTCCTGTTAAAAAGTAAATTAACTCATCTCTAATGCTCTGCAGAAACATGACTTGGGGTAACAAGGGACAACAAAAATGTCAGAAAGCAGGACCTACATTCCTCTCTCCCTCACATACTAGAGAGTTTCTTTGAATGAAGTTATACATCACCATCTGGAGGAAGTTGATCTTGTAACACTTATCACAACTATCCCACAGTATCCAGTAGGGCTTGAGGGAAGACTGCAAAATTGCTGTCCATCCCAATACATGTACTCAGCTTCGGCAAGTTACTAGTTTGGAGGTTCCTGTGAGACTCAGCAAAAAGTCTTATTCGACATTTCTGAAAAGCTTGAGATGAAATTAAGAGGACAGGGCAGTGACTAACTGAAGAGGAAAAGAGAAAGGAGAATAAAGACGAAAGGAGTTGAGAAGAGGTGAGAGAGATGCTGGATAAAAAAACAAAAAACAAACAAACTAAAAGCAGGACAGTCAGGATTGACCTGCCCATGAATATAATTGTGGCTACATATTTAGATCTTTCACACCTCCACCAAAAAATAGAAATCTCAGCTAGATACCTGAAGCGAACTCCACAAAGATGATACCTCTTTCCAGAATGTGGCTAGCAAGTGTAACCTTATGTGGGGGAAAACCTTGATTCATCTCTACTTGTATCTTCATACACTTATTGGCAAGGCCAGGAATGTTTTGATTTTTGCTTTTCATCCAGACAGCCAATGTAGCATATTGATCTTGTGGGTCCACCACCATTTGATCCTAGCATGCCACATTTTAAATTTTGTAAAACAGTAATCATATTACTTTAACAACTGATGTTTAGAATTTATTCTGAAAACATGAGTCAATTTTATAAATAAGCTCTAAAGGGACAGATGGTCTTGCATCTGTATTTAGAGTCTAGACTGTGTTTAAACTGTATCAATGCTTCCAGCAGACAAGATAGTGGTACATTTGTCAGTACAAGTGACAAAAAATGTTTTCATACTTCATCAGAGACAACTGCCACACTGAGTAAATCCACGTATGCAAAATTCTATAGAAGACTTAAAACAAAAACTAGTCATTTTCAGGTTTCCTAATGGCAACTTCTAATTGCTCACAACAAGATTTCCTTAAAGTATCATAAAAAAAAGATGAGGCTACAGGGGCTGCTATAATAGGTCTCCAATAAAAGGAAGCTTAGCACTTTGTCTTCAGCAATTTGGCAAAACAGATAGGGAAAAAACCTCATGTTAGAATTTGCAAGTGTCTAAAGATTAATAGCACTAATAAGAAATTAAATATTCTTAAGCAAGTATTCCCAAATTGGAAAACCGCAAGATGTCTTTTTGGAGGGGAGGAGAGAAAGGGAAACTGAGCACACAAGTTAATGCAAAAATATGTATATTTCTTAACCCACCTGCTATTAGGTCATCAAGAGTGTCGGTAAGCGTCTGTGCTGGAGTGGCAACCATTAATCCGTCTGGTTCTTGAACTAACAGCCCCTGCCCATGTCCAGCAATTTGCTGCTGCTGTCCTACATTTTGCTGATTACCTAATACTTTCTGAAGGTCAAGAGAATCTGTCCCATTATAACCTAAGTTACTGGAAAAATTACACTGCGGTGTTGACAATGCCTGGATAGGGACAAACTCTATTTGTTCAGCAGGTGGTGAAGACTGTTGTTGTTCATCATCTTTAGACAAGAATGTGTCAACCTGAGGTAACTCTGAAAAGTTTTCCTCTGGTAGACCCTCATCTCCTTCCACTTCTGGGAAGACACCTGTGTGTGGGCACTGCTGCTGCAGGGGAAGTGGTGTGTCTGTCTGACCTTTGGTCTCCAAATATTCTTTGGTAAACTGCTGCTGTGTTTTCATCTGCAACTGCCTTTCCACCTTCTGCAGCTCCTTCAATATTTTCTTCTTCTTCTGTACTTGTTCTTCTCTGTTCTTTTTAAGTTCTTCAATCTTATCTTTATTCAAAGGTTCACCTTGAATTAATTCCAATGATTTAAGTTGTGCTTTTTCAATAGCACTAATTCTTTGTCCAAGTTCATTCAGCTTGCCTTCAGTCTCTTCTACTATGCATTCCAAAGGCTGGTATGGGTGAAAAGGTGGCAGTAGGTCCTGATCTGCTACCTGCAGGGAACTTGACTTCTGCTTGGATGTACCTAAGCACATGAAAAATGTTTGAAAAAATGCCATGCTGAAGTTATCCCACACCTCCCCCCTCTCTCCCAACCCAAAACTTTGCAACTAAAACTGCACATCTGTCAAACCATATTAAGATGAACTAGATTTTTAAAGCCTACACTCCATATTAGGTAGCTGGCACAAGACAAATATAATTGGAATTTTAAATGCTGATCCTAATTGTCCCTTGTAATACTGCTATTTTAAGCTTAAAATGCCCTCTCATACTCATGACAATGGATATCAAGGTAATCAAAATCAGAGGATGCAGCACATGGCTGTTTTAGTAATTTACTGACTGAGTGGTTTGAGTAAATTTGCTCTAAGAAGAAAAAAATTAGCAAAATAAACCCAGCAACAGGACAAACCCTTTTACACAGACCTAACTTTCAAAAGCGAAGTTAAAAAACAAGGCTGTCCATACTGAAGGGAAACTAACTTTACAATGCATTGGTATTTCATTTCTAGACCAGATGCCCCAAAATGCTATAGTATTCCTCCCTTTGGTTCAGATATCAGAATCTTGGCAATGTAAACGTAAAAAAAAACCCAAAAACCAAATCACCTGCACTTATTTTTAATTAAGTATGGACATTTATATGTAAGAGTATGGAAAGAAAAATTAACCTATTTCTTGCTTGATCTTCTCCAGGGAGAGACCACCACAGGTGCAGCTCTGGTCAATGTTAAGAATTTTAAAATCCCTCTTCAAAACCAATCTAGCAAGAAATAAACACCCTCCTCCTCATCCACACCTCCATGTGTGCTTACAAACAATCACAGCCCTCAAGAAGGCAAGCCTCAGTTTGAGAAACAGCAAAAACTATACACTGCTACCTGATAGTTCCAACTGAGCAGGCTCACAAGAATAAATCTACTAAGTGTTTAGATACCAAATGTAATGTTAATATGAAAAAATTAAAAGGGGAGAAAAGCTTTTAGCTTACTTTATCAGACACCAATTTTCATAGTAATAGTAATTTAATATATTGAACAAATAAAATAGTTGTTTTAATTAAAGAGCTAAAACTTGAAAATTACACACAGGCTAACCTAATTCTCCACCAAAAGTTGGAATTTAAAAAAATACAAATTATAGTGTTAGCCATGACTATTTAAGAATCAAATTACCTGGATCAGAATATAGTTGAAGAAAAACTCAGCTTTACTATACAAATCATAGCTGCATAAAGATATCACATCATTTTAAGAAAACTAGCTGAATTGCTCAGTCATCTGGATTTCATGATGAACACATGTATTTAACATCAACTGTTTTAAGCAAGGCACTTTACCAAATCCAAGGAGAAGTTTTACCTGACATTAAAGCAGAAAGCTAGATACTACGGTGAAAATCAAAAGCAAGCAAAATTCAGAATTAATAATGCTGATTCACACAGAAGTGTATTAAAAGGCTGTACAAAATAAAAAACATATTCAGCACTCTTTTCTGTATTTCTCTTGCTTCTGGAAGCATCAGGCTGAATCCACACCTGTCACCTTTTAGCTTCCCCTGATCCTTGGGTGTAACTGCCCCAGATGTAACTTTGAGCAGCCTAAGGATTGCTCCATATTGCTCTGGCTGCAACAGTCCTATTAGGCACCACCATATGGGGCAAATCATATATAGTGCCCTTGTGCTCTACCCCCACCTCCCCTCCTAGAGTGCGGATGAGGAAGGGGAGAACAGAGCAGGCTACATTGGCTTTAGCCAACCAAGGATTTCCCTAAATCAGGAAGAACCCTCAGCAATTCAAAGTAGCTGGATCAGGGCTAAGGATTGATACCTCTGTGTTTAATAGTAACTCCTCCTTCGCTCAGCTTCTTCTTCATATTGTGAGGACAGTGATCATATTCAGCCCCTTTTTGGCCTATAGTCCAACTCCTTCTGCCCAATTAACTAAAAACCCCTTTATGACTGAAGATTTCTATGCTCTGTCTTGCTTCAGAGCAGGGATTCTGGGAAGTCTTAGGTTACTTGGACAGGCCATTTTCAAGTTATGACACTTAGGAAAAGTCAGTGATTCCCATTTCCCAAATTTTGTGTGTGTGTCAAAAAATTGCTTGACCTACTGAAAGAGCAGCGAAGAGTCTTGTGGCACCTTACAGACTAAGACGTTTTGGAGCATGAGCTTTCGTGGGTGAATACCCACTTTGTCGGATGCATGAGATGTTAGTCTATAAGATGCCACAAGACTCTTTGCTGCTTTTACAGATCCAGACTAACATGGCTACCCCTCTGATACTTGACCTACTGAAGTTTCAGCAAGTTTTATCTATTTATCCCACTGGTATAAGGTCTTAAAAAAATAAAATAAAAGCCCCAGAGTCATGTCACATAGGGAAAATTTACTTTACAGAAGCAAAGCTGCAGTCTAGGCTTCAGCTTAGCAGAACTTCTCAGTACCTACATGCTTTCCCCAGTGGTTCATCTTTGCCTGCCTGTAGGATTAGCCGTTTCAAACAGTACCTTTTTTTTTTTTTTTTTTTAAATACAACTCTAGCTTGCCTATACAATAAATTTTACAATATCAAAAGGGATTCAAATAATGAATATATATGGGGTATATACAGGTTTTTTTTTCTTTATTCTTCTTTGAAGAACTCATTGCGGAAAAAAGGTAGACATTTTTCTTTTTCAGCTAAGAAAATTCCCAGTCAAAGTAGAATTACAGGTCAAATGAAGGGCAAAAATTAAAAAAAAAAAAAAGTGTTCAAACACTGGGCTACACAAGGTCAACCCAGCTACATCACTCAGGGGTGTTAAAAATCAACACCCCTGGGCAATGTAGTTAAGCCAACTTAACCCCCAGTGGAGACAGTGATAGGTCAATGGAAGAATTCTTCCATCAATGAAGCTACTGCCTCTTGAGAGCTGGATTACCTATGCCAATTGGAGAACCTCTCCCATTGGCACAGTTAGTGTCTACACTGAAGTGTTACAGCGGTGCATCTGTAGAGTTTGAAGTGTAAACAAACCCAAACTCTGTGTGCTCAATGCCTCCATTAGCCTGACTATTTGGGAATGGAAATAAATTTTACCCAATTTGAAAAATAAAATGTTTCCTCATTTGAAATCCTCAGTGTTTCCTGACATCTTGGATATATCCCAGCATGCATCATTCTCAGATAGCACAAATCCCAGTAAGCCTCCTACTATCTGATGTTCCACCCATTCTAGGGTTTTGTACTATTACCATCATATTTGAGTGCTTTCCAAATAAAATTGATAGCAACAGCAAATTCCTAGCCCCAATGTTCTATTCTGTTATATTCACTGAATCTGAAGTACCAAGAGAAATTCAAAGAAGTGGAAAATCTTATAAAGAGTTAGAGAAAACTTAATTTGGGCTGGTTAGTGGGGACACTTAGCACAGAAATGTGTTTAACTCAGTTTTTGGTTTTGCACTGCAGTATACCTTTAAGGTTGTGCCGAAGGATCAATTAATTGTAAAATATTTTTAAACTTTGGTACCTTTAAGTTTTATAGATATACTAATCCAAAAGTTATATTTATGGTCACTGAAGATATATTTAAAGTTATTTCTTGTATCGTGATAAAATACATACAGGAATAAGGAAAGAAAATATCAAAATTGTTGTCAGTCATCAATTTTGTCAAATTAGGATGTTACTCTGATGAAGGTTTAATAAATCTAGCCCTGCAAGAATCTTTTTCCTTGAAGTCTCTTGCTGAGACACTAAAAGTATTAGATGCTGAGCTACCCTCTCATAATTCCCAAGATTTTATTGTCCTCTCTGGATTTTTCTAGAAAGGGGGCTCAGACAGCCTCTCCCTGATAGGTAACGCTATCCCCTCAGGAAAGTGAAGTCACAGTTTAACAAAACCAGATCATAAAATCTGGAAACAGTTACGGTTAACATTAATATTAATTTTATCTGCCTACTTGTGGAGAAAACAAGCCTCACATGAAAAGCTTCTAATTCTCCCTTCTAAAAATACATGGATTCTAACAGCATTAGTATAGTCTTGTACAAAGACCTGACCCTTCTGGTTTATATCAGGTATAGGAGGCTCTTTACACCATTGCAGGATGGGCCTTAGAGTCCTTTAAATCTGTGCAAGGAGAATATGGGAAAAACTGATCTGTGGCCTGAATCCAAAGCATCCAGTCTCTAACCATTACAGGGAAGATGAATCCAGCTCACAGTATGCTGTTGGACAGATCTGGGCATTGTATTGTGGACAATGTGTGGACAGTAATGAGATACATATTTTCCACCAGCAATTACGAGAGCATGGAGGTGTTTAGTCATCAGTCTCTAATTAGTGGGTGGGTTCAGTTTTCAGGACATTACAAAACTTTCTCCAGGACAGTAAAGATCAGTGCCTGTAATCTTGTCGATAATAGGAGGGAGTTCAGAGGGAAGAATGAAAATTAGTGTTTGAACTTTAAGTGTGTTTATCAAGACTAAAATTTACATTGTAAATCAAAGTAGTGTTCTTGTTAGTAACTACAATCTTCAAATATTTAAAAATTAGTATCTAAAATTTGTTTTTCTGGGATAATCTAAAATTCACTTCACACTTTAAGAGACCTAACTGCAAAGATCTACAAACTGTATCAGTTGAGTACAGCCATACGTGTTTGCTCCTAACAGCAGAACCCAAATGGTCAAATTTATGATGGATTTCATAGTTCCCAGAATGAAGTTCTATAGGAGGCCACATTCAGTTATACCTGTGACAATGCCATTATTTAAGACTCTGATATCAAATGGAACATTAACACTTCAGTACAGCATCAAATGAAAGGAAAAGATGGCCTGAGGGAGGAAGTCTTCATTCAAAGAAATCACATTTGAAATAAGCAGATTTTCAGATCTCCTTGGTATATAACTATACTCACTGCATCTATACATGCCTAAAATCAAGGTAATGTTACATACTTTGACTCCTGAAATACAGATTCAACAGGGCTTAAACCTCAAATGCCAGGCAATCTAAAATTAAGTCAAACCTTTAAAATTTTCTTTTCCTTTTTAAGATTAATTTTTAACAGACATCAGTGGACATCTGACACGTTGGTACAAAAAAAAGAAAAAAATTCAATTGGTTAATGTCAATTTATTTGGGAAGCTTTAACATGCAGATTTCTATGACAAGAGTGGTTACAATTTTGAACACACTATATATGTTAATTCATGTCTGTAAAAACAAAACCCAAATATCTGTGCAATAGTTTATTCATATCACAAATAATAAAGAACCACTTAAGTACTCAAAGTGCCTTATTTAAGTTGCATTATTGTGTTGTATTGTTTAATTATATGAATAAAATCATTACAATTTTAAAGGTTAGTTAGCACAGTCACTATAATTGGGGTAATTTGTTTGCATTATCCCTTACTTGTAATGTTATCCCGTATTATAAAAACTTGTATTTATATTACTGTAAAACTAAAAAATATAGCATCAGTCATTGTAAGTTATTTTAAAAATATGCATACTAAGAACAGCTGTAATTTGATAAGCGTCCACACTTGTGCATCTGAAATCTGACTTTATAGTCAGACTATGATGCAATATAGATAGTAACATAAGACTGACTTTAGTACTACCAATATAATTTGTAAAGCCAGCACTGCAACATCTACTGCAAAGAGAAAGTTGGGATTTTTTTTTTTTTTTTTAAATCTCATCTCCATAGCAACTGTTTTTGGTTGCTCTTTACAAGACTTGTTTAGCATGGAACTAAGGTTCAGAGCCACTGAAATCCCAGTTGTTGCTAGACAAAAATGTCAATGACTATTAGGTAATCTCAAGTGACATGGGAGAAAGTTGCTCAGTCTACATGCTCAAATAGTAAGAAAGTGGAAGAAAGAAAAGCAACAGAAGAATATTTAAAAACAGGATGCATAATCATTTGCTAGTTTCTTCATTTGCAGCTGGTAACATCATTTGCTCTACACTACTTAGACCTCTCCTCACGATGGTTTTCTCCAGGACCCAGTCCTATCCCACATCCCACTCTTGAACCTATTCTTTGAGAATTCAACTTTGACTACCGCTTGTATGCAGAGGATACCAAAGTCATTGCCTCAGCCCTTGCCTTAACTTTCACCTACTTCAAATCCTGGATCGTATGTTATTTCCCCCAAACTCAATATATCCCAAACTAGAATTCAAACTGATAGAGTACTCCTTACCAACTCTTTATTTCCTTTATTTAAATCTTATTTACTCATATAGGTAACCTGTTTGGTTTTACCCTCAGATCTCCCAGGTATATAAATCTGCCTTACAACTCCAAAGCATTGAACACAATACTCTGACTGTTCTGAAACTCATTTATATCCCTCTCTCCTCTCATTTAGCTTGCAATTCTTTTACAGACTTCCTACATCTCAACACTCCAAACATAAATTGATGCAAAACATGGCTGCTGTCTTCACAGACTTGATTTCCATCAAGAAATTCAGAACAATCTTTCATCCCTATTGTTTCATGCATGGCCGGCTCCAGGCACCAGCTCAGCAAGCAGGTGCTTGGGGAGGCACGTCAGGCTCTTCGGTGGCAATTCGGCAGCGAGTCCCTTGGTCCCTCTCGGAGAGAAGGACCTGCCGCTGAAGAAGAAAGCGGTGCGGTGGAGCTGCCGCCGAAGTTCGCAATAGCAGCTTCCCCCCACCACCACTTGGGGCGGCAAAAACCCTGGAGCCGGCCCTGGTTTCATGCCTGACTGCAATGGCAAATTCCTGGAATTCTGACTTCTGATCTGTATGCCATTCCCTACATTGAGCCCTGGTCTACACTACAAACTTATCTTTGAGTGACAAAGTTATACCGACCTAACTTCCATTATAGACAGCGCTGTGTGGACAGGAGAGCTTCTCTCATTGATATAGCTACTGCCTCTTTGGAGGTGGAGTACCTATGCTGTCAGGAGAAGCTCTCCGGTCAACGTAGGTAGCATCTTCAGTAAGCGCTACAGCAGCGTTGTGTGTTGCAAATGTAGACAAGCCCAGAGAAACCAATTTGTCTCCTTTTACAATGGATGATAGCAGCATAGGGAGAGCTCTGTTTCAAAGTCCAAGCTCTAGAACCATCTCAATTTTTTTGAGAGAGATTTTTGGAATATTAATGACATCTCTAAGATTTGTATTTTTTTACTTACCTAAATAGCAACCTACTGTTTTACAGTAATAGCAGAATCTACAGGGATCCTGGAAACATCTGCAAGTTTAATCACAGTAATATTTACCCCAAAGAAACATCTGACACAGTAAGATTGAAAACAGCCTGCTTTTTCAAATTTTAGTTGGTCAAAAAAATGCTTTAGAGTGTAATGCTTTACTCTTCACCATTGTGTCACAAACATCTTTGAACCAGATACCCGGTTTAAAATACACTGCTCTAGAACAAGAATTTTTGCCTTAGTGCTAAGAGACTGGGTTTCTATTATCTGTCTAACTTTATAAAGATCGGTCATTTTAGAGGGATAGCCTGGGGTTGAAGTGTAATTTCTAGCTCATCTGATCATATTCCAGGTCAGCTCATCTTGGCAGCCTTGTGCAACATCACTTTGCCCTTAAGCAAGTCAGAAGTTAGAAGCCCAACTGCTGAGTCTCAAAAGATTCTGGGATTTTGGTTCCACCCATCCAGTTAACAGCAGTTAAAAACAGATTTCCAAAAACTCTAGCTACTTTTCTACTGACTTACTGAAATCATTGCCTAAATCAGAACTCAACCCAGCATGAATGACAAGATACCCTCTAAGAAATATTTCCTCACTGGATCAGATACCTACTGGACAATGTTTGCATTTATACACTGTCAATCCCTGTACCATCTAGGTCAGTGGTCCCCAACCTTTGTGTGGCCGGTAGCACATTCATGTTTTCAGAAGAGTGTGGCGGGCGCTAACAATTTTTCAATGCTTATTTTGTATTTGTACATTAAATAATACAAAAACCATCATATTTAATATTACATAATATATGAATCCAGAGAGAAGAGAGAAGCCACGAGGACAGAGAACACTGGTGCCCACAGCCTGCAGCCCTGGAGTTCTCTGTTCCCGGCAGGCGTGGGGCCACGGCTTCTCTCAAGCTTAAGCTGCAGCCCTGCGCCTGCCAGGGACTGAGAACACTGGCGCCCGCAGCCTGCAGCCCCGGAGTTCTCTGTCCCCAGCAGGCACGGGGCTGCAGTTTGTCTCCCCTGCTGGGCACTAGGCGGGCCCTGCGCCTGCTGGGAACAGAGAACACCACGCTCGCAGCCTGAGTTCTATGTCCCCGTCAGGTGCGGGGCTGCGGCTTCTCTCTCCTACTGGGCACTAGGCGGGCGCACATAAATGCTGCGGTGGGCACCACGTTGGGGACCACTGATCTAGACACTCAATATTAACTAGAACATAATTACAGAAGGATAAAGAGTCAGATTCAGTCCATTTCTCAGCATGACCAGACTTCAGAGGGCATAAAACTATAGTTTATTACACCTCTACCTCGATATAACGCTGTCCCAGGAGCCAAAATATCTTACCATATTATAGGTGAAACCGTGTTATATTGAACTTGCTTTGATCCGCCGGAGTGCACAGCCCCTCCTTCTCCCGAGCACTGCTTTACTGTGTTATAGCTGAATTTGTGTTCTATCGGGTCTCGTTATATTGGGGTAGAGGTGTATTTTAAAAAATTATTTAATGGCTTCTTCACAGAATAGCCTCTAATATCCTTCCTCTGATTTTGTGAGATTTAAAAATCTAGTCTGATTCAAAGTTTCCAAGGTTTAGGGTTGGATTTTCATATGCACTCAGCACTTGCCGGATTCTGTGCCCATTGACTTCAGTGATAAAACTGTGACTGACTTCAAAACAAACAGGTTGGGCAAAACTGAGCACTCATGAAAATCCCACATAATGCTGAGGTTCAGTTTATTAAGGAACTCAGCTCAAAGTCATAGTGATAATGGAACTGGACCAATTACACTTGTATCAAAAATATACAGTACAGATTACTCAGCTACATGGACCCCTATGGCAAATTTTCAGAAAAACAGTGACCAGAAAAATGGTTAAGAGCCTACACAATTTTTCCACATAGAGCTCCTAACTAATACACTACTCTCACCTATATCCTTGATCCCTTACCACGGAGGAAGACAACTGTCAAACATTTTATCCCAGTTAGTTGTGTATTTTGATGGGCTTATCTTTCACTCTTCGTTATTACACCAGTGAGACCCCCACAGAATGCATACTAGTAATTTACCAATTACACAGATGTAATAGAATTGACTACAGAATTTAAATTACAATGTAGTTTTGCTTATAAATATATAAAAACGTGTCTGTCTCCTTCTTTGTTTCTTTACTCTGATTATTTTCCTAAATTAATTCTTTTAATTATAAACCTGGAAACTATAGGTTCTACTCTGTACATTAGTAACAAGTATGTGTGTTTTCTTTTGGCAACCAAAGATTAGCTGGGCACAAAAAAAATAGATATTTTTCTAACTCACTTTTAAAGTGTTAAAGCTGAAAAATTCTGATCAACATGTATTTAAAGCCTAATGGAAGGTCCTTTAAGGTGGCAGTCAGACAATATTTTGCCTACCAAATATATTACTTCTTCAGATGCCTATGTGAACTAAACAGGCTAGATCCCTGCCAGCTTGTTTTAATACGTGAGGTACTCTGGACCTATGACTAGTATGCACAGAGTGGATGGGACAAGGGTGAATATCTAGTTTATGTGGTTGGTGGGGTCTCAAACAAAAAGGCAATTGAGGTAAGAAGAGTGGTATTTCTAGCATCTATGGAGTGTAAATAAAAGTGTAAGTTGTTGCCTCTGCTGGTATTGAGAATTGGGATGAATGATTATGGAATACATGTAAAATGTAAGTTGACAAAATGGTGGTCTCCACTACACTGGGATTGTGGGATGGACTGGATAGATCTCTGTGCAGTGTAAAAGAGGAGATACTAGTGTAACTCTACTGCAATGGGAGAATAAATCAGAGGAGATTCTGGCTGTGAAGGCCTGCATACAGGGTTGGATGGTTAGCACAGTATGAGGATAAGAGGCTTATAAAGAACTCTTGATGATTTACAGTGCATGGATATAAAGATGTCTCTGGGGAAGAAAAGCAGATAGTGGTCAAAGTACAGCTATATATGTAGCTTCAGCTCAATTTCCTGACTTTCAAAAACTGTGCATCTGCTAGTGGCATGTAGCTTCAGGAAGAGAGAATATACATTGGTATAGCTGTTTGTAGCATTCCTCTAATTTAATACAGAAACATTGGTGGAAGACTACTTGTCTTATACAGCATTCTGCTGTCCCCCTCCTATACTCACTCATCAAGAGCATATGAGAACCCAGTGAAAGTTGCTAAACCATTTCCCATCTCAAAAAACAATAGAAGAATAGTGATAAAACATTGATCAGTCTGGATATTCTCAGTTAAATTTGTCAATACTAATATTAGTTAATTTATAAGTGCAATAATTCCAAACTACATATTTATAAAGTGGAACTTTTACTTAGCAAAAGCCTACACAGTTGCCAATTCAAAATTCAAAAATATAATTTCACATTTATTCATAACTTTTAAAAACACTGTTTAGTACTAGAGTGAAATGAAATATTTTCATTTTTTTAAAGCTAAGAAATTTGCTTTTCCAAGGACTACCTATACATATTCTTGGTGTATCGTTTTAAAAAATTCATAATTTACATTTTTAAATTAAAATTTGAAAATATATAAAGGGTGATATTCAGTGACTATAATCCATGGAAAATTAACTTGGCATATTTTTGTTCTATGAATAATATTTAGAGTGCAAAAAAGAATTTAAAGGTCCCTTTCTTAAACATTAGGTTGCATTTACAAATTAACTGTAAAAGAATAATGATCAATTGACAGCTTTATATCTTTTTCTAAACTTTGCTATGATTTTTTTGAACTATAGCATTGTCTGACAGCTTTTTATAAAGTGGCAATAATTTAACTTTAAATTAACTTTTTTTTGCAAGTGGGAAGAGAGGAAAATGCCTTTGTTTTTTAAAAAAAAAATCTACATCTAAGTGTGCACTCAAAACAGTTAGGTGCATATATTGTGAGGCTGATAATTATATCTGCTGGGGACTGACAACTGGTGCAGCCAAACATGTGCCAAACAGTACATGTATAATAAGAACAACAGGTTACATTTGCAGGGGAAATGAATGGAAAGTTCTCTGGGCTAAAACAGAATGTCTAGTAGACTTAATGCTGACACCATGTCAGGAAAACAGTTTATTAAAAAGGTACTAAAACTACTGTTAAAGACTATTAGAAGATCCCCCATTAGGTCAGCCTGGCCAAATTTTATCTGCCTCCTTACTGCAGGACAGTATTTTTTGATGAGGGAAGAAACTAGTTACTTTTTCCATCAAGGTCAGAATTAGAGCCGATTTCATCAGCCAGGTAAACACTTTCATGACAGTTTTGCAAGACTAGTCCAGAGGGCAGCATAACAAGTCACTACAATTCTGCATCATCACAACATGCATAGCCTGCCATTCATTGTGTAACAGATCCATGACCACCTAGGATTTCACAGTCATCACTGCACCACACACCATGGCCAGTGAGTACTTAAGCTGATGCATGGATACAGTGTGGGTCCTTTAACTCCAGATGTACAGTCCCCACCACTTTAGCTAAAGGAAAACGTCCTCTGGTTGTGTCAGTATTGCTTATTACCACTATGCAGTTCTCATTCCATACTGTTGAGGACAGCGGCAGACATCAGTGTACTACAGCTCACAAAAACTCTTGTACTTCAACATTTTAAATGGCTCCTTTGCACCAGGAATTATAAATTGCAATTTAAGTTTTATGTGGGTAAAATAGATGAGTAATAGACATGCAAAGAGACTAAAAGTAGTAATATGTAATTTCTCCCAAATTCTTTGATTTCTAATGCTTTCTTCAAACTAAATAAAAATGATTGTCTTTCAGCCCAACACCACCTATAAAAATTCAGTCCCAAGTATTTCCTCTTCAAAACTTAAAAGGGATGAAATTGGGGCTTATAACTAATTTTTGACCATGACCTTTATTAGTTTTCTCAAAAACTGATCTAAATATTTCTAATGCACCTATCACCATATCTGTTAAAAACTATAGTAGATACTCCTCTGAAGACTGTGGACACTTCTTTTATTCCACTTGATTATTCTTTACATTCTTGCTCATCAAGTTTCTACCCTGACATAGCTTACTTATCTGAAAATTTTCCATTTCCTTTTTGCCAGTTCACTTTTTTTCACCTGTGTTAATTTTCTCCTAAATAGTGCTGTTATAATTAAATTATTTTGACAAATATCAAATTGTACAATGGTTACTACATGTTAAACCTTACTCTTCGCCTACATCTCTAACCTGGTAATCTGCCATTGAGATCTAAACCAACTGCTTTTTAAAGTCCTAGTAAGAGTCCACTTCAAGACTAAAAGACAGTGAATAATTTGATTTCACTAGTTCAACATTTAATTTGCTAACTCCTCATTATGAAAAGTGTTGCTATTATATTTGCTGCAAAAGTTTAATACACTGATTCGAAAAAATGGGTAGACCTGGAGTTGGTAGATATACAAATGAGAAAAATCACACGCCTCTCATTTTGAAGTAGTTGGTTTAGAGTTTGTGTAAACCTTGTTAGAGATCTGGTCAAAGCTTTTTGGATAAAAAAGTATTTTCCTATTGCAAGTGAATGCTGTGACCTAAAAGCTTGACCAAGTCACTACATTTTTATTTACCGGAATAATGTGTATGCCTCTGATTGTACCCTTTACTACAAATGCACTGCCTACCCCCCAGCAAAAGAATCCACAAAAAAAATAATTTAAATGTAACATTAATGTTACATAGTCTGTCAAAAGTTAGGAACTTAAATGTTATAGATTAATACACAACTCTTACTCTACCCTGCTATACAAGAGCTAAATACTGTCTATATGCAGGATAGACTATTTATATGACCATATACCAGTTATTTAACACAAAACATTTTTTCCTACAGCCTTAGATACACTTAAGAGGTTACACATGCTACCTTAAAGTATATTTTCTCCTCAAAGATATTATGTACTTTAGTTTAATCAGAACCTATGAAGTATTTCTCTAAAAATTGCATGTTTTCTTTTGGGGACCAATACACTTTGAACAGCAATCCCAGCAACATGCTGCTGCTCAGTGAAATACTTGAGATGCATTGACAATATGCTTCTCCTCCCCCGGCCTCCACTATGTTTTGTATAAGCATAACTAATTTTTATTTTCTCATGTGACCTATTCTCAAATTGCATCCAAATTTTGTTTATAAAGCTTGTGCAGAGAAGTGAAGCCTATATAGTACTGCTCTGAATCAGTATATCAATGTACTTAATTTCTCAGATAATTAAAATGAAACCAAACTCTCCATCAGATGCAAAAGTCTGTTTCCATATGCCAGTTAAGAGGATTGGTGATGTTTTTAGAGAAATATTTATCACTGAAATACCACTGATCATTAATATTTAATTTAGCTGTAAATTTATCTATGCCAGTATATACTTATAGACTCAGACACCATAAATAGTAAGGATAATGCCTCCTAGCTCTTATACTGTGCTTTTCATCATCAGATCTCAAAGTGCTTTAAAAAGGAGGTCTCTATTTTACAGATGGTGAAACTGAGTCACAGAGAGGGGACATGATCTGCCCAAAGTCACCCAACATGCCAGTGGCAAAGCTGGGAAGAAAACCCAGGTCTCCTAAATCCCAATCTGGTCTCAATCCACTAGGCCAGATCTGCTATACATATGTCTAAAGTAGTAGGAAAAAAACACTATGATAAGTTGTATTTGAGAAATAATGTTATGTAAAGATAATCAATACATATCACATTTGCACAGAATGGAGAATTAGGGTTGCATATTCAATCTTAGTTTTCACATTTTTACTCTAGTCAGTTTCCTGTGTTACGGAGCTCCTTCCTGCACTCAAAAATTAAACAAGACTAATGCCTAGTCAATATGATTCCCATCTACTGCAACCTTAACATTCCTATTTTGATATTTTAAAATCCTTTCCCAAACTCCCCAAAAAAACACCTTTAGAGCTATTAGGCCTGAAGAACCTCCATCTGGAGCTCTCCACAAGAGATGCTTTTCTCTCACTGAACTAGCTTAACAGAAACAAAGATCTCAATGCAGAATCCATTTCCAAAAGGATGACCCATGAAATTTGCCATTTAGCTATTGAAAATACCATTTTCTTTGTGAAAATGAGTTTAGCCTTGCTTCTAATGAAAACCCTGACATAACCGTAACTTAAACTGGGCAAGATCAGGAATCTCCTACAAGTAGCTTTGCAGTTAATTGTTTTGGCAATACATAACTCATGTCACTAGTTTAAAAAGAAAATGGGCTGATGCAATGAGTATATGGAGAAGAATTACAACTAATTTAGAATGATCAGTGTACAGTACTTAGTCTTTGTTAAGTCGCACCCACACTAATAAACTGTTCAAATAGAAATTCGATAATTGATCATTTTCTTCAAGTAATTTTTTCAATAAGCATGATCAGTAACTAATGTTAATGTTCTATATTACACAATGAAATAAGTATGAATTACACATTACAGAGAACAGTGCGCTCCCGGTAGAACTACACCTGTATTACAAGTGTTTAAGGGTTGATGAAGTGAGGACTGACCTATACATTAGTTTCAGAAGTACTATAATAAAGCTTTCCCCAATCCTGAAAGGTGCTAAAACAAGATACTTTCAAGTGGCTACATACTGACCTTTCTGTACTCCCAAGAGTGGAGGAGAATTCTCTTGAGGAGCTCTATCAGGTTCCTGGGGAGGTACAACCATGGCAAGTGCATGCATTGGTACACGTGGAACCTAAAAATCAACTCAGAAAGAACTTGTCTCAGTTTTAGTTTTCAGTGGATAAGAGTTTCATAACTTAATCCAGAAGCACATTTCTGTTTGCATACATTCCCTTCCACTCAGCTGCTAACTGTGCACTGCATGTTATCCCTTAACATACCAACTTCCAAAAGTAACATGTTTCATCTTTAATATACTAACTGCAAAGTTAACCATACTCTTCCCCTCTTCTACCTCCAAAGTGGTTAAGAACATTTACTTGTTTTTATACTATCCAATATCTCATACCCAGAAAGATGGGAAATAAACTGCCTCATGAGTTGGGGCGTCTCAGGGATTCTGAGGTGTATAAAGGCCCCAGTAGCCACAAAAAAAGCTTAGGAAATTAGGCACGTAGGTAATTTGTATCCAGTACAAGCCCACAGATCAGAATTTTATTAGTTACCTCCTTTTCAAATCATATGCAGGAAAAGGGGCATGTGAAAAACAGTAAGGAACTGCTACACAATACTTCCAATTGGAGTTGTAATTCTTCACTTGTTAGTCCAAAGTAGTACTTTACTGGCCTATTAGATCCTGCCAGCCAAACACTGTTGGGAAAGTGTTTTTTTAAAATAGAAGCTATCAAATTTTATAAAAAGTGACCACCTCCACTTAATGAGAGCCATTACTGAGGGCAGACATTGCTCAGTGAAACTTCATCACACACTGTACTTGTATATGTAGTAACCAGTGCAGTCATAGCACTTGGGTGGTTTTCTTCAAATAAAAACTCTTGCATTTTAAACTACTTCATGTTAAACTTGCCAGTTTTTGGAAGTACTTAGAACACAGTATTAGCCTAGACATCATATATGCAGCTTTTTAAACTCTGAATATAACTGCATTTTATCTGCATCTTTTATTTTCCTAACTGTATTCTATCAACTAATTCTTGGTTCTCTTTGTAGGCTGGGGTTTTCCAAAGATTCTTAGGGAGTTTGGTGGCCAACTCCCACTGAAAATCTAGTTCCTTTGGGCCACTTTGAAAATCCCAGGTACATGCAATAAGCTGCCTTTCACTTTACACAAGATACCAATACTTAAGGAAAACAAGCATCAGTGTTTCCATCGCATCATCACATGGCTTTAGGAGTGCTGAGGCAAGAGGGTAAAGGCTGAGTAACTTCAATCAAGTGCAACAGTCGCCTAGAAATGCTGTATCTGGCCTGGCTTATTAGGGAACAGAAATTATTAAAAGTAAGATGGACAATATACATGTGTATTTTTCAGGAACTCCTAAGTAAACAAAGCTTCATTCGTGTCCCCCTTTTGGTAAGAGTTTCTAAATATGTAACGTAGAAAAATCAATGTCACTGATCTTTATTTTACTTCCACTAAACTTTGTTTCCATTTATTAAATGTTAAAAAAAATTTACTAGAAAGTTTTATTTTCTGTTGTGGAAATGTATGTTTAATTATACTTTTATGTCTTACCTGAGACTGATCCTGAGAAGGTGGTGTGAGCTGAGACATGTCTGCAGTAGGAACTGACAGAACATTGTTTGGGTAATCCAGTAAGTAAGAAACAACATTTGTATGTCCACCCTTTGCAGCTTCAATGAGCATTGTTGAGCCATCCTGGGGTAAGAGTTTGGAGACAGAAAATGCAACAGTAAGGGGAGTTCTTCTAGCCTCTGTGCTATATAAAAATGAAGAGATTTTTCTGTGAAATTAAGTTTAAAATTGTCCAGCCTTCCCTTTTAATCAAAGTCAACTCTGCAGTACTTTAGTTTCAAGTTATGTATAAGGATAAGCAATTATGAAAGGTGAGTATATTAGAATCACAATGAGTAATTTAAATTGAATACCTTAAGTCGATGAGTAGGGTCTGCACCATGAGCCAGGAGGAGCTCAACAACCGCAAGGTGGCCCCCCGCACATGCCAATGACACCACTGTGTGGTCATTATTAGCAGTAGCCCTATTAACATTGGCACCTATGAAGAAAACAGCTTATGCAGAATTAGCAGGAATTTCTTCATGTTTAAATTCTAAACAACAAGCCTGGTGTATTTTCTGATTTTGAGGGTGTATTATAGAATTTCAGATCTAGGATGCAAGTTAGTTGCAATAAAAATCAGAATGAGGATAACAATGGCAAAGACATTTCAGAAGTAAAAATAGGATGATTTCTGAGGTAAACTGAGTTTCATAAAAAGATGAACAGTCATACTACAATGCAAGTGAGCTAGCGTGACCAGATGTCCCGATTTTTTAGGGACAGTCCCGCTATTTGGGGCTTTTTCTTATATAGGCTCCTATTACCCCTCACCCCCTGTCCCAATTTTTCATACTTGCTGTCTGGTCACCCTAAAGTGAGCAAAGGGAGGGGTATTCACACACTTAAAATAACTGTTAGAAGATTTATTTTTATATTCTAAGGAAGAATCACAATCCTTTCATAGTAAGGGGCTATTTATTTATTTTTTAAACCAGGAGTACTCCTGGGCAAGAGTTGACTGCAAAACATTTTTAGAATAAAATGCTAGAAATACTATCTAACAATGTACTGACTGACATTTTTGCCTTACTAATCTGCACAATTCAGTGGAAAATATTTTCGATAAAGTATTTCTGTACTCAGAAGTGAGCAGTCACCTGTATAATATGAGTTAACTGAAATTAAAATCATCTCGCCACAAATGAGCACTTACCACATAACCCGTAAACCTAATACATGACATAAGGAAAATTTCTATTTAGTAGGTATTAAAGCCATAACACAAAAGTTTAATAGAACTGTTAAGTGACATTTCAGACACTGAAGTTGGTACTAATATTTTACCTTTGCTAATAAGAAACTGTACAGTGCATAAATGACCAGCTCTTGCAGCCTTCATTAGGGGTGTCCTTCCACCTTCAGATTCATGCTCCTGTTATAAAAAGGTGTATTAAAAAAAAAAGTGTTATAAATACTGGCAAAACATATCAACCAAGAGTGTTAGTGGCTGAAATTTTCACCATAGGGATTTACATTGATCTATTAATTTTAATGAATATTCTGTATAAATCCCCACCAGTGTATTTTCAGCTAATTTCTCAAAAAGGTCCCAATGAATCTACTTGGTTAGTGAATTACATTGGAAAAGATCACTAAGACCACATCACCACCCTCACAATTTCATAGATCTCACTGGAAAGTTTCCTGACTTCTAGCTTCGTTCAGTTTCATTACCTCTAAACAAATCATTTGCATCAAATTTTCTCCAATACACACTGTTCAAAAGGCTGCCATTTCTCAGCAAAAGAGCACTGAGAACACAATCATATGGTGATACAAGAATGGAGAATAGCCAACATCTGAATCTTCTGAATTGTAACATGTTGAAATGGGATTATCACCCACAAATCAGACAAAACTCAATTATATGCAACAAAAATTGCATCAAATAGCCTTATGAGCCATAATGAGAGGGTAACTAGTCTCTGAAAAGAAGAATTAGAGAACATGGAGTTGAAAAGACGATAGAGGAACAATCTGAAGGTCAATGGTGAGATTCTCTTCAGAGCCATCAGACGCTGTCTCCAAAAACTGAAGTTTAACATGAGCAGCCCAAGTTAAAGCATGAGTGACATGAAAGATTTTGGAAAAGAGACACTGTAGATTCTCAGAAAACTGACAAGAGAGGTGAATGTGGAAGTTAGTAATCAACCCTTTCTACCCTTGAGATAACACAAGCCATGTGGGAAAAGAACCAGCCAGTTACACAGGAATGACTGATACCACAAAGAGTGCTGGCAAGTGATGGGGACCCACCCCACACCACAAGGGGATTAAGTGTCCTGTCCATGAGCATGTGTACATCTGCCCTTCAAAATAAAACTCAGTAATGCATTAGGAACTTTATTTAAACAGTTTATAGGGAAATAATCTCTAATTCACTGTTTAACTTCATTATTCTCTGAATATCTGATAGTGGAGATGATTAAAAACAGTAGGAGTACCTCCCCTTTCTTGTTTTAGATTGAGAAGGCTTAATGCTGGATTTATTAGAGTTGTATCCAACCCTACCCATTTCCTTCAATTGACCGAAAATCCTGTACATCCCCATTGCTAGGTTGCAGGTGTCTAGTGAAAGTTAACCATTTGGTTATGCATTTGAGAAGGGGAATCTTTAGTGATGGCAAATCCAAACCTGTTGAGAAGTTTGGTGGTCCAAGTCAGTCATGTGCTATTATGAAGAATCTAAAAAACTGAGCTTGTCTCCTCTCACCACTTGAAAAAGGGCAAAAGCGGTCTGGCACAGATTTTTCTTATGAGACACAATAGTTTTATTGTACATTGTTTTAAGATGCATGTTTGTTCTCTGTGCACTGTGTCTTGATCCTCTAACTTATTTCGCATGACACTATTGCTACATACATATAATCCATGCGCAATACTATGCAGCAAGAGAGGAAGCCGTAGAGATTTGATCCTCAAGTCCGAAAACACCTGAACTCCCTGAGTCAATTTATAAACAGATTTACTCAGTCCTTTATTATTCAGACAGACACTGAGTTCCACAGAGTTTATTGTGGAAGGCTCTTTTTCATGAGACCTTAACAATCAAAGTAATGTGTGCTCTGCATGCATATGCAAGGACCAATAGTATATTCTTTAAAATTTGGGGTTGCCCCGGTGCTTTGACCTCAATTTTTCCCTCCTGCGACTGTTATGCAATTAGCAGCTGCCCCTCCATTCCACATGCGGAACTCATTTGATCTGTACTGTGTGAAGATATTTTAAAATGCACTCTGGGATGCAATGCACTATGTATTAAAATACAAACAACTTCAATATATGAGCAGAAACCATGTTGTCCAAACTCAATTCCTGATGCAAGGTTTCAAAATCCCCATACTACGAGAATCAAAGAACTCGGAAATAAGTAAACCGGGTTAATTGGAATTTTCTAAATCTAAAACAGTGCAAGTTTGTGTCCTGTAGTATGTTTAAGTGTCTTGTTTTGTTTTAGATGGCTAGCAATAGACTATTAGTACTTTGCTTGGGAGTCTAAGAGATCTCACTGCTGGGGAAACTTCTTGATGTCCATGGTAAGTTTTCCTTTACTTAAATTTCATGCAGTTATTCTATATATACTGGTTTGATTAATCCCCACCTCCTCAAGCAATCGAATCCTGATCCTCCGTGGTGTTTACAAACGTCAAATACTTGCAGCACCAAACACACACATACCTTCCATCTGGTCAAACTATTCATTTTATCTATTGTATTTCTTCAGTAGCCACTCCTTACTCATTTCGGTCGCTCCTCCTATCTGACTCCACTTTGACAACATCTTTTCTATTTTATTTTTTTAACTTAATTTAATGCAGTTATAAGATGCCAGCCATCTGTAGAAACTTCAGTCCTCTATTTAGCCACAGCAAAGGTATAGCAGCAGCAGAAGCATTGCCCACATGGTCCCCAATATATGGGTCAAGCCAGAACTGAGAATGGTCACCTCCAGGGGAGAGAAGGCAGTCTACATTCTATGCTCATTCAGTCCCTAGTCTTACTTCTGAGACTGCCAAATGTGTGTGTGTGATTGCTGTGGTTTGTGATAGATACCCATCCAGAAATGGAAGAGCTCTGTGTAGAGCTCAAAAGTCTGTCTCTCACCAACAGAAGTTGGTCCAATAAAAGATATTACCTCATGCACCATGATTCACTAATATCCTGGCACAAACACAGCTACAACGCTGCATTCTTTCTGGAGTAACAGACATGGGCTATCAGGGAGCTTACATAAACTATAACAGTTTCAATAACAATAGCCTGTTTATTTTGATACAAGGTTTCAAATATTGAAGCCCTAACTGCCTAAAGAATGAATCCTAACTTCAAAGGGAGGTGAATTTGTGTAGGTTACAAATAACTATCAGATAGCAACTCCAATATGTAATTACTCCCACTGGACAAATCCATACTTTGGTGAGTAAAGAGAAAGGGGGATGCAATCATAAGTGTCTTATCGAAATCTTAAGCAACATACAATGGAGTAAAACAAATGGGTAAAAATCACAAAAATATCCTACTGGAAAAGCAAAACAGGTATTTTTTTTAAATGACAAAAGTAACAAGAATTCAAACAGAACAAAATAGCATGACAAGATACAGAGCATGGTGAGAACCCTAGCCTCATATGTGCTAGAAATAACTGACCTACATGAGTTTTATCCCACAAAACTAGCTCAAAGGATGTAAAAAAGCCCTCATGAAATTGATTGTAACACAAAGCATTTACAATAGTTTTTCCATCTTGAGGCGTCCCAGTGATGAATACAAGACAAAATAATGCCAAAGATGACACTCCTCAAGAGAATCTTCTCAGAAAGGCGTTGCAGAATTGCCAGTGCAGCATCTAGACAGCGCACATTGATGCTTGGTAAATTTGCAGTGAGACTCCTGTAGCTGGATTTATAGATTTCAAACTGCAACACCTGCTTTCATTACCAATGTCTATTAACAGAACAGGCTTTAACATGACCAGACAAAACTAAAGAGAAATTATGAGTTATTTTTCTCTAAATTCTCAACCAACTTTTGTCAAGAGAAGTTATACATCTGAATTAGTCAGAAAATCCATCTTATACAATTCATTTTAATATTTATGGAGCAAGGAGCCATGGGGATAGACATGATGGTAGATGAAAATATTAACCCAAGACAGAAGCCAAATAGCATCTCTGGAAGGAATTTTGGGTGCACATTCAAAAATCACCTCATTACTTTATAATCTGTCGTAGAAAGGATCAGTAATGAGCAGCTGAAACACACAGCTTCTACAAGTAAAGCTACTGCCACAGACAGTCTCTGAAAAATGCAAGGTCCTAAGAATCAGTTTAGAACAGGGCAGGGATGTGAGGGCGTTTTTTTTTTTAATTTTATTTTTATTTTATTTTTTATCAGCACATTGCTCCACTATGGGCTGGGATGTTAAGTATTATCAAACCATTTTACTGGTGACTGAGCTGTCATTTTGTACTTCATAAAAGCCAACATTGCATTTTATGTGAACTCTATAGGAAGTGATCTACTGACTAACAAAACCTTGTCTACACCAGATACTACTTAGAGTTATCTAGATATAGGTTGAGAAACTGTAGTGTATTAGCAGTAAACTCCAAGGACTTGGCAACAATAGGCCCAATATTTATTATTGTTGCTGATATCATCCTTATCCTTGATACTTCATCCTCAGGTTCTTACGCGAGAGGTTTTATATCAAGTATCTAACAGGGCCAATATAAATTCCAAACCAAGACTTTGCGATTTCAATAATTCAGTAAAATAATTTTGTTAGCCTTCTGAAAAAGATACCCTTGACTAGCCAATCATTAAATTAACGAAACACATCCACATTTAGACTGTAGCTATGTTATAACAGATTACAACACCAGAAGGGTCCAATGTGATAAACTAGTCTGATCTCCCGTGTAACACACACCATGACTTCCTTGAATTAATTCCTGTTTGAACTAGAACATTTATTTAGAAAAACAGCCAATTTTAATTCAAAAATTGCTTGATAAATTACCTTCACTTAAAAATTCGCACACTGATTTAACTTTCAGCCATTTGATCCTATTATATCTTTGCTAGACTAAAGAGGTCATTATCAAATTTTTGTTCCCCATGTAGGTACTTATAGACTGATCAAATCACCCTTTCACCTCTTCTTTATTAAGCTGAATAGAACATAGTCCATCACTATAAGACATTCTCTTGGCTCTTATTTTAACACTCTCCAATTTAATTATTCCTGGATAAATATGAAACAAATATTCTCTCAAGAGCTCTAGTGGACTGCTGTGTTCAAACTTCAAAGAGATATCCATCATTAGACATATTACTAAACATGTTCATTACAAGATTTTGATTTTATTCTGGATCTGATAAGGAATGGAACCAGATCTCTCTCAAATTCTTTTGTAACAAGACGTTTTGATTTATGAGGGTTCTAATTCCCCTGAAAATGCTAAAAACTCAAGTCCTCTGAGGGCAAATATTTTACTGCACTGTTCTGAAGAATTTCTAAGTAAAACTATTTTGAATGTTTTCTTGCTCTTTCCCCCAACCCCCGCTGAAAAATTGAGTTTTTTTTATTAATTTTGTTCCTCTTTTTATAATATTCTCAAGACTAAACTATGACTATAAGACTCAAAGTTATAAAAGAGTCAGTAACATGTCCTCTACAGACAAATTTCATGAGGTGGATACAAACACAGATTAAAACTCAAATGGATTTCTGGTTAAGAGAACTGAAGATTATGAGACCCTATAGAGATATAGTGATCCTATTATTTGTAAAGAGTTTATTGTAGCCACTATTTGTGAAAAGCTGGTTTAATAAGATGACCCTTTCCTATACAGGGAGGGAGTAGGGTAGTAATTAAGAAAGAAAGGGATTAGAAATCAAGCCAAAGGACTGCAGAGAAAGAAACCAAAAAAGTAGAGCAATGATGGAGATTTAATATGCTACATAGCAAGTCTTTGCACCTCTGATGAAATCTAGATGCCGTAAGCCATGCTTGCTGTGAACATCTATTTTTGAGGTTTTAGCTTACAAGCATCAAAGGCCAACCTCACCTGATGCTTGGCCGTCTCTATGCCCTCCAAAATAGTCTTCTTTAAGTCCTCCTGCTTGTCCTGCGGAAGGAAAAAGAAGAACTCACGGATCTTATTCTACAAATAAAATTAATACTTGGCCGTGAAGACCTGGTGATTACAATTTCAGTTGGTCAGCATCATCAGCTGAATTAGCCTGAGGAGGACAAAACTAGTCTTTAAACCAAGCAATGCAATTCTTCACCATCATAGCCTCAACCTAAGCCACCCAGACTCATGTGGCTAGTCAAAGTTACACACGATATCCACTGGTGCAAATTACCAGATGCTTTCTTGGTCACACCCAGTCACCACATATTCTGACCTAGCACAGCCAAAAATATGACTGCAGTAATTCCGTTTCAGTGTTTTGAGCGCACTCTTATAGTTCTTTTGTTACAGAGACAACATGAACATTCTTACTAATAACCTTGGATCCTCTATCATCTTCCCCAGATAGTCTAGAACCAGCATATTAAAAAAAAACAAAAACCACGATTACTTTTCAGTCCCTCACACTGAAAGCAACATATTAATCTCCCTCACTGTATAATGCAAAGCCCTACTTACAACCTACACAATGTTAGCAAGAACTCAGGTTGACATATATACAAAGGTTAAGTGTGCAGTGTGATGTATCTAAGGAAAACATAAGGTTGATATTTAGGGGAGGAGGGGGAAATAGCTCAGTGGTTTGAGCATTGGCCTGCTAAACCCAGGGTTGAGAGTTCAATCCTTGAGGGGGCCATTTGGGGATTGGTCCTGCTTTGAGCAGGGGGTTGGACTAGATGATCTCTTGAGGTCCCTTCCAACCCTAATAATCTATGATTTACTTTATGGTGTGAGGGAAATTAATGTGTAGTATGTTTTCTTATCAATTGGAAGCAAAAAGAATTTTCCTGTGATGGTGCAGAACCTGTCAGTGAAAATTGTGTAAGCACTAGGGTATGATTAAGAGGTGTCCCGTAGCTTGGCATTTCCTTACCCTGTAGGGTCTGAGTTGAGTTGCTATCAGTTAACCAATCCTACTCCCTTTTAAACATGGTGTTTATAGAATTTCCTAGGTTTTTAAATGCAAGTATACCATGGTTTGGAGGAAGCATGGGTGTTTGAGATGAAAAGGAAGAATGGATTTTTTGCTACTGTATATGTGGGGGGCTCTTGCAGGTCTCTCTTTACCCTCCTGAACTGCAGCACAAAAGTGCCCACATTCCAGGGGATCCTCCCTAGTGCTGCACCTGTTCCCCTGGGCCAGCCGCAGCTCTATAGAACAGTGTAGTCTCTGCTGAAGGCGCAGAACTACACAGGCTACAGAGACCACAGCAATGCAGCTTGTATCTTCTCCCCAGAAATCTTGGCTGCTGCTCCCTAACTCTCCTTACTAAATCATAAAGAATACGGGCCAGCATCTTCCCTGAGGGCAACCTATGACTTCAGTCCCATTGGAAATGAGTCAAGAGGCTGGCTCTCAAATGTACTGCATTTCAGCTAAATCAAGATCTCAGTTTAGGAGGAGAAGAGATCTCCAACAAAATTCACTTTTAGCTTAGAGGAAGGTAAACTGAGTTAGGAGCCAGGAGATAAAAATCTCATTTGGCACTCACTATTGTTTGTATTTTTGTAATTTTCAGTCCTTAATTTTGAACCAGCAGGCCTCACACCCACCTCTCAGGAAATACACAATCAAGCTGTGACACTGAGTACTACCTTTCCCAGACTTGAAGGAGCAGCTTTGCGTAAAGTCAGAAGCTTGCCTCTCTCACCAACAGAAATTGGTACAATAAAAGATTATCTTACCCACCTTGTCTTGCTAATATCCTGGGACCAACATGGCTACAATACTGCAAGCAACAATGGAGATATTCAATTCTGCCATTTGAAATGGAAACTCCACAACATGAAGAAAGGAAGCAAAACAGTTTCTTCCTGAGCAAATGCAAGAAACAAAACATCTCCAGAGGACTCACCATCTATAACCCTCTAACCACTACATACAACTCCAAATATGCTGAGCAGCTCTGTAGGACTCCAAAAAAGTGAGGAACCATCTCCTGCAACTCTCATACGCCACAAGAGACCACCTCAAACAAGAAATCATCACATACTCCCACACATAGATGGGGAGGAGGGGCGAAATCAGGAAACCTACCTGTAGATCATGCAAGAAACCAAAAATAGCTATTACAAAAATCTGATGACACCCATCCAATACAAAAGCAAAGTGGAACCAATTGCAACAACTTCACAAGCCACAGACCACCACACCTCTGGGAGAAACCATGGCACCAGGACCCATCACATGGACATCCCATGACAACCCAACATCAATTAAAACTACCTGTAACCAGAGCCAAATTAACTGTACTCTCCAAGGGACTGAACTTCTACCCCATCACAGAACCTATCATTATACTAATATGTGGAGAACTAGAATTCTTTCACTGATTCCACCTCAAAGAATTCTTTCACAACAATATCACCCAGAACTACCACCTCCCCACCAACAGTCATAAGAAAAAAGAATAATCTGACAACACCCCACCACAGACAAAACCACAAACTTGATTACACTGATTGACTAAAATCCCTAATCACATCCACCATACACTCCCACCACCAGTGCTGAGAGGTCAGCTATACAGTCTCTGAAATCCAACCACCAGATAGCAATTAAATCAGCAGACAATGGGGATGCCATAACAGTCCTCAACTGTGATGACTATGTTAACAAAGCCTACAACTCTTTGACACCACCAAAGAACTCAGAGACAACCCAGGAATCTAAGGATATCAAATCCTTTCCTGTTCAACTCCAAGAGAAACTAACAACCTTGTCCCCCACAAACTTTCTATATGCTTCCCAAGATACACAAACAAGGGAATCCATGAGACCCATCATATCTAACCATGGCACTCTTAATGAAGCAATATCAGGACTTATAGAAACCGTCCTCCAGCACACAACCAGCTTCCTCTAGAAACTCTAAACATTAACAACCTTCCTCAGAACACCATCCTTGCCACCATGGATGTCACCTCCCTATATACTAACATCTCTCACTGCTGCCTAGCGTGGATATCTACAAGACAATGGACAACACTCACATATCCATCTCAAACACATTGCCAAACTCATGCATTTTATCCTCACCTATAACAATTTTATATTCAACCAACATCTTGTCCAAACAAAGAGAACAGCCATGGGTACCACAATGGCTCCCCAGCATGCCAACCTCTCTTCATGGGCTACCTTGAGGAAGAATTCATGGACAAATGCACCACAAAACCAATGCTATCCCTGAAATACATCAATGATGTTTTTATCTTCTGGACAGATGAGCTAAACTTCCTTATAGATTTTCACCACAACTCCAACCACCATTACCCATCCGTTCATTCAGCTCTCTCGAGAGCACGCCCATATCAGCATCAAACTTCCTGGACACCACGATCAGCTTCAACAGTGGAACTTTAGAGATAGCTATGTACAAGAAACCCAGAGATCACCACACTTGCTTTCACAGATCCAGTAGCCACCCCAAACACCAAAAAATTAGTTTTATGCAGCCAAGCACTCTGATACCACGGAATATGCACAAAGGAGAAAGTCCAGGATACACAGCTTACCACACTTAAAACACCAGGGCATTCCACCAGAGAAGTAGATTGCAGCATGGAACAGGCCACTCAAATACCTCAGTGTACCTGCTTCAATATGGAAAAAGCCCTCCAACCACAGCCCCCTAGTTGTCACGTATCACCCCACATTGGATCCCATACAGTGTATCATTAAGCAATTAAAACCAATACTCGACGCAGACCACATACTGAAAAATCTTTCAAGCCACCTCTTTTGGCCTTCAAACTTCTCCAGCTTCATCAGAAGCAGCAGCAAGCTCCCCAAAAATCAGGCCATACCATCTCAAAGCAGCACCAAATCCCATTGTAACAGATGCAAAATCTGCAGAAGTATCTCTCCTGCTACGACAACCAATATCGTGCCACAACACAGCTTTCAAGATCCATGGGTCCTACACATACCTATCACAACATGTGGTGTACTTCACCCAATGCACTAAGAGTACATATCTATGCTGGAATAAAAGACTGTGGCAAGGCAACGGTTGGCATGGGTGAGCTCTCAGGCTTGCGGGGCTAAAAACTGCTGTACAGACATTTGGGCTTGGCCTGGCGCCCAGGCTCTGGAGCCCTCCCTGCTTGTGGGGTCCCAGAGCCTGGTCACCTACACAGCAATTTTACAGCTCTGCAAGCCCAAGTCAGCTGACATGGGCCAGCCATGGGTGTTTACTTGCTGTGTAGATGTACTCTTTATTCCCCAATAACAATTATGTGGGTGAAACAGGACAATCACCATGAACTCTCACAAAAAAATAAAAGACAATTACATCATATTACCTGTGGGTGAGTACTTTTCACAAAGCGATCACTCCTTATCTGACCTCTCAATCTGACCTCTCAATCAGCCTCAAAGGAAACCTGCA
Source organism: Mauremys reevesii (assembly GCF_016161935.1). Taxonomy (NCBI): domain Eukaryota; kingdom Metazoa; phylum Chordata; order Testudines; family Geoemydidae; genus Mauremys; species Mauremys reevesii. The sequence continues at coordinate 36,134,727 of NC_052630.1, read as the reverse complement.
CACCTTCAAAACACAAGCCTGGGAGCTTGCTATACACTAAAGATCATGGACTTACAGACACTGGATTTGTGGCTTATTACAACAATCTGTAACCCATTAACCCCTCTTTTTGTCCTATGACTGCAGAGGTTTCAACTGGCCACTTCACCTCAATTAGTCTCTTTCAATACAGGTTAACTACTTATGCTAAATAGTCTGTTCCATCTTGTATTTTGCTGACACGGGCTACCTTTCCCAGATCTGAAGAGCTGTGTGTAAGCTCAAAAGTTAGTCTTTCACCAATAGAAGTTGCTCCAATAAAAGATATTACCCTCACCCACCTTGTTTCTCAAGTATCACACAGGTAATTTTACAAATAAGATAATATAGGTTGCCAAAGGTAACTTTTAGCAGCATCAGGCACAGAACCCAATCTCATCCATAGAATTTTTCATGGGTCACATTTTGATGGCTTGTGTCACATTTAAAAATTGAGAGAAGTATGATTGTTTTAACAAAATAGTGGCTATGTTCCATGAGAGCATGCAGACACTGCTGCTCAGAATAAAATCTGCCAAATCTAAGTGCTTAGTTAGGCCATCTATAACCACTATTTTAACCATTAGATCACACTTCTCTCCCAGAGGTGGAAATAAAATCCAGGAGTCCTGATTTCCAGCATTCTATTACTTCTGAGCTAATAACTGTGAAACCCACTGGGAAAGCAGGTATCATTCCCTCTCCAGTGGCTGATACAAAGACAGAAGAACAGCTATTACTGTAGTTCAAGTGGTTCAAGAGGTCTCAACTAGTGATCTGAAAGTCCAGAGCTCAAACTCTGCTGTGGATACAGGCGGGTTTGGTTGCAAGTGAAAAACAGGAATTAAGTTTTCTTTTAAAAAATATTGACTCGGCAAGAAAATATCCTTTACAGATGGCGTAACACTCAGCAAACAACAGGTATTACACATTTTGGTAATTTGTCACATTGTGTTTGCTTATCACAAACTGACAAGCGTGTGGTCCGATCATTTTAGTGACGTGGTTGTGGCTTCAGTAACGTAAGAGCTAGACCTTTAATCATTTTGTTGCTCGTCTCTGGACTTTCTCCAATTTGTCCACATCTTTCCTGAAATGTGGCACCCAGACCTGGACACAATACTCCAGCTGAGGCCTAATCAGCGGGGAGTATTGCTTACAATAAGTAAGTATTGCTTACAATACTCCTGCTAATACATCCCAGACTCATGTTTGCTTCCCCCCCGCCCCCCCAACAGTGTTACACTGTTGATTCATATTCAGCTTGTGGTCCACTGTGACCCCCAGATCCTTTTCCGCAGTACTCCCTGCTAGTCAGTCATTTCCCATTTTGTATGTGTGCAACTGATTGTTCCTTTCTAAGTGGAGTACTTTGCATTTCTTGTTAGTGAATTTCATCCTATTTACTTCAGACCATTTCTCCAGTTTGTCCAGATCATTTTGAATTTTAACCCTATCTGCCAAAGCACTTGCAACCCCTCTAGCTTAGTAACATCCTCAAACTTTATAAGTGTACTCTCTATGCCATTATCTAAATCATTGATGAAGATATTGAACAGAATGGGACCCAGACTGATCGCTGAAGGACCCTGCTCGTTATGCCCTTCCAGCACGACTGTGAACCACTGATACCTACTCTCTGGGAACGGCTTTCCAACCAGTTTTGCACCCACCTTATAGTAGCTCAAAACTGCTCAAGACAGTTAAGACCAAAGCAGACTGAAGATCTTCAAAAAGATCTCACAAAACTAAGTCATTGGGCAACAAAATGGCAAATGAAATTTAATGTGAATAAATGTAAATGTGCATTACTTTTTAAAGTAATGCACACTAGAAAAAATAACCCCAACTATACATATAATAGGCTGGGGGCTAATTTAGCTACAACTAATCAGGAAAGAGATCGTGGAGTAATCGTGGATAGTTCTCTGAAGACGTCCACACAGTGTGCAGCGGCAGTCAAAAAAGCAAACAGGATATTAAGAATCATTCAAAAAGGGACAGAGAATAAGATGGAGAATATCTTATTGCCCTTATATAAATCCATAGCACGCCCACATCTTGAATACTGCATATAGATGTGATCTCATCTCTAAAAAGATATACTGGCATTAGAAAAGGTTCAGAGAAGGGCAACTAAAATGATTAGTTTTAGTTTGGAACGGGTCCCATATGAGGAGAGATTAAAGAGGCTAGGACTTTTCAGCTTGAAAAAGAGCACACTAAGGGGGGGGGAATATGACAGAGGTACATAAAATCATGAGTGGTGTGGAGAAAGTGAATAAGGAAAAGTTATTTACTTGTTCCCATAATATAAGTTATAATATATAACTAGGGACCACCAAATGGAATTAATGAGCAGCAGGTTTAAAACAAATAAAAGGAAGTTCTTCACACAGTGCACAGTCAACCTGTGGAACTCCTTGCCTGAGGTGGTTGTGAAGGCTAGGACCATAACAGGGTTTAAAAGAGAACTAGATACATCCATGGAGGTTAAGTCCATTAATGGCTATTAGCCAGGTTGGGTAAGGAATGGTGTCCCTAGCCTCTGTTTGGCACAGGGTGGAGAGGGATTGCAGGAGAGAGATCACTTCTTATGTTCTAGCTCCACCTACGTTGCATTTCCCTACTTTGTTTATAAGAAGGTTATGTGAGACAGTATCAAAAGCTTTACTGAAGTCAAGAAATACCACATCTAACACTTTCCCCCTATCCACAAGGCTTGTTACCCTGTCAAAGAAAGCTATCAGGGTGGTTTGACACTATTTCTTCTTCATCCACGCTGACTGTTATTTATCACATTATCTTCTAGATGTTTGCAAACTGATTGCTTAATTATTTGCTCCATTAACTTTCCTGGTACTGAAGTTAAGCTGACTGGTCTGTAATTTCCCAGGTTGTCCCTGTTTCCCTTTTTATAGATTGGCACTATATTTGCCCTTTTCCAGTCTTCTGGAATCTCTCCCATCTTCCATGATTTTTCAAATATAATCACTAATGGCTCAGATATCTCCTCAGTCAGCTTCTTGAGTATTCTAGCATGTATTTCATTGGGCCCTGGTGACTTGGAGACTTCGAACTTGTCGAAGTAATTTTTAACTTGTTCTTTCCCTATTTTAGCCTCTGATCCTACCTCATTTTCCCTGGCATCTACTATGTTAGACATCCAATCACCACCAACCTTCTTGGTGAAAACTGAAACAAAGAAGTCATTAAGCACCTCTGCCACTTCCATATTTTCTGTTATTGCCCCCACCCCCATACCTCGCATTGAGTAACAAGCCTACCCGGTCTTTGATCTTCCTTTTGCTTCTAATGTATTTGTAGAATGTTTTCTTGTTACCCTTTGTCTCTAGCTAGTTAGATCTCATTTTGCGCCTTGTCCTTTCTAATTTTGTCCCTACATACTTGTTTATATTCATCTTTTGTAATTTGACCTAGTTTCCACTTTTTGTAGGACTCTCTTGATTTTTAGATCATTGAAGATCTCCTGGGTAAGCCAGGGCGGTCTCTTGCCAGACTTCCCATCTTTCCTACATAATGGGATAGTTTGCTCTTATGCCCTTAAAAATGTGCGTCTGAAAAACTGCCTACTGTCTTCAGTTGTTTTTCCCCTTAGACTTGCTTCCCATGGGATCTTACCTACCAACTCCCTGAGTTTGCTAAAGTCTGCCTTCTTGAAATCCACTGTCTATTTTGCTGTTCTCCCTCCTACCATTCCTTAAAATCATGAACTCTCATGATCACTTTCACCCAAGCTGCCTTCCACTTTCAAATTCTCAACCAGTTCCTCCCTATTTGTCAAAATCAAATCTAGAACAGCCTCTCCCCAGTAGGTTTCTCCACCTTCTGAAATAAAAAATTGTCTCCAATACTCTCCAAAAACTTGTTGGATAATTTGTGCCTGCTGTGTTATTTTCGCCAACAGACATCTGAGTAGTTGAAGTCCACCATCACCACCAAGTCCTGTGCTTTGGATGATTTTGTTAGCTGTTTAAAGAAAGCCTCATCCACCTCTTCTTCCTGATTAGGTGGTCTGCAGTAGACCCTCTACCATGACACCACCCTTGTTTTTACCCCTTTTAACCTTACCCAGAGACTTTCAACAAGGCTGTCTCCTATTTCCATCTCAATCTCAGTCCAAGTGTATACATTTTTAATATATAAGTCAACACCTTCTCCCTTTTTTCCCCTGCCTGTCCTTCCTGAGCAAGCTGTACTCTTCCATACCAATATTCCAATCGTGTGTATTATTCCTCCAAGTCTGTGATGCCAACTATGTCATAGTTGTGTTTATTTACTAGCATTTTGAGTTCTTCCAGCTTATCTCCCATACTTCCTGCATTAGTATACAGACATCTAAGATATGGATTTGATTCCCCGCCCCCAGTTCGGTCTTCTCTCCTTTATCCCTACTATAAGAGCAAATGCTCTCCCCATATTCTGACCATGTTTGCGGATTGGATGTGGATACAAATTTTGTATCCCCACAGGGCTCTAGAATGCAGGCCACATGCCTGAGACCAGAGATTTGTAGCAAGTAGCATACACTGGTCCATGCATGCGCTGTTGCCCTCCTTGTGCTCCAAAATGAGGGCATAAAGGGTGGTATGGACCAATACCTCTCCAGTTTTCTTACCATGAATCAAATAGGATCCAAACCAGAGGGGAAGGAGGACGGGTAGAGGAATACAAATAAGAACCACTCATCTCAAAGAACCTCAAGTTATGGGTAAGGAACCTCCATTTCTTCAGTGCTGGTCCCTATGTGGGCTCCACATGGGGGTGATTGGTAAACAGTATTCAAATAGGAGCAGGGTGCAAGATGCAATTGGTATGGAAGTCTGTAACACTGCTGTCCTGACAGCTGTATTTACTGAAGACGACTAGACCAGGTTGTAATGCTTCATAAAGGTGTGGATGGAACTTCAGATAGCCACTTTACAAATATCTGGTATTGGCACATCTCAAAGATGCCACGGAGATTGCTTGGGCTCTCGTCAATTGGGCCTTCATCCTGTTCGGGAAGGAATACATGCCAAATAATAACACTGATGCAGAGATTCCACTTAGTCTCTCTGGGCTGATAACACTTGCCCTCATATAACTTTGCTATAGCTGACAAAGTCTTAGTGTTTTACTAATTGGCTTTGTTCTCTGCAGATAAAAGGCCACGACTTGTCTGACACTGAGTGCATGCAGCCTCTTTCTCAGTGGATATGTGAGGCTTTGGGAAGAACATGGTGAATTAATAGGTTGGTTCGTGTGAAACTCTGAATTATCTTGGAGATGAATTTTGGATGGAGATGAAGGGAGACCTTTTTTCTATTAAATACGGTGTATGTTGGGTCTGCCATGAGTGCTCCCAGTTAGCTCACCTGTCTGGCTGATGTGATGGCAACTAAAACCTTCATGGAGAAGTCTGACATGGAACACGTGGCCATTGGTTCGAAACATGGTCTAGTAAGAACTGGGAGTACAAAGCAGAGATCCCATTGTGGCATGAGTTTCATCACTGGTGGGAAGGTTCTAATGAGGCCCTTCAAGAACTAATTGTGGTAGGGTAAGTGTGTGTGGCAGGATGAGAGGATGGCAAGGCACTGATTGCCGCCAGATGGACTTTCAACAAGCTAACAGAAAGCCTTGACAATTTGAGGCACAAAAGAATCTAAAATGACTGGGACATCTGCTGATTCTGGTGATAACGGATTCCTTTGTGACCAGGTAGAGAAATGCTTCCATTTAGCTAAATAACATTTATAGTGAAAAATTTTCTGCTGTGATAAAGGATCATTCAGATGGCCTTCAAATAGAAAAGTTCCAGAACTGATGCCCATCCAAATACCAGGCTGTGAGATGAAGAAAGTCTTGGCTGGGATGTCTGGTCCTGCACTTGCCCTGAGTGAACAGATATGGAAAAGGTTTAATGTAGATAGAAGGATGGGCTGATATTTGTCAAAGGTCTGGAAATTAAAACTGTCTGGGCCAATTGGATGCAATGAGAACAACGCTGGCCCTATCATTGTGAATTCTGGAGAGAACCTGAGGTGGAAGAGGATGGATGTACCTCAGACAGTCCATCCAGGATAACAGAAGGCCATCGTTCCTGGAGTCTGACCCTAATGCTGTTCTGGAACAGCAAAGACTGAATTTCTTGTGGGTGAGACCAACAGGTCACAAGATAATGCTCCCCACTGGGTGAAGATTTCGGTCAAGACGGAATTAGGCATTTCCCATTTGTGGTCTAGGGAGAAGTGCCTATTGAGATCATCCGCCAGAGTATTTTGCTCACCTGGTAGGCATGTCACCAACTGTGTGATGTGGTTCTTCATGCACCAGTTCCATAAGTTCACTGTCTCCTTACACACATGAATAGATCTTACTCCACCCTTTTTGTTTATATAAAAAAATATTGTCACTTCTGACAGAACTGCATGAGGGTGAGGAATGTGTTGCAGGCTACGGGAACTGCCCTCAACTCCAGGAGACTGATATACGTTCTGGCCTCCCGCAGGGACCATGTGCCTTGTGCAGTGATTGTCCATATGTGCTCCCCATCCTATGCATCTGTGATTATGGTTGTGTTGGAGGCGGATGGACGAAAGAGGACTTGCACTTGGATCCACTTTCATCCACCATGCCAGAGGGGCTCTGGCTTGTGGTGGGATCATTACCCATGTATTTACATTGTCCTTGTCCAGTGAGTAAACAAAGCGAAGCCACACCTGCTGACAACAAAAGTGGGAACTGGTGAACAGCATCATGTATGCACATGGAGCCAAGTGTCCTAGCAAGGAAGGTGCAAGGTCTGATGGTGACTTGGTTTATCAGGCTGTTCATAGCTGGAAAACTATCTGTAGGGAGGTAGGCTTTTCCTGATAATTAGTCTAGGGTCAAGCCTATGAAATCTATAGTCCTTGTGGGAGTCAAAGTGCTCTTGGTTCAAACAGAACCCCATTGATGCCAGAAGGTGGAGTAAGATAATAGGGTTGCCAACTGGACCTCATGGCTTGATCTGCCCTATTAGTAACCAGTCATCCAGATACAGAAAGGTGGTGTAGCCACTGTGTCTTATCTAGGCTGCCAGAGAAAAGGCTAATAAAGACCCTGGGTGACACTGCCAGCATAAATCAAAGTACTCTGAATTGGACATGCTCTTGTCCTACCACAAATTTAAGAACTCTTCTGTGGGAATGCTGAATATCCACATGAAAATGGCATATTTCAAGTCGAGGGCCACAAACAATGTATTAAGAACGTAAGAAAGGTCCATCTAGCCCAGTATCCTGTCTTCCAACAGTGGCCAGTGCCGGGTGCTTCAGAGGGAATGAACAGAACAGGTAATCAATTCATCTGTCCTGTCACCTATTCCCAGCTACTGGCAAACAGAGGCTAGGGACACGCATTCTCCTCCACAGATGGAATTACTACCATGCAAAATTCTGATTTGCTAATAAAAATGTTTAGTTGGTGTAGATCAAGAATTGGGTCTCCATCCTCTGTTTTTTTTAGTTAGTTTTTTTTTTTTAAACTATGAAGTGTGAACTCCATTCCTTGATGTTAGAGTGGCACCTGCTCTACAGCCCTTTTCTGGAAGAGAGTTCACTTCTTGATAAAGGATCCCCTTGTGAGAGTAGAGCCTGAGAAGGGGCCAGGAAAAGGGGGTTGTGATATGGAGATGAGAAACTCAACTGTGTAGCTGGAGTGGATGATGTCTTGTGACCACTTGTCTGTTATTGCCCTCCAGCTGTGTGAGGAATGGGTAAGGCAGCCCCCAAAGATTTTTGGGAGGGGGGGGCAATAGGGGCATGGCATCAATAGCTGTATGCAGTCCTTGAACGTCCCATTAAAAGAAACCCTTGGACAGAGAGAGGGGCTGGGTAGTGGTTGTAAAGGTAGAGGAAGCCATGTACCTGAGTCTTTGAATGCTCTGTCGCTTGCATGGTGGTTCTTAAGGGCACTGGTGATAGATTGACCTGGGGGGAGGTCTGGGCCTATAGGTTTGCTTGTGGTGTTTCTTTTGGGGGTATAGTGACTGTCTTCTCACTGAAGAGATTAGATTCAAAAGGGCAAAATTGTTGATGGTATTCTGGACCTCACTGGGGAACCCAGAAGAGAACAGCCATGATTCAAACCTCATGGACCATAGCTGTGGCAATTGCTCTAGATGAGTGTCAGCACATCCACTGCCACTTGAAGTCATGTCTTATTCACCAGACTGCCTTTATCGATGAGGGCTTGAAACTGAGCCCTGTCTTCCTAAGCAAGTTTGTCTCTGAATTTAGGAAGTCATAATTTACTAACTATACCTGGTAGTTAGCAACACTGAACTGGGGACTAGTTGATGAAAATACTTTCTTCCTCTAGAGGTCAAGGCATTAGCGCTCTTGTCAGTTGCTGTAACCTGGACCTCTCTGCAGCTACCTGCACCACTAAGGAGTTGGGCACTGGGTGGATAAATACTCTGCCCCCTTTAGCTGGCACAAAATATTGTTTAATGGTAGGGCTACAGGATGCAATAAACCCTACATTATTCATCCATAACTAAAGCAATCACCCACAAAAAATTCAAATCCCTGAAAAAGGCCACAAAAACCCAACAATAAATTAGTCTCCCTGTGCCTTGGTTCACCATCTGTAAAATGGAGATGATATTTTACTCCCCTATCTCACATGGGTTTTTAGAAAATATACACATTACAAGGTTACAATACTCTCAGATACTACAGTAATGAGGTGATATATGTAACTAGAATAGATACCCTTTGTATTGATGTCAATACATTAGGATAAGCTACTAAAGATGAGCGAGTTTATTCACAAGCATATGTTATTTCCTTTGCTGGACACAGAACACCAAGCATAGTGGCATCCCAATTCTCATGAGAGTTAGGAGGGAGCAGTCTCCCTCTGCTGCTGAGAGAAAAAGCCTGGCCTGCCTATGAAAACTGAGGTGGTCTGAAACTAAATTCTCTTTCTAAAAGAAGAGTGCTTTTGGAATTCACTAGTGCAGCATCACAGCCATGACTTTAAGATTACCTTTTTAAAACAAATGTAATATAAAAACTGCTGTTTCAAGTGTGGGCTTCAATAAGCATCTAAGTGGTTGTGTAAGCAGCTTAATACGGACACTGAAGACTGGTAGACCCAAGTTATTGTAATGATATTCTTTACATACCTTTTAATACTGTTTTTCTACAAATAAGTCAATGTAAGTAGCTCCCACAATCAGTGTGGCTGTGTTGTAGTGAGAGACAATTTAAGAAATTCAAGTTCAAAGTTTCAACAGGTTACTATAAATAAAGTTCAGGCTTCCAATCCCCTGAGCTACTTGTAAATTAGTGAAAGAGCTATAGGCAGTGGGAGAGGGAGAAAGTGAACACCTTAAACCTATTGAAGAAATTCAAAGAAAGTAATAAGCAGTGCTGATGGACTCCAAAGACAGCCCCAGCCTAGAAGGATGGAGACTGAAAGGTTCAAGGTTGGAAAGGGTGGAGGATCCACAAGAATGCTTTAGCGCTCCACAGAAGGACTATTAAAAGCAAACCATAATTAAGTTTTGAACACAACTTAAAAAAAATTGTTAGATCCCTGAAGCTGGCAGGCACACTGAAGCAGCAATTTTAAGCCTCCAGCTGACTGGCTGCAGCAATTATCAATAAACCCAAAACAGCAACCTAACTTACTGTTTAATGGACATACTATGCAGAACACAACAAAACACAACCTGGGAGTAACATGGGAAAACCATGGAAGTGGCCTGGAAGGCAGACAGACATTTACTAGGATTTGGAAGCAGGGATGTGGTATAAAATTCCAATATACTCTGCCCTTTGGGAAGGCATTTGTTGCACATTTAGTCTAAATTTTGAAAACTGTGCTGTAGAAAGAATACCAAAATGATAGACAGTGTCCAAAGATCAATAAGATTAAAAAACCCAATATAAATGGGCAGTGGTTAATGCCCATGAAGTTTAAAACGCAGAGTAGTAGTAGTCCCAAAAATTTCTAATCCAGTACTGGAAACTCAGGATTCTGGGACACGGATGAAGAATAAGACTAGTATAACTAGAAGAATAGACAAAAACTATACTTTGCAGAGTAATGAGCCCCATGGTGCATTCTGCCAAAGGCAAGAGAGTGAACTATTACAAAATCCAAGAATTAGTTAAGTATTTAACTAATGGATGCATTAATATTCAGTGCTATTCCTCAAAGAAACTGGGACAGATGTTGCAGGCTTTTAATCCTCCTTTTGACTAGTACCACCAATTTATACATATCTTAACACTTGCAAAGCATTCTTCTTGCTTTATATTAAGCACAGAACTTTTTTTCTGTAAGAAAGGTAAAAGTAAATGCTAAGTTTACAGTTAATACATTCATGCACAAGATACACATGAAAAGTCTTACTAAATCAGCACCAGCTTGAAGCAATACATCTGCAACGTCAGTATGTCCATTTTCACAGGCATAGGTCAAAGCAGTGTCTCCTGTTGCTGTTGTAGCATGGACATTCGCTCCTATAAAAGCAACATAAGTTGTACTGGTTACTGTAGACGTCCTCTCACCCAAATATTTTCTCTTATTGAATCCACTAACAATTCAACCTAAAAAAAGCAAGAGATCTTCCTTCCACAGCAACTGAAGCCATGTTCTACTTACTGCCAACAGCACTGGGTCTAATAGGGAAAGAGACCTGAGAGACAGAAGTAGAATCAGGAATTTGTGGCAAAGGAAGGTTGTGGCACATTTGACAGCAGTTAAAGTGCTGAACAAAACTGTTCAACTCACTCCCTGCAGTGCTGATTGGCAGCATTCCCCCCCACCCCCCCAGTGCTGAAGATTTCAGCTCATAAATCCATGTCTGAATTCAGGCTCTCTTTCTTTTCTGAAGTCTTGTTCAAGAACCTAGAGTAGGGGATAGCAAACTATGGCCCAGGGGCTGCATCTGGCCCTTCACACATTTTAATCCAGCCCTCAAGCGCCAGCCAGGCAGTGGGGTTGGGGGCTTGACCTGCTCCGTGCGTGCCATGGCTCCAAGTGGTTCCCAGAAGCAGCAGCCTATGTGTAGAGGCAATCAGGGAGCTCTGCACGCTGCCCCCACCCCAAGCGCCGCCCCCCGCAGCTTCCATTGGCTGGGAACCACGGCCAAAGGGAGATGCAGGTGCAGCACCTGCAGACGGGGCAGCACACAGAACCGCCTAGCTGCTCCTCCGCATAGGAGCCAGAGAGGGAACATGCTGCTGCTTCCGGGAACTGCTTGAGGTAAATGCTGCCTGGAGACTGCACCCCTGACGCCCTCTCATGCCCCAACCCCCTGCCCCAACCCTGATCCCCCTCCCACCCTCCAAACCCCTCGGTCCCAGCCTGGAGCACCCTCTTGCCCCCCAAACCCTTCATCTCCAGCCCCACCCCAGAGCCCGCACCCCCAGCCGGGCCCCCTCCCACACCCTGAACTCATTTCTGGCCCCAACCCCCAATTTTGTGAGCATTCATGGCCCACTATACAATTTCCATACCCAGATGTGGCCCTCAGGCCAAAAAGTTTGCCCACCCCTGACCCAGAGTCTATTAACCTATGCACATTATCCCAAAACCCAGTTACTATGACACTTTCCTGCAGCGTGGGAGACCCATGTTCAAATCTTTTCTCCAAATCAGGCAGAGGGAAGAATTGAACCACAGTTTCCCACATCCCAAGAGAGTACCCTAACTACTAGACTAAAGGTTTTTAAGAGGTCTTGCTCCTCCCCTTAGGCTTTTTTTTTTTTTTAATTTACTCATTTGTTTTTGTCAAAATGCTCAAAATAAAAACAGGTGTTTGGGTTTTTTTAGTCTGGTCAAACCAAAATGTTTTGATTTTGTCAATTTGATCAAAAACTATTCAGCAACCACCACAAATTCACAAATAGTTACAGGTTGAACAAAACCACATTTTTCACAGACTAAATTATTTGCCAAAGAAGACCACTCAGCTCTAGTCAGTAGTGTACAAAAGCAGAAGTAATCACTGTTAATGTTGTTTGAGTGCAAGCTTAATGACGATTGAGTATACATTTAGTTTTTGGCATCGATTGGATGGAAGCAAAAGCCTCATGGATGGCTGGACTGCATAACTGATACTGTTCAATTTGGGCAATATAAAGATGGAAAGGAATGCAGAATGTCTTTTCTCTGAAGTTGTTTCCACTCTTAAGGTTTTGCGAAGATGGAGTGTGCCCTGCTGCAACTTTAAATTGCCAATAAGTGTAGTTATTTCCTAATTTATACCTTTTTTTAGGCTAGCATTTTTTAAGCTAAATCTCCTATAAGTCAACCTGTCATTTATATCAACATACCTGCTGCCAATAAATATTTCACCAATTCAAGGTGTCCCTCCTGAGCAGCTTCCATTAAAGGTGTAGAGCAACCAAGTTCTATATCAGCTCCTGCCTTAATAAGGAAATCAGCTACTTCAGAAAATCCTCCACAGCATGCTAGAGTAAGAGCTGTTTCTTGCGTTTCTTCTGTCTGTGCATTTATATTTGCTCCTAGGGAACAAATCATCTGTTAATCTGTCTGGCCAGACAAGTAAATCATATAGGCACTCATCTTCCCGCTTTGCCCCTATCCCGTAGCCCTTAGCAAGAGATCAGTGTAGGATAGTTCTATGTTCTTTTTATACAGTAACTGTCAAGTTACAACAACATGCTAAATATTGAGTCATTACACACAAACTAGCAAGGTCAGTACTTCACCATTCAGAATAAAAGACTATCAAATAATATGTAATTTGAATAACTACTAAAAAGATGTAATTTACAATACAGTAATTTATAAGATGAAATTGTTTTCTTACCCTGTGCCAGTAACAGTGCTACCATCTCCTCATGCCCTTCACGTGCAGCTTCCATTAGTGGAGTATAACCTTCATCATTAACTTCCTCAAGATTTGCTCCCCTTTCTATCAGTAGTGCGGCTAGTTCCACATGTCCACCACAAGCAGCTAGTGTAAGTGGAGATTCAAATGAATCCGCAGGCATATTGACTTGAGCACCACTATCTAGAAGTAAACGAGCTACTTCCACATGTCCATCCTAAGAGCAAAGTAAAAGTTGAAAATAAATTAAATCAGAAACATCCCAATTTAACAAGGACACAATTGTTACAAAAATGCAACAATTTGTTATCATGCAAGTCCATTTTCAGACCTTGGTAAGATCTACTTTCAAGAAGATTTCTGAAAATTAAAACAGTGTGTTTGTCCTACTTAAAAAAAGAAAAGATTTTTTTCAAACTAAAAACCTCATACAACAACACTTTTGCATAATAATCTGAAAACTATATATTTCACCTCCAATCAACTAGACATTGGGTAATTTAGAAATAAAGTCTGATCCTTTATTTTATATTTTAAGAGCTTTGGGGCAAGGACCACACCTTTTGGGCACTATGATAATATAGCTACTAAATAATAATCCAATGCACAATTACCGAACAGTTTAGTACAGTGAGTAATCCCACTGAAATCAGTAATGACTACTCCCAGTAGTAAGCAATTAATCCAGTAAAAATTTAGCTTTTCCGTGATTGGCTCATCACCAATATGGACAAATAACTAGCAGCTTCCATACCAAGGGAAGAAAAGTAATTATGGAGAAGTTAAAGTGTGTTACAGCGAAGTGACAAGAGGGGAGAAACTGGGAGAATGAAGGAAAGGAGACCAAACAGCCGCTGGGATGAGCAGACTTCTTCACAAAGGTAGAAGACCTAGGGTTGTCATAGAAGAACCTGAGAACTCACCAAATGAAGGCTATATGTCAGCCAATATATGCAAATATAGCTGGTAACATCTCAAAAATGTAACTGGGCTCAGGTGGTGAAGAACTTGTCCACCAAAGATTTTTTATGCCCTGACTTTTATGTGCCTTGGATAGAAAGCTCAAAGATTCTCTGAGCAGGGGAGGCCAGCAAATGAGTACTTGCATTGGACAAAGAATCTGACTGAGCAAGATCTGGATGTTTTCTGACTTTGCAAGACCTTTAGAACAGGGACCACAATTTGAGGAATGGCTTGGAAAAGGTAGCCCCCTTGAATATTTGGCAGAGGGTCCACAGAATGCCAATGGACCTAGAGTCTGGCCTTAGGGTTGGGGAGCAAGATATCCTAGCTAAGGTGGAAGACTGAGATTACAATGGGAAGATGGCTGTGGCACATTTAGAGAACTTCTTTCTCTTTATGGAAAAATGAGGCATGCTGGTTTCAAGATGGGGCTGTGAGCTCTGTAGGAGTCTTTAACAAAGTTGAAGGACACAGGAAACGGTGGAATAATGAAAGTAGGTTCAAATGCATCTGAGCAGAGGACACTGTTTACTTGACTTGGCTCCAGCAAACAGTGAGACTTATAGGGCGCCTACTAGACTAAAAAGACTACTTTAGGGAACCTGATTACGAGAAGGGAACCCCAGTCAGAACTCTCCTATGGAGCAGGAGGTTTGTCTCCACTAGCTGAAGTTCCTTTGGCTGACAAATGGTGTAAGCAAGGGGTGTATCTGAAATCAGTCCCACGTGTTGGTTACACTTGATATTAAACAGCAATTGTGTTTGATGCTGTTTCAGGAACTACAGATTACAGTGTTCAACTCAGTTTATCACTGGCTACACTTGCAGTGGAACAGTATTAAAGCACTGGGAAACGGGTGCAGCATTTTTGCTCATATCGACAAGGCATCTGGATACTAGCAGAGAACTCACGCTCAACCTCATTCTGGAAGAATTCCAGATGGAGATAACAATGGATCTCCAGGCTATGATCCCATGGAAACTAAGAGAGACTTCACCCCATAGAAAACAAAGATAGTACCCTTCTCTCAGTAATAAGAGGACCCAGTTGGTAATCCATAACTTAGAAACGAGGGAGCTTTCATAAGCAAGAGCCTGAGACTGAGGCAGATTTGATCAAGATAAAAAGGATAAGTCTTTGGAACAGCTGAAGACCCATGAACTAGAGCCATCTCAGATGCTCTACACCTACATGAATCAGCATTTAAGTTCCCTCTACGCTGCATGGCTGCGTAGAGGGGACAGGTGTTTCACCCCCAGCCAAGGTGTCACGAAGTGGGCAGAGGTGCCTCTCCCCCAGCCCTGGACTGCTGTGGCGAGAGGGATCTAGGGGGAGTCCTCTCCCTGCTGCAGCCCTGGGGCCAGCCTTCACCCCAAACCCCTCATCCCCAGCCCCACTCCAGAGCCTGCATCCCTAGCCAGAGCCTTCACCCCCCACACCCTCTCTGCCCTAGCCCTGAACCTCCCCACCTCAGCACCCTAAACCCACCCCTCATCCCCAACCCCACCCCAGAACCCACACCCCTAGCCAGAGCCTCACCCCCCCAGCAGCCCAAATCTCTACCCCAGCTCTGAGCCTCCTCCCACACTCCAAATCCCTCAGCCTCACCCCTGCCACACATCACTTCCATATTGGTGCACAAAACAAAATTCATTCCGCACATGGATGTAAAAAAATTAGAGGGAACACTGATCAGCAGGCATCAATCCTATTTCACTTTCTGCAGACCCTGTTATCAGTAAGAGGTGAGGAAAAGGTGTCAACTCCCTTCCCCACTAATGACAGAGAACGCATGCCGTATCCAGGCCTTGAGGACCAAGTATATATGTTACAGTATCTGGGAAAGTTGTAGCTCAAGGCAAAGAGGTCCAATGAGTGAGGCTGAGAACAAGTGACTACTTTTTTGAAGACCAACTAGTGGCAGGACCATTTTCTTGAATGAAAGTACTTCCAGCTCATCCAGACTGACATTCAGATGTCTGCATGTGCAGGGCACTGAGGGAAATTAGTTTTTTCCTCCACCTGGTGGATGAGAACATTGGATTTTGTCTGGAAGGAATGCTCTAGGCTTGAGCTTGATGATTCAGTTAAGCCAATACAGTTGTGTGGGTTTCACCTGATCAGGACATAACAGACAGCGGATCTCAGGGGCCTCAAAAGCCAACCTGATGGATTCCTGTTGTGAAGGGAACACTCAGGTTTGCTTGAGTTCGTAGTTCACTAATGATTTCCCACTGAGGCAGTTAAGCCTGCTTCTCCTTAGGGAAGAAGCAGATCTTTGATAACTCCTTCAAGGTACAGTGTAAATGGCTGGGTGCCCTTAAAAGTAAGTGCAAGGAGAAAAAGCTAGTAGGTGATCTCACCTCCCCAGGGATGGATCTACGTTGCTCTCTGGGCCAAGGTGATGGTGTCCAAGACACTGACCTCAAGAGGGTGTAATCTTGGCCATATCATTGATGGCATTAACACCAATGAAGCACATAGAGCGGTTCCTGTCTACCACAAATTACAGCATGGGGTGAACACTCTGTCTGGTTAGATCTCAATGAGCCACTGGATGGCTGTTCTAGAGGGGTAGAAGGCATAGATCTATGCACCAGCAGTTTGAATTACTGTATAGCTCACTCCCTCCCTACTTCTTCTACTTTCCTTCTGGGAGGCAGAGTCCCAGTGGTTAGAAGGCAAGAGAATGAGTCCCATTTTGTGATAGCCAGAGGTCATGGATGTCAGGATCCAGGCTGAAGAGCCCAAGGAGGTTCTTTGGTAGGTACTCCTGGGGGAATTCTGCACCAAAAAATTAAAAATTCTGAGCATAATATTTCCAAATTCTGCAAAATTCTGCATATTTTGTCAAACAAACAATATAATCACACCAGTTTCAATTATTTTTGGTAATTTATTTCAAAATACTTGTCAGCAAGTACGTCTAACAATACAGAAAAAAAGATTCAGGAAATGTTTTTTGACAAATAGATTCCTTACTAGGCATATTAATACAGAACTCTGAGTAATAATTCATTTAAACTATAATACTGAACCGTATTTCCTGCACCCCTCAGAAGCAGTGCAAAGACTTGGGGAATCAGAGGTAACAGAAGAACTGAGGGAGAGGGAAGTAATTGCTGGGAAGGAGCTTGGGTGTGAACTTGGAGGGTTGTTGTGTATGGTTGGGAAAAGTATGGAACAAGGGTGGTTTGGGGGGAGGGGGCAGGGATTGTTAGGGAGCTTCCTCCATGCAGACCCTGGCTGACCCCTAGCCTCTGCCATTCAGTCAGCACATCTGCCCATCCCCATGTGTCCCTGCACCCCTATGTGTCCCTCCACCCCCACTCCCTCATCCCCCCGAGGCTCTATACCCCCTTCCCCATCCCCATGTGTATCTGTGCCCTCACTCAGACATCTGCCCCTCCAAGCCCTATGTGGTCCTGCACCCTCTCCCCCAGCCCCGTGGCCCTGTGCCTCCACTTCCATTAATCTCCTGCCACATTCTACCCTCTCACACTAGCCCTTATGAGCCCCTGTCTATGACTCCCCAGCAACCCCATGCTGTCTGTCTCCTGACCTGGCCCAAAAGGCACTGTGAAGACGGAAGGCGCTCTCTTCCCTAGCTGGCCGGGAGCTGTTGCTCTGTTCTACTGCCATAGCACCCTCTGGTGAGGAAAAGATGGAACTGCAGCAACTTTCCAGCAGAAGTTTTTTTCTGTGCAAAAAATTAATAATATGCGCAGCTCATTAATTATGCACACGCACAATAGCACAGAATTCTCCCAGGAGTGGGTAGGGAGGACACTGAATCAGATGAGGACATGATCCACTTCATACTATTTGCTATACAGCAGTGGATAGGAAGAATTAGCATTGAGGTTCAGCCCTAGAAGAAAATAAGGCCCTTCACCTCATTTGGATTTCTGTTCCTCCAGAGAGATTAAGGTTTTTGTTGGATAGGAGACCAATTAACTTCACTGTTCCAAAATGGCCCTAAGGGTTTTTGGAGCAACAAGAAAGTAAAAGGAAAAAGAAACCCAGGACACAGTGAGCAAGTCAATCAAATTCTAGCTCATCCTTTTCAGAAGACACTGTACAGGAGGAAGGAAAGGATGAAGGATGATGTTCCTCTCCACCTCTAAAAGTAGGAAAGGGTCCAAGGAGTGTACTTGCTGTGGACATGGAGCTTTGAGTAAGCTTTCTTGGAAGGAAGGTGTGACAAAATGGGAATTTTAAAAAATATTTTTATGATGCATGTGTGCCTCAGTTTCCTCCTACACCTTGCATAGTTACCCCCCGGGGGGGGGGGAGGGATTAAATCTGCTCAAGGTAGAACACGAGACATAGGTGTCTCACCTAGCTGTCCGCACCATTAAAGAACAGACTTAAAGTGATCCAAATCAAAGGAGGATCCATGAAGACAGACACCTCAATGACTGAACAATTCACACCTATCAGCAGGAAACCCTGGCCAGTGAGACAACAGATTGAGAACAAAGAGGAAAAGGTGTCAGGTGATGCAGAGAAGGACAGCTCTTTGGAGGTACTCAGGAGCTTACCTGGGAGAACAAAGGGACAAGAGATGGAGTTGAGCGGGAGTCAATCACAGCTTGGCTGGCTCATCATGGCACTAGTTTGACTGGGATGGAGTATGTCCTTAGCTTCTGCAGCTCACTGATAACATAAGGACTTCCAGATTCTGTATGTCATGTGACTAACAAATTGTTAGCTTGTTTTGAAAAGGCTGCCTGTGTCACTGTAAATACTGAGAGCAGTGTGCCCTGAAGGGGTACAGTACAAGCTTCCAGCAAGTCTGGCATGGCTAGATTCACTGGAAAGAGTCACAGAGAGAGACAGGGATTGCTGATGCCAAAGGCCCAATCTTGGAGGCCACAGGTTTGCCCATGGAACTGTGTGGGTCCTTGGGGCCTGGCACATTAAAGCGATCACTCCCAGGAGACTGGCTGGGGCATAGGCTAGACCTTGTGACTCCGTGACAGAAGGCAAAAGGTAATTTGTTAGTGAGTCCAGGGAGGCTGCAAAGGCCTGATCCATCCAGGCTTTTGGGCTCCTGGATTAATGGAATCCCTTGTGGTGACAGAATAGGGGAAGACTTACAAGACATTATGCTGAAGGTAAGATCATAGTTGAGTCTAGGCCCCCCTAGAAGTTTCTTTAAAGGGGTTTTCAGGAAAAGGGGGAAACTTGGGAAGAGTTATGGATATCCAAAAAGACTACAAAGGGCTGTGGAAGCAGAGCGTTCACCAGGTTCAGAATTGCTCCTACTGTTGCTTGGATCTGGTGGCTGCAGCTTCATGTAAGACCACAGTGGAAATGGGGCCAGAACTGAGCCTACTGCCAAATACAAATGAAGGGCACAGAAGGGGTATTATTAGGACTTCCTAGGTATTATTAGAAAGAAGTTTCCTTTGTCCTCTTCTGTTCTATGTTAGATCCAGAGCGCCAACAATGCCTGGAAAGATGTCTCAGCAGAGGCAAGAGAACTGAGGAAGCCTGTCTGCAAACCAGAAGAAACTAAATGCAAAAACCCTGTATTTGGATTTGCTAGCACTTGTCTGACAGATGAGGACACATCCATTTATCAAAACTTGTGGCAGTCAGACCATAAAATAAAAATGTAAAGTTTAGTTTACCAATATCCTGATATTTAAATATGGACCAATATTTCCATTCTTATATTCCTTTTGTGAATCTTCTCCATCAGCCAGCTGTCAGTCTGGCACCCTGTCTTACCAGATGATGACTAAGGCTGAGATTCTTTCATGGATTCCGTGACTTCTGCAATGGCCGGTGCAGTTGGCAAGCAGCTCAGGAAGTCCCTGGGCCAGTTGCGGTGGCTGCTGCTGGGGCAGTCTCAGGCCACCGACCCCCGCAGGAGAAGTTTGGGTGTGGGAGGTGGCTCGGGGCTGGGGTCCGGGAGGGGGTGAAGGCTCTGGGCGGCACTTACCTTGGGAGGAGAGGGGGGTCCCTGGAAGTGGCAACATGTCCCTCCCTAAACTCCTAGCTCCACACGCTGCCTCCGCCCGCAGCTCCCATCAGCCGCGGTTCTTGGCAAATGGGAGCTCTGGAGCTGGCAGTGCATGGAGCTAGGAGCTGAGGGAGGAACATATTGCCGCTTCTGAGAAGTCTGGTAGGGAGCCTGCCAGCCCCACCAATCCCTCTACCAGCACCAGCAGGAGTCCTGGTCCACCCGCCCCCAACGATCCCTGAGCACCCACCTCCTCCAGCACCCGGGGGGGGGGGGGAGGGGGGGGGTGTCCCGGACCACCATCTGGGCCACCACCCCCACGAACACCCGCAGCACTCCCAAGATTTAATCAGGGGCATAGCACAAATCATAGACAGGTCACGGGCTATGAATTTTTGTTTACTGCCTGTGACCTGTCCATGACTACTAAAAATACCTGTGTCTAAAAAGTAGCTTTAATGATAACACTGCATCCTGAAAACCAACCTGCAGTGATTCTCTCTAAAGAGGTCCCCATTTGTGTGTGTGTGCGGGGGAGGGAGCGGGCTGTACCCTCCTTTCTCCGTGGGAGTCACAACAGACCCCATCCAAAGCAGAAAGTGACTTACCAAGGGTGCTGGGTGGCTCACATATGGGGCAGTGGCAAGATGGCTGGCTCCATCACTGAAGGAGCCCATAGCAGCTTGGAGAGAACCAGGGCTCCTCATGGCAATGGCCAGAAAAGGAAAGTGGGTGAGAAACTGGCTGTTGTGGGGCTGGTCTGCACTCCCCCCTACTCCTGCCCTGCCCTTGATCACTCAGTGGATTAAAAAAAATCTCATTAACCAAAAAAAGGCTTGCTTTGTTCTACCAATCCCTTTTACTTCTCTCACCCCAAACAAAATTGATTCACTAAATCCAATTTACCATGCAGGCCTCCATTAGGGCTGTGTGCATCTCATCTGTTTTATGTTCCTGATCAGCTCCAGCTTCAAGCAGAAAACGAACCATATCTAAATGGCCTTCAAACACAAAACAAAACAATTTGTTACAAACATTAAGAAAGGGTTTAGTCAAAATATCATAATTTAGGTAGTTTGCCTTTACAAGCCTATCCAATTATAATTTCTAAGTACACTGCTATTGTGGCAAAACACAAGATGGACTTTCAGTTTATAACAACAGTCGTCTTACCTGGAAGATTTTATCTTCTGGCTATGCAAAGTTGACAGACTGGCAAAAAAATGCTGAAAGGAGAAAAATCAATCTAGAAGGTAAGAAACCTTCCAGAGAAGAACAGTATGAAGTTATAAACTTAGCTTGAAGTTTTTACTACAGTAACTTTCACAGTAGCATTTTTATGCATTGTGTAAAAAGATCAGATTGCTGTATTGTAAAAGCTTCAATCTAAAAAACCCGTAGAGTTGCCACAACTGTTCTTAAAGCTTTGTTCAATCTCACTCAAATTAGTTTTATTTCACTTTCATCTATGGAGCTTTAACATTTTTCTTCCGTGCAAAAACAAGTTTATTTAGGTACTTGCATAATGTTCACTCTAGTATCTGGATGCCTAATTTGCTGATGGATTTTATACTCTCAGCATGCAGGCAAGGAAGGTTTTCCCTATGTTACAGAAGGGGAGTAGAAGGCATAGGGTAGGTTAAGTGATTTCCCAAGATCGTACAGGAAGTCTGTGGTTGACCTGGGAATGAACACCCAGCCCAGAGTCCTATCATATCATTCTTTCCTACTTGAGTTTTACTTAATTACAAGAAGTACTAAGGATATTATCCTTTTTAGGTATCAAAAGTCTATTCCAGGGCTAAACGTTCTTTATCATGCAGCATTTCATATTGTTGCAATCTACCATTTAAAAAACCCTGGTATCTGAATTTAAGTTCTTATTCAATTTGTCCAACTACCATCAATATCGTTCATTACCCCAGACACAAAAATGTAGGAGAATATACTTAAGACACCGCAACAGCACCTCTGCAGTTAAGAAAAAGAGTTTCTAAGAGATATCAGCACCCACTCCTCCCAACTTTAAGAGGAAAAGCAGCTGAATTTTTCACCTGAAGTGTATCACGATTTCTCTTAGGTGAGAGGAAAATGTTTTGGAAAGTATGTCCTATTATCCTAATCCAGAGTTATGGAACTCATAACTTTGAAAACTGGCAGATTTACCTTTGATAAATCTAATTTCGTAAAAGATTCTCAAATATAGATGGTCTAAAATTTTTTAGTTTTATCAAATCCTCAATGGTGCACATAACTCTTAAAATTCAGTTTGGGAGGAAATTTTTGGAGTTTAATGCAAACATTTCAAATTTCAGGAGTTGCATGAAGGTCTCTGCTAAGATGACTATGAGACCTTAAGTTTAAGGAAGCTAAGCGTCTGTGAAACTTGCAAACTGAATAAAAGAAATTGTTGGAATAGAAAATTAAGGCCAAGATTTAAAAAAAGTCAGTACAACTTATTTAGGTGCCTGAACTTCCGAAGTGCTGTACTCATCCCACTTAAGCCAACAGTTGCTGGATGTTGGGCAGTATGAAAATCAGGCTGCTTATTTAGGAGCTTAAATATGGACAATCTCAATTTATACACTGTTTCTGAAAGACCTGGCCTGAGAGTTACCATCATAATATCAAAAAAATATCACGTAGCCACCTTTCCCAAAAAGCTTTCAACTTTTAATAAAGTCTCTAATTTTACGTTTCCCTTGACAGAATTTTTATATCACCCAATGTATTAAAAAAAGTTAAGTAGACTTGGACTTCAGAAAAAGTAAAAACTACAACAGTGGCTATTGGATCCCACTTATGGTGTGCATGTGCCTCATGTGCACAAGACCCATATCTTTTGACCAGCAACAGCCGTTCAGGCTGTGCCTGTGCTCTGCCTGTGCTTGTGCACCTTCCTCCATCCGAGGGCACATTGGGAAGAATGGTGCCGATCAACCCTCAGTTCTTTTGATAATTCAGAATCCCAGCAGAGTTGGACTCCAAATGGGACTGGGACAGAGGGCAGGTCATGAGATCCACATGCACAAAACATTTAGAAGATCCACAGTTACAACAACATAAGTAATCATGCTCTTGGAGTCTTTGTCCGTGTAGATCTCACTTGTGATGACTCACTAGCAACTCCATGAGCACTGTGAGAGGGTCAATGGGTCCTATCTATGTTTATCTAAATTAGGATTGAAGAATAGCTCTCTCAAAATTTGGCATCTGATCTAGAGGCCAAATCCAGGGTATAACATATTGTAAAAGTATAAACTAAACTTCATGTAGCTGCTCCGCAGATTTCAGTAAGGAATATCATTAAGCAACCTGAAGGGACTGCTTGAGTTCCAGCTGAGTGTGTCCTGAATCCTGAAAGGATGGGTAGACTTGATAACTGGTAGGATATTTTAATGCATGGGGTAACCAACCTGCATATCTGAGAAGAGATGGGTTGGCCCTTGTGCCCCAAGAACCTCTTAGTACCAACTGGCAGAAGGTATAGGCGGGCAAAGAGTTTTACAGGGATCCACTGGGTCAAGCATATGCATATTAAGATTACCAAAACATGGCTCTTGGTAGAGATCTCACATGCCAGTAGCCCACTAGTCAGCATTATCATTTTGAAATCCATGTACAGATAACGTTTAAGGACAAATATTTCTTCTGAAAATTAAGTTCTTAATGTATGAGAGTTAAGGCAGGTCACCTAAAGGTGATAAACCTGTTCCTGTCAGGTCAGAGGGAAGAGATGTGTCTCTCTATCTCTCTGGCTAGTCATATGTATACTGTTCACTTCCCAGTGGAAGCCTATTTGCATTACTGAAGCTAATGGAGATTGAGAAATCACATGAGAGCAAAACTACAGGAAAACAAAAAATGTCAGGGGTATCTTGTTTACAAGTAAAGAGCCTGTCTTACGAAAGGAGGGTCAAAGCCAACCTGGTCGGAAAATGCTGCAAAGACTTGGGTGAGCTAAACTTCATTAGACAGAAAACTCTCTTGTTAATCATGTCTAGGTTCCAGAACAGGGGTTCTCAAACTGGGGGTTGGGACCCCTCAGGGGGTCACAAGGTTATTACATGGGGGGTTGCGAGCTGTCAGCCTCCATCCCAAACCCCGCTTTGCCTCCAGCATTCATAATGGTGTTAAATATGTAAAAAAGTTCTTTTTAATTTATAGGGGGGGATTGCACACAGAGGCTTGCTATGTGAAAGGGGTCACCACTACAAAAGTTTGAGAACCACTGTTCTAGAATGTGTGTTCTGACTATTTTACATGTAATCATTTGTTTCTAACACTGCCACTTGCTGCTTCTCAATTCTCTATACTTTGCTAAATAAGCTTTTACTTGTGCTAGGTCTTAAATGGTACGGTCATCCAAGGTCTAACTGGTAAGTTGTGGGGAGTGTTCTTTTGGAAGCAGTGAATCTGGAATTCTGAGAGTGTCCAGTGAATGAGGTTGATGGATACTTCAGAGAGATATTCGGGGGCTTGGAGCATGGCTATCACTAACCTGCAGAGGAAAAGTGGAGCCTGTGTGGACTAAGAGGGGAGTGCTTATGTTGCCCATGGCTGATGGAGTCAGGGAGCTGACAACTAGTAGCACAGGCAAGGCTTCCTCACACAAAGGGGAAGTGGTAGCAAGATGCCTCAAAACCCTGGGAAGCGTAACAGCCCTAAACTGTTTTTCCAAGTGCCATGAACAAACAGGTGATTTTCTAAATAGCTTTGTTTTATCTAGGTAATGAAGAAGGGCTCAAGAAATATCTAAGGTGTGCAGTTTGGCTTCCCTCGAGTTTGAGTGAGGTTTGAGGAAGAAAGCTAGGAAAGAGATGGTTCGGTTTAATCGAAGGTCAGACATCTCACATTTTTCGAATAAGTTTTATCCCTGTGGAATACCATACAAGGAGTATATGCCATGGACCTCACAAGATCACCTGGCTGAGATGATAGCTACCAGAAAGGCTGTTTTAAGGGCGATATGGTAGAAGGAGCACTTAGATAAGCATGGAAAAGGGGCTTCAAGACCCATCAGAACTACATTAAGGTCCCATGGTGGGGTAGGCTCCCAAATGCAGGGAATAGGCTGAACCAGCCCTTTTAGAAATTTTGGAACAGTGGAATGAAAGAACAGTTATATGTTTGAATGGGATAGTGGCATTCTGAAACAGCAGCTAAATGAACCTCGATAGTACTGATCATGAGACCTGATAGCTTGAGCTGGAGGACAACCCAAATGTTGGGGACAGAAAATTTCAATGGATTGAGACCTTATTAGAAATCACAGATGGACATCTCTTTCACTTGGATGTGTAGACTGATTTTGTAGAGGGTTTCCTGTTCTGTATTAGGATTTCTGTGGAACAATCCTTGTCTGATGCATTCAACTAGCCAACTTCCAAGTAGTCAGAGATAGAGATATAGGTACTGGGTGGAGAATTAGTCCCCTACAATAGCTGTTGTGGACAGATGCAGCAGAAATGTGAGTCAATACTGTCTTGCCTAACAAGGGACTGTATCCATCGCTATGCATCACTATAGCCACATCCTGCCTGATGTTCCTTATGACTCTTGGCATCAGGGGAACAGAAGACAATGCATAAAGACATTGAGACCAAAGAATGAGGAAAGCATCACGGAGGGACACTGGCCTGGTACTTGGTCTGGGCCAGAAGAGAGGGCAATTGTCATTTCTGTTGTTGGAAAACCAGAGCACGTCATCTTGTCTGTTGAGGAGGTGGTGTCTGTCAGGATCGGTACTGTGATTCCTTTCAGAAGTGGTACAAATTCACTGCAGATTAGACAAATTGCCTTGAGTTTCAGCACTTTAATATGTAGTGAGGACTCTTAACTAGATCAGAAATGAGTCTGTAGCTTGTTTAGGTTCCTCTCCACTAGCCACAGAGGCTTATGTAGTGTGTTGCTGTGGGAGGAGGGGTTCAGAATGATACCACTTTGCACACAACCTCTGGATTTGCCATTAGTCCAGGGAAGATAAAACGGGATTTGGGATCTTGAGGTAAGTATCTATATAGTGTCTGGTAAACTCGTAAACAGATGTGAGGCATCCTTGGAGAGGGCACAAGTGAAGTCTGGCAAGAGGTGTCACACTTAAGTGGACAAGATCATGTGGCCTACATTTCTTGCTGTTATTGCAGATCAGGGATGCTATGGGCTGAAAACCTGTTCAGAGAGAGCTACGATTTCATCATCTTGGAATATAAAAGGTCCTTATAAATTCTATGGACTGAGAAGAAGAAGTGACAGATGACTACTTTTATTTCACCTCAAGTCTTGGAGAGGGCAACAGGTTGAGGTCTCTGGACAGGCCACTGGATAATTCCTGGAGGATTTCCCTCTCAGAAGCCAGTTACCCAAGTAGAGGTAAACATGCATTCCTTATGTAAGATGTGCTGTCCCTACTGCCAGACATTTCGTGAATACTTTTAGGGCTACAGACAGGCCCTGTACTAACAGAGGTCATATCCTACTGTGATCCGAAGATATTTTCTGAGGACCAGGTGAATAGCTATGTGACAATAAGCATTCTGAAGGCCAAGAGCCACAAGCCAATCCTGAACTTCTACAGACAGAATGAAGAAAGCTAGCCTTGCCATTCTGAATTTGAATGGATGAAATTCAAGTGTATTAATTTCTTCAGTCACCTCAGTTGCTTTCCCCTCTTCTGGGAATAAGAAAATAGCAAGAATAGAAACTTTGAATTCCTGGGTTACTACTTCTAATGGATCCTAGCTGAAGTTAAAAAAAATCTACCTTCTTCCTTCAGTTGTTTCTCATGAGATGGGTCCCGCAAACAGGGACATAGAAGAGAGTTCAGCTGGGGTCAAGGACTGAAATTGTAATCTCAAACACCCATTGAAGTAATCCCAGTCTATGCCTGAGAAAAATGGGAAAGGTGGTAACCAAAAATGGAGATGAGAAAAAGGAAGCTGTGAAACTGGTACATAAGCTGTGGAACTGGTACATGGCTCTTGACTTGAAAGTCAGACTTGTTGATTGGATGATGATGCAGGGTGGGTGGGTAGGTAGCAGAAGAGGAGAGGGCTGTCTGGTGGGTGAACTGAGACTAAGGCATGTCTTCACTAGCAACGTTATTAACTAAAACTATTTTATTTATATATACACACATATATATACACACATACACATTATATATATATATATATATACACACACACACACACACACACACACACACTACAGCGCTGAAACTTGCAGCGCTTTTTTTTTTTTTTTTAATATATAAAGGATGCCTGTGTGTGTCACTGCTTCTTTTACTTTGTTGTTTAGCCACGGTGGCACTTTTTTGGTCCTCTTATGATTTTTTTTTAATTTGGCGTATACATTTAAGTTGAGCCTTTATTATGGATATTGGAAAATATATGTACCTTCTCTTGCACTACAATATACAGAGTATTTTCTGTTCTACCTAGCAACTCCTAAAGGACTCGTAGTCTTCAATAAGTGGTATACAATAAAGTGGGATAGGGTAGGAGGTTTCCAGTGGATATTGTGACAAGAGGGTCTGCTTCCCAAACTGGGCTTGTAGGTTGTCTGACCGAGGAATAAAATCTGGTGTGCTCAAAAGAGACCTGATGAGAATAACTCCGTACATGTCCCGTTGGAGAAGACCATGGAGCCCAGGAGGCCCAAGGTGGTGGACCAAAGGGACAGGTTTTGAGTCTTAAGGTGATATCTGCCACAATAATACTGGATACTTCAGGGAAGTATGTCTGGATTTTCTGCAGGGAGAAAATCTCAAGGTGGGCCCTAAAGTGAACCTCTGGTGTCAGAGAGCGGGATATGGGTATTTCCCAATAAAATGAATTTGTACATTTTATAAACTCCTTAAATCACATAAATCCAGTTACCGAAATGGAAACGTTTACAAGGTCTTCAAGCTCCATGACCATCACCAGAGAATCCACACAATCCTTATGAGGCTGGATCTGACTTCATAATGGCCTCTGCATGCAAGCGGTCTCACACTAATTATTACAATCCAAGAATTTACAATGTCTACTGACATTTGGTAGAATTTAGGTTCTGAGAACCATGGAGTTCCTTTTCATTCAAGGAATTTACATACACTACTGGCACAGTGGGAAGAGCTTTTAAAGCAGTTAAAGAAACAGGAGAGTAACAAAATTATTAAATTCAGTCTTCATCTGTCACGTCTCCCAGCAAGTAAAAAGAACCCAACAGCAAATGTTTCCTGAGTCTCAGAGTTTGAAGTAATAATTCAGCTGCACTCATTTTGTTTTTTAAATACTTTTTTGTACATATATGTAAGATTTTACTTGACTTTTTGGGAAGTTTAGGAAAATACTTCTTATCAAGGAAAAGCAGCGTTAAAACAGTAGAACACTTGAGACATTAGCATTTAAAAGCAGACTAAAACATTCCTAAAACAAAACTTCGTAGAATTCTGGTTGGGAACTTCATTTAAAACAAAGCATTTTAAGAAAGCTAAATGTCTGCAAGTCAGGAAATTGAATTTAAGTTCTACAACCAGCCTTAATTTTCAACATGTAACCTCATCCACTGTCTATCAGTAAAGTCACAAGTCTCCTTAATCCCAACTATTTTCCCCCCCTACTTGATTTTCAGCATGAGCCAAGACACTCTCCCATATTCTCCATCCATCTACTGACCTGCAAACCAACATATGTTAGGAGAACCTAAACCTCCAAATCCATATTTCTGCTATGCTCCAGAGATCTTACTTCTACCCTTAACATAGTATCAAATAAGCAACACCCCTCCATGATTTGCCATATAATCCAATCGAAGACATCCACCCACTATACCAACCTCATTAAGACTCCTAAAATGGTTTTGCGACCCTACCATTACAGATAAGCACTATTACATATCTTCTACCACATATTGGCTGCAGATGCCTAAGTAGCACATTCACAACAACTGGGGTGCTAGTACTTTCTTTATAAAGGAGAGAGACAGCATGTGTATAGGACACCATCATTTGCAACAAGATTCAGAGTTTAGAAAGATGCAGTTTTTGTTGCAATAGTGATGGCCACGACAAAACATACAGTTCTTATGCTGTGTCAATGTCATTGGATGGAGGGTAGGTGGGGTATATTGAATACGAGAAAGTTGCAAAAGGGGGAAGGATAGCTCAGTGGTTTGAGCATTGGCCTGCTAAACCTAGGGTTGTGAGCTCAATCCCTGAGGGGGCCATTTAGGGATCTGGGGCAAAAATCTGTCTGGGGATTGGTCCTACTCTGAGCAGGGGGTTGGACTAGATGACCTTCTGAAATCCCTTCCAACCCTGATATTCTATGATTCTAACACCAGATTTCCTGACTTTCACATTTAGCTTACTTTAAACTCCAGCATTCTAATTAGGCTCCTGATGGTATTTTTTGAACCTTGACAAAGATTGTCTGGCAATTTTAGTTAGATTTCAAGCACAAAAATCTAACAATGTCATGTGTGTAATACAAGGATCCTCAAAAAAAAAAAACCCCAAAAGGTGAAAGTCACCTAAAGTTTCTTCACAAATGAAGATTTAAATACCATACCTTTATAGCATGCTAATGTAAGTGCACTTTCTTTGAACTCATTGGAATGAGTGTTGATTCCTGCACCATATTCCAGAAGTACTCTTGCAACTTCAACATGACCTGCACTAGCTGCTTCCATTAAGGGGGTATGTCCATTTTCATTATGATCTTCTATATTAGCACCTGCTTTCAATAGCACTTTCACTATGTCAACGAATCCCCCAGCGCAGGCATAAGTGAGTGCTGTGTTCCCTAAGAGAAGATAAAAAGAACATACAGTAAGTAACCCCCTCCTCTTTCCCCTAACCCCAACTGTAAATAAATGAAACCAAAACCTATTTTAAACATAGCTAGATTAAAATTCTAAGTATTTATACCATAAATCAACCGAGCAGACTTTTGCATTTTCCTCTCACCTATGATTTCAGGTGATGTAGAAGATTCAGAAACAGATTAACAATAAGGCAACTATTTTACTGAAACATTGCCCTAGTTCTAAGATTGCTTTTATCAGCCTAAACCAGTGTCTCTCAAACTGGGGTCGCCGCTTGTGTAGGGAAAGCCCCTGGCGAGCCGGGCTGGTTTGTTTACCTGCCCCGTCCGCAGGGCCGGCCGATCGTGGCTCCCACTGGCCACGGTTCACCACTGCAGGTCAATGGGAGCTGCTGGAAGCAGCAGCCAGTACGTCCCTCAGCCCATGCCGCTTCCAGTGGCTCCCATTGGCCCAGAGCAGCGAACAGGTAAACAAACCAGCCCGGCCCGCCAGGGGCTTTCCCTACACACGGGGCACCCTCAGTTTGAGAAACACTAGCCTAAACCTTTTATTGGCCTATGTTATCTTCTCTGGGAGACCTAGAGACACTCAACAACCCTTTTATCTTTCATCTTATTCAAATACTATCATTCCTGCATTGTTTGGCCTCTGCCTTCAGTAAACAATATGCTGGTAATCTTTCTCAGCCAATACAGTCAAGTCCTGATAACTGGCTAACGCTTCCCTCAGCATTTTTCACCACACGCCTAGTATTTATGTAAATGATTTAACCGTTCATTATTTTTTTCTGTCTTTGCCCCTAACCCATCATATTGGTATCCCTGCATCACTTGGTTTCAAAAATTGGCCACATTTTGTCTATTAGCAGTATCTCTCAGTTACTGCCCAGATGAAGTTTAGCTTATTTTTAATACTACTCTTTCACCTTCCCTAATCTCCCAAAATTCCACTTTTCTAAAATACCTTCAACAGAGGTATGGATTAAAAGCCCTGGTTTATTTGCTCAAACTCATTATTTCTACTAGTGAATTATAGTATCCTTGAAAACTTCTGGGTTTCCATTTTCAGGAAAGCATCCTAGTTATCTCAAGCACCTGGAGTCCATTTCAGCAGACTACAGATTGAACTTCTGCTCTTCAAAACAGCTCATTTTCCCTCTTCAGAACTCTTTCACCAGACAAGTAAATCACAGATATAAATGCCTCTCTCTAATTATGGCATAAATTACTCATGGGGACACAGAATCATCTACTACCACTTCCTTCCTCTAGACCACTAGTTCTCAACCAGTGGTACACAATATGGCTGGGGATACACAGAGGGGGTACATCACCTCATCTAGCTATTTGCCTAGTTTTACAACAGGCTACAGAAAAAACACTAGTGAAGTCAGTATTAACTACAATTTCATACAGACAATGACTTGTTTATACTACTCTATATACTATACAATGCAATGGAAGTACAATATTTATAAAATAAATCAATTGGAATATAATTATATGGTAAAAATGAGAAAGTAAGCAATTTTTTAGTAAGAGTGTGCTGTGAGACTTTTGTATTTTTAGGTCTGATTTTGTAAGGAAGCAGCTTTTAAATGAAGTGAAACTTGGGGTACACAGGCCAAATCAGACTCCTGAAAGTGGTACAGTAGTCTGGAAATGTTGAGAGCCACTGCTCTAGACCAGTGATACTCAGACCTCAGTAGTTCAGGAGTCAAATTAGCAATTAACATTACCCAAAAGAGACATAGTAGTGTGAATTCATTGTTTCATTTGCTACAATGACCGATGAAGTATTATTTTATCAGCTACAATTGGTTAACATGGTAAAAGCATCCTGACTGTTTAATAATTAAATCAGAATGTTTTAATATCATGTGCTTCAAAGAGCCACAGGAGACGCATTAAAGAGACACTTGCAACTCAAAGCTTCAGTCTGAGTATCACTGTTCTAGTAAGTAGCAACTCTTTCCTTCAGTTCTCCAGATCTGCAATAACTATATGCCTGAAGCTTATTTGAAATTGGCTTTCCTCTATTTATCCTGAAATGCAATGTTTACCACCCTTGTCAGTCTTCCATAAAATGAATTACATGTTAAATGAATGGCGTTGTGGCAAATTAAGTTTGGTTAATTCTCCATCATGAAAAATAGTGTGTTTTGCATTTCAAAAGTAGTTTAATGGTTTCCTATCATATTAACAAAAAACAAGACAAACATTAGAAAACTTCCCAAACTACCCTAAACTGACATAAAAAGCAAGAACTTCTTGCAGAAAAAAGTATTTGGGATCACTACACAGGTTTTTTTTTTTTTTTGCGCTATGGACAAGGAACAAACAATGCACTAGACTACATCAAAACCTCCTTAAACTTTTAGTTTCCAGAAGCAGTTATTTGATCAGTTTTCAAAATTGATCATTTTTTCACCCAACCAAATTAAAGAGCCGTAGTATCTAAATGTAAAAATAAAAATTTGAGTCTCTCTCTCAAAGTCATCTTTTGAAACCCTATTTCACTTTAAGCTTACTAACAGGGATCTGAATAAAACTACAGTTAAAAAGGGCAAGTGCTTGAACTATACAAAGTTTGAACAAAGGGTTAAACTGAAATTTGGGCTAAAAAAATATCACATAAGAACTAAACAGTTCAATCAAAATTTCTTTGATATATGGAGGAAATGGTTGGCCGTGTTTTTGCAAGGGTTTCCCCTAAACATAAATCATAAGGAAACTGCAGTTCTGGTAAGTATTAGTTACTGAATTATTATATTAAAATATCTTAGGCTTAATTTGTTCCAATTTGTTTTACTGGTGACCCTACGTCACAGGGGTCTTCAGTAGATAAAATGCTTTTGCATTAGAATTAACATCAAGGACTAAGGAAGAGCCATCTGGTTTCACTCAGGTGTTCAGTTTCAGATGAACAATTATGGCTCCTGTTTGGTGCCCTGTAACAGTTATGATTGTTTTACCCTTTGAATTGAAGTAATTTGTACTGTATTTTCTATTAAATGAAAGCAGCACGTACTTAAAAAAAATCAAATAGTTCAAAACATGCAAGTAAGAAGCTGGGACTGATTGGTACGTGCTAATCTTGTTAATTCATCCAATTGCTGTTCCATACTTACCTGTTGAAGACTGGGCATTGACATCGGCACAGTGAACAAGCAGCAGTTTTACAATGTCTACATAGCCTCCACTGGCAGCTGCCATTAGTGGAGTTATGTCTCCTTTATTCCCTCGATCTTCAACATTTGCATGCATCGCTAGTAGCACCTGGACAAACAAACAGAAGTTCACTTAAATGAGTTTTAACAATTATGTTTTGCTCCTTTAATTATGAGGGGACTCAGGATGCGTCTACACTACAAACCTAAGTCGACCTACAGCCACTGCAGTAATTACTGCGGTAGTACATGCCTGCACTACCCTCCTTGGGTTGGTGGTGCATGTCCTCAGCAAGAATGCTTCCACTGACCTAAGAGGGGCAGTGTGGGGAGCGGACAGCCTGGTCTGGCAGCTTCACTGGCAGCTGTCTGGCTAGCCAGCAGGCTTCTGGGTGCCCAGTGGGCTCTCTCATCCCCCACTCCCAAAAGGGAGCCAGACACCCGTGTCAATTTCACGGCCCACTGAGCCCTGAAATAGGCTGCCTGGCTCCTGGCAGGTGGCTCTCAGCTGAGACTGAGATCCAAAGTCACTCCGGGCTTCTCACGCCAGCTCCCAGCCGGGATCAAAGTCCAGCTACCCTGCTCTCTGGGGAGCGGGGACATTCTTGTCAATTTTATGGCTCCTGGCACGAAACTGACAAGAGAGCAGAGAGACACTGCATAGCCCTAACTACACTGACATAAGCCTTATGCCTCTTGTGGAGGTGGAGTTACGTTGCTATGTTGGGTGGGTGGGAGATAGCTCAGTGGTTTGAGCACTGGCCTGCTAAACCCAGGGTTGTGAGTTCAATCCTTGAGGGGGCCATTTAGGGATTTTTGGGGCAAAAGTCTGTCTGGGGATTGGTCCTGTTTTGAGCAGGGGGTTGGACCAGATGACCTTCTGAAGTCCCTTCCAACTCTGATATTCTATGATTCTATGTCATTGTAGTAGGGCACTTACATCAATGGGAGGAGGGATGTAGTGTAGACACTGACAATTAGGTGAACATAAGCTGCTTTACGTCCACCCAACTGTGTAGCATAGACCAGCCCTAAAAACTATTTTCCCTTCTTTCTCCC
Source organism: Mauremys reevesii (assembly GCF_016161935.1). Classification (NCBI taxonomy): domain Eukaryota; kingdom Metazoa; phylum Chordata; order Testudines; family Geoemydidae; genus Mauremys; species Mauremys reevesii. The sequence goes on along the minus strand of NC_052630.1, from coordinate 36,100,868 downwards.
CGCTCCTTTTAAAAGCTTTGTATCACAGCATTTACCTTTGGTAAAGAACTAGATATTGATCTGTCCAGAGCCAGTCATGACTGCTACTTGCATCTGCCCAAGTAGAGCACTATGCTATTTTTCTTCCACATGTTTCGCATGTTACAATATTTAAAACCAAAAATATAAGCAAAGACTGCAACATATAGTTAACGTTTTCAAATACTTCAGATAAAGCAGTTCCACTCAAAGTGAGTTTGTTGCAATTGAGATGTGCTACATTTATGCATTAATGATTCCAGCACAAATTTGTTCAATTTACTTGCAAAGAGGTTTCTCCCAATAAACTCATGTTGGGATCACTGAGTCAAGCTAGGTGCTTTCTGGCTTGTGATTCACCACCAGTAATAGCCTTCAATGGAGCAGCACAAATGTAACTGAAGACAGAATCTGCAGATGTTAACTGGCATTAGAATTTAGTTAACAATGCTGATATATCAGCCAGAAAAAAGTCCCAGTTTTAGAAATGACTGAGTCATTATGCATCATAAAATATTAATGTAAGATCAAAATTTTTTTTTTTTTTTGCTTTGCAGTCACCTTTAGAGGCTGAATCTTAGGGCTTGTCTACATTACCTGATGGATTGATGGGCAGCGATCAATCCAGCAGGGGTCACGATGCAATAAATCGACCGCCGAGCGCTCTCCCATCGACTCTGGTACTCCACCAGGGTGAGAGGCGCAGGCAGAGTAGACAGGAGAGCGTCAGCTGTTGACTTACTGCAGAAGACACCGTGGTAAGTAGATCTAAGTACGTCGACTTCAGCTACATTATTCACGTAGCTGAAGTTGCATAACTTAGATCGATCCCTCCCCCCGTGTAGACCAGGCCTTAGAATGACTATTTGGCAGCACAGCTTGATTATGTCTGGAGTGATGTGCCTGGAAACTAGAGGCAGATCATTTGAACACATACAAGATGTAATTTTCAAACAAGATCATTTACGTTGTGGCATGTCTTATTTGTTACCCCCTCTTCTTTAGATTGAGGGCTTGTAAAAAGCATATTTAGTGGAAAACTGTCAACGGCTGTTGAGCATGTAATAAAGTGAACTGCACTATATTTTACTTCATATTCTTTTTAGAGTACAAAAACCATTCTTATCAAAAGGACTAAAATGTTTGGCTTTCGAAGAGTTTCAGGCATATAGCACTCTGTATTTAAAGTCTCAGTCGTAAGTGATTGTGTATTTTCTACTTACTTGTGCTAATTCGTAATACCCAGCTGAACAGGCCAAGCAAAGGAGACTCTCTCCTTCTTCGGTGTGTTCATTTACACTTCTTCCTTCATCCAGCAGCTTCCGGACAGCATTCACATCCCCATCAGAGCATGCTTCTGCCAAACTGCGACTGGAAAATTATTTATCATACAATGAACACACAGGAATAATTCTACAGCAAACAGGTAGTAAGCTTTCTGATAAACAACAGTAAAGTCAAGGTAAAGTCAAAAGACTTTTGCTTAATTGACATGCTAGTTTGCGGGTTAGCACTTTGAAAGTGTCTTTCAGAAAGTGATACAGAAAGGCAAAGTGCTTTTCAAAACAAACAACAGCTCAACACCTCTGTGTAGGAGCTATTATTCCCTTTCACAAATGGTCTAATAGGAATTTGCCTCGATTTTGAAATAAGTGGCTAGCCACTGACACAGCTGCACTGGTGCAAATCCCAGGTCCAGACAAGGGAAGCTATAATATGCACCCCCTTAGCTCATCCCAGTTTCAAGCAGAGAATCTCCACTAGTTCAAGTTGCAGCTTTCCTGTGTACACTTGAGGTTTGTACTGGGGCAGTTTTGACAGCAGCTACCATTGACTGCAAGAATGAGGCAAATTCCCAGTATAGACAATGCTTAAGTGACCTGCCTAAGGTCACACTGAATACTGTTGCAGAACTAGGAATAAACCAGATCTCCCACCTGCCAGTCCTCTGTTTTATCCACAAGACTTTTCTATTCCTACTGCATGAATTTTATTGGAAGGGAAAAAAATTAAATAAGTAATGAATGTTTAGACAAAAACATTTATATGACAAATTATCCTTAGTTATTTGATTTTTTTGGACTGCCAAAATTTTAACTATACCTTTAAAAATACCAAAGAAACTCAAGTCACTGAAGTTTGCAGCCTATCTGGAATAATAAATTATTAAAATATGCCTAGTGGATGGATTCATTATTTTATTTATTTAACATTCCATCATACTGGGATACCTCAACTAAGGGTTTGGCTACACTGGCAATTAACAGCGCTACAACTTTCTTGCTCAGGGGTGTAAAAAAAACCAAAACAAACAAAAAAAACCACCCGAGCGCAGCAAGTTGCAGCATTGTGAAGCGCCAGTGTAAACAGTGCTCCAGCGCTGGGAGCTATGCCCCTCATGGAGGTGGTTTATTAGAGCGCTGGAAGAGGTATCTCTCAGCGCTGCGCCATGACCACACAAGGCACGTTAGTATTGCCAGTGCAGACTAGCCCTAACACTGCAAGGAAGGGAGGTGGGTGGGTATTCTGTAGCTCCTTCTCATTCAAGAACCCCAAATCTGACAAAAAAAAGTAGGCAGTCTAGAGCAGTCAATGTACCTCTTACATTCCAAAGTGAAAATGCACCAGCGTAGCAGCATAAAATATACTGGAAACTGACTGACGTGCCAATTCAAGAAGGATAAAAAGGGCAAAAGGTCCTTACACTGTATTACTATTCTCTAACTATCAAGTCATCATGACCAATGCCCCCAGCTCTTGTCACCATAAAAGACCTCAAGGCTCAGGAAATCATAGAATCATAGAATTCGAGATCAGAAGGGACCATTATGATCATCTAGTCTGACCTCCTGCAAGATGCAGGCCACATAAGCCGATCCACCCACTCCTTAAGCAAGCGACCCCTGCCCCATGCTTCGGAGGAAGGCGAAAAACCTCCAGGGCCACTGCCAATCTACCCTGGAGGAAAATTCCTTCCCGACCCCAAATATGGTGGTCAGCTGAACCCCGAGCATGCGGGCAAGACTCTCCAGCCATACCCTCTGGAAAAAGGCTAACAATATCCTATCATTGACCCATTGTACTAATTACCAGTGTGGCACTTAATTGACCTATTGACTAAGCCCGTTATCCTACCATACCATCTTCTCCATAAACTTATCTAGCTTAATCTTAAAGTCATGGAGGTCCTTCGCCCCCACTGTTTCCTTCGGTAGGCTGTTCCAGAATTGCACTCCTCTGATGGTTAGAAACCTTCGTCTAATTTCAAGCCTAATACTTAGCCATTACCTTAAGCAACAGTTTTAAGGGCCAATGGGAGCTGCAGAGGCAGTGCTCGGGGCTGGGGCAGTGCATAGTGTCCCCCTGACCGCGCCTCCGCCGAGGAGGCGAGGGATGTCGCCACTTCTGGTGAGCCTGATAAACAGCCTGCCAGCCCTACCACCCCCCCCCACCCCAGAGCACCCATGGTGCCACCTAGGCCACCCCCAAGCACCCAGGATTTAGTCAGGGTATAAAGTACATGTCATGGAGAGGTCACGGACTGTGATTTTTTGTTTACTGCCCATGACCTGTCCATGACTTACTAAAAATACCCGTGTCTAAAGCATAGCCTTAGTCATGATTACCAACACAGATAACTGTAGGATCAACTCCAGCAGAACAATCAGAGTGATGTGTTCCTGCCAGTGCATCTTATTTATAAGACATGGAAATTTGCCTTCAAAGCGAGGACTGGTTGGCACAGAGGCATAAAATTCAAGAGAGAAATTGGGCCCATTTATTTTCTGACACGTACACAAGCTGACTCCAGAGCCTCTCCTCTATCATCCTCAGTGTACAGACTTTGATAGGAAGAGAAAGTTCACTTGTTAATTCAGGAATATATATGAATTTCAATTTCCAACAAAGTACCAAAGAATTCCAATGATTTAACTACTCTTTGAATCCTTATAAATAATTCTCACTTGAGAGATTCACCCTTCTCAGACAATGAAAATGTTAGTAGTTGCCAGATAAGGACCCTTGGAGCCGGGCTGATAAGGAGGTGGAAGTCATTTGCCAGACTGAGCTTTTTGTGATTCCCTTCAGTGACTACAGCAGACATTTAAATATAGGATTAACAATGTAATGTAACAGACTCCTGGTCCACCTAGTCAGTATCCTGTCTCCAACAAAAAAACAGCACCAGATGCTGCAGAAGGTGGTGCAAGAAACTTCAGAGTAGGCAGATTTGGCATAATCTACCCATCAGAAAGGTTTTATCCCAATCCTTAATATTTAGAGTGGCTTCAGCCTTAAGCCTTAAGTTTTATAACCTTTCCAAAATATTATTTGCATTAATTCAAACAACTCTGGATGTTCTTGTTATCCAAATAAAGATCCAATCCCTCTCAAAGTTCTGTGAAGTTCTTTGTCTCTGACTTCCTGTGGCAGCGAGTTCCACAATCTAGTTACATGTGTAACACTGTTGCAAAAAAAGCAAACATCATTCTGTGATGTATAAGCAGGAGTGTTGTAAACAAGACATGAGAAGTAATTCTTCTGCTCTACTCCATGCTGATTAGGCCTCAACTGGGGAATAGTCTCTCCAGTTCCGGGCACCACATTTCAGGAAACGTGCACAAAATGGAGGAAGTCCAGAGAAGAGCAACAAAAATTATTAAAGGTTTAGAAAACATGACCTATGAGGGAAAATTGTGTTTGTTTAGTCTGGAAAAGAGAAGACTCAGAGGGGACATGATAACCCTTTTCAAATACATAAAAGGTTGTTACAAGGAGGAGGGAGAAGAATTGTTCTTAACCTTGAGGATAGGAAAAGAAGCAATGGGCTTAAATTGGAGCAAGAGAGGTTTAGGCTGGACATTAGAAAAAACTTCCAAACTGGAATAAATTACCTAGGCAGGTTGTGGAATCTCCATCATTGGAGATTAAGTGCAGGGGACTGGACTAGACCTCTCAAGGTCACTTCTAGTCCTACGATTTTATGATAAGTGAAAGTATTTCCTTCTCAATTTTGAATTTATCACCTGCTTTTCAATTTCACTGAATACTCCCCTTGCTCTTGTGTTATGAGACAAGGAGAGTAGAAGTTTCCCATCTATCTTTTCTAGAACATTCATTAGTTTAATCTTTTTACACATCTTCATCTCCCTTCTACGGAGAAACAATCTCCCTCACCCCAAAAAACAAAAATCTCTTCCTACGAGAGTTTCTCCATGCCCTTAAACACTCATCATCCTTTTCTGAACCCCCTGGAACTCTGCAATACCCTTTTTGAGACAGGGTGACTATTACTGCAGACAGAGGTCACACCATTTGATTTTTTTTCCATTTAGAGAAATACTCTAAAATACAACAGTGCATAGATCCAATCATTTTATTATCCTAATCAGTCAGTATTTTATACAAAGAATTGGCTGTATATATTGTGTACATGGCAGTGTATTCAAGGCCACCTATTAAAAAAATCGAACTGAAGCTGAATCTGCTCATAGCAACAAAGACTATGAAAAACAGAAGTTACAAAGCAATATGAATATTATGGACATTGAACTTGCCTCTAGTTGACACAAAGAATACATCTTCTCCAAACTCTTCTTCCTGTTTGCTGTCTGCTCAAGTATTGCCCACTCCCTATGCTATTCTCAAGACTAAATGATGTATATTATTTTAATGATATAATTTAAAAAATTCACATAATCAACTCAGTGGGCTAAATGCACAAATTATTTTATGGCTTGTGTTATACAAGGTCAAACTAGATGATCATAACTAGCCCTTCTGGCCTTAAACATCTATAAAAAAAGTAAATGTAAAAATGCTCTTGCAATACACTACCCCATTCCTTCCCTCAGAGGCCCATGTTATGGATTTACATGTATGTTATTTGTCTAACAAATGATAAACTGAGGGGTAAGGGCCTTGTCCTATGTTTGAAAAGAGCCAGGCACATCTATGATGCTATATTTAAAGACTAAAGATGCAATAATTAAAAACAACACACTTTGTAGATGTTAACTGAATAGTGTATGTGATTTAATTATGTCCATTCTAAATTCCTTGAAGAACTGTTCCCCATTAACAGTACCTCAAATCTTACACTTAGTTCTGCAGTGTGTACAACACTGTATTTCAACAATTATTCAAGTTTCCTCCAGGCCCACATACACTACCACCTTAATGTCAAATATCTGAGGGGAAACTGAAAGTAGAAGATACTGAGGCTTCAGCAGCTTAAAGTGACACTTCTCTTTCCTACTGAAGGAGTGATGTGAAAGCATGCTTCCTTGGGACTTAAGACAATCACTTGATTCTGGGGCATTGGGGCAGCCATACTCTCCTGATTAATCAAGTTGATAGATGTTTCATGGACAAGTATTAGGAAATTTAGTTTTTCCTCCAAAACCTTAGAGCAACAGCCTCTGGCAGATAACTATCCTATGAGAACTACCCCAGACAATTAGCTATCTAACCTTTGGTTTCATAAAAAGACAACCCTCGAAGCTGCTGCAGCAGTAGTTATGGCAAAAAACCCTAGCATCTCTAAGGTACGTCTATACTGCAATTAGAAACCAGTGGGAGGCCCACACCAGCTGACTAGGGCTCGGGCCAACGGGCTATTTAATTGTGATGTAGACATTTGAGGTCAGGCTGGAACCCAGGTTCCAGGAACCTGCAAGGTAGGAGGATCCCAGAGCTTGGGCTGCAGCCCCTTAGCCCAGGCCCGGCCAGCTGCAGATGTTTAACTGCAGTGTAGACATACCCTCCATGGGAATGGTGAGGCTGGCTTTCCATTATAAGCAAGCTTTTTTTTTTTTTTTTAAGAAGTTTTTTGTACAGGAGAGACTGACATCACACACCGAATGGGAAGAAGGGCAACTTTCTCAAAATGTTAAGAGAAGGAAGGATGCTACAATGCACTATTACACTGTCCTTGCTACAGTCCCTAGCTAACAGTTTGAGGTAAGGTGTGCAATGCCCTGAGATTGAAGAACATGACTGCTGCTACTACTAGCAAGGGATTTATGTGACCGAGAGGTGGGAACTGCAAAAGTAATTAAATCCAAAATGTAAAAAAATCATTTTCAAAACATACAATTTAGATACCATAATTTAAATTATATGAAAATGTAAGCCTTTACATACTTGTCCACTTGTCCTGCATTGTGATTGTTCTCTGCTCTCATCCGTGTCAATGCAGCAGCAGCTTCATCCAACGCACAGCTGACAGATGAAGTCAGTCTTCGGAGCACCTCAGGATCTGCGAAGGCTTTACCATCGGCAGTGGACAATTTACCAATTCCTTCAGTGTTTGTTCGTTCATCAGTCAGGTTAGTATGAAAGTCACACAAAAAAAAATGCAAAGACACTATTTTAAAATTTCAGTCACATGCACTATTAGTAAAAAAAAGTCATCTGCAAACATGCTGGGAAATCAAATATAATTAAAATAACTTTTTTTTATAATCTGAAAATTTAATTATAGTATAGCAGCAACAAAGCTATGTTTATTTGCAGTTCTATTATATGCCCCAATTTCAAGCTTATACCTTTTGAAAACACTCTTGGGGTGGAGAACAAGCATGGGAAACGAGTCTAAAAGTTAATGTCTGGGAAGCTTTGATGTAATGCCATCTGGCTTCTTTAAGATGATCAGAATTTGAAGAACATTTTTCTACTCCAATTTTTCAGATGCCTCCCCCTCCCCACATTCCCCACAACTTAGGAAGTAAAAAACATAAAAGCTTCCTGAGGATTTAGTTATCAACAAGGATAAGTGCTTTTAACAAACTTGAAAAAAAATTAACAAACTATTTGTTTGATCTTCAAGTAGCTTAATGTACTCAAGTGCAGAGAACCAGATAAAACCAAAATAAAGTATCTTACTCCACAATGTGGGTGCTTTTTTTTCCCCCCAATGACTATGTATAGTAATTTTTAACCCCAGTAAATTTTTAATCCATTTCTTAAAAAAAAAGTTTAGTACCAGTTGTGTAGTTGACCTTTATGACACAAACTGATGCACTTCTGAATCTACAGACTAGCATACAATAGCACCAAAAGAAAGGGAAACTTACCTCAATCTCAATGTCACTCAAATGCCAACAATGAAAACTTTTTCACTGCTGATACCCCTGTGTGGTACAACTATAGAAGCTTATCCCGCATAGCTGGTTGTACCCAAGGACATACTCAGAGCTAAGGCCCCATCTATTCGACAAATGTAAACATTCTGGCACAGTTGTACTTGCAGCATAGACTTAAATCTTCAAGTACAAACATGCTACTAGTCAAGTGTCTGGTAACATACTGAATTACAGTATAATAGTTCACAGCAGTGGTTCCCAAACTGTCAATCATGACCCACAGGATGGCCCTGAAAAAGTACCAGGATGGTCATGAGACAAGGGAAAAAAAGATGCAAGAAAGCTTCTAAACAAACAGCCACCAGGGTAGTGTAATCTGCTATTAGAGCATTAGGGTATGTCTGGACAGCATTTTGGACTGAAGCTCCCAGCCTAGACCCAGAGACTCAGCCTAGTGGAGCTCATGCTAGTGCTCCCTTCTTAAATAGCTCTATAGACAGCAGTTTCAAGTTGTGGTTCTGGTGGGGGTTCAGGCTCTGATCCTAGGAAAGAGGGTGGGCTTCAGTGCCTGAATCGGCTGACCCAAGCTAGGAAGCTTGCTCCAAAATGCTGCACAGATCATACCCATAAAGCGCTCTCACACCCACAGCTGCAGCCAGCCAGGAAAGCTAGGAAGTGCCATGTGCTGCCAGAAAAATACAACACACTCAAAGCATGCCTTCCTATGGCAAGCAGCAAAAGCATGGGAAAGGGAGGGAGACTGATGGAATCCCTTTCTTTCAGCACATGGGGCAGCAGGCCAACTAAAAGGATCTAGTGGACTGGATGTGGCCCTTGGTTGCCCAACCCTTTTTTTGGTTTGGTGTTCGAGGGCCCCCAGGAGACAGAGGCCCTGTGCGAGTCACATTGGTTAATCCAGGCCTGGCTACCCACCCAAAAGTTTCAAAGTAAACTGTTAAGATGGAGTGCGAAGCCAACCTGACAACTAAGGTATCAGGAGGGTCATGTGAACAGAGGTGAGTTTAAAGGAGGTCAACAGCATGAGCAATTTGGGAACCGCTGGTTTACACATTACTAGAAACTAACACACTGATTCAACAGTAGCAAATGTAGGTCATCTTTAATAAGCTAAGCAACAGAGTGGCTTGAGCAGCTATTTAATCACAGGTGTAACCAGGGCCACACCAGAAAGATAAAACACCTGTGAAAGTGATTCTGGACAACACATTTCAGAAATCTTAACACAGCTGCCATATGTACACCTTCTGATTCTTTTGAAATTCAACTATGTTTTCTATATTTCCCAGCTTGTAACCCTGAGTCTAGCATTAGTAACCAGAACTGTGCAGCAAAGGGAAGGATATAAAAGGAGAAGAGCAATCTCATCCATTTGCGATGGGATGGGAAATTTGCAGAAGTGCAAGGAGACTAGCATCCCTAATGGAGCAGAGTTAGTTGTGGTGTAGTCTCTGGTATGGTGTTTGTTTGGATGGAGGAAAAGATATTAAGACACCTTAAATTTTCATTTCCTCGACACACCATACTATTTGTGTGTATGAATATTTATTCAGAACAATGCATTTTAAAACAGTGGGCCAAATTCAGCAAACCTGGCTGACCTAGTCAAAATGATTACACTAGGCTAAAGACAGACTACATTCTGACAGCTTTTTTCTTCTGTGACTAATTGTCTGCATGCTTCATGTGACTGACGTCAATTTTTAAAAATGAAAATCAAGTACAAAAATTAAGATTTAAAATAATGGAAGACGATGGATGGGCATGTGATTTGATGACAACAATTTTCTCTTTTTAGCCGTACACTACAGCACTCAAGCTCAGGAGGTGTCCTTGTGATGTTTACATTGACATGTTACCTATTTGTATGACTAAGCTCACCAAGCAGTGTTCCCCCACCCCCACAGTATATTAGCTGTAACAGAAACATTAATAAGTCAGGTTTACCCACTGTCACCACACAGCCGTTTCTCAAAAAGCAGAGTGAGGAAACAGCTGATAAATCTGACTTTTTAAATGGCAACTCCTTTCTGTCTGTACACAATTAGATCCTTACCCCCACCCCAATTCCCTGTTACTTTAGGAAGCTTGTGCTATAGAAACTGTCCTAAGTGACAGGTCCTTTCCCACTTCAAGTTTGTATACTTGAGGGGATTACCTTCCAACTTACAACATAAGCTTCCCAACACTAAATATATTTAGGTTTTTCTCAAGCTTCTTTTCTAGTTTCTGCTTCCACTAATTCTTTAACACCTTGGAGACTCCTTATCTTTGATACCCATTTCTGTAGTTTCTTCAGAATTCTTTGATATCCTTCCTGTAATATATACTGAGTTTTGCTCAATACCCTCAATACCTTATTCGCTATGAACAGGACTATGATCTCCTGACATGCTTTATACCTGTATACACTCCAGGATTCAGTTTACTTTCCCAACTGTTAAAAATCTGTCAGTCTAAAACTGGATAACACCTCCCCCAACTCCTTGTCCTGAACCTGTAATATGCAACTATTTTTCAACCTTATCTTTAAAGTTTTACATCGTCTAGAAATTTAATACATAGAACACACTTCTGTTCCCATGCTTCTAACCCCACTCAGTTTTTCCACGTTCTTTTGAATCCTGCCTCCCTTTTGTTTGGGACAAATTCTCCAAAGCTAGTCGTGTGCATGTCTGTACAGTAGCTGCATACACCATCTACCAGGTACTATGAACAAGACAGGAGCCTAATGCAATCCTCGCATTATCTTCATAATTCACTCTAGTCACATCTACCCAGTAACCATATATTTAACACTTTAGTAATGTATCAAGTTGTATTATAATTACTAATTTTACACTGGTTTTTCACAAAATACTATATAAAAAGTTTTCTTGAAGATAAAGTAAATTATTTCCACTGCTTCTTCGAAGAAATTGGGTTTTAGAATAAACTAACCAAAACTGTACTTTGCTAATAAGCTGCTGATCCCTGACCTTGCCCAATATGATGATCAGATTTTCATGTATCTTATTTCCCAGGTCCAACCTTACATCAAGTTTTAAAGTATCATGTTAGCATCTCTTTTGTTGCCAAGTAATTAGATTTCCAGAGAATTATCAAAACTGGAAAGAACCCCCCCCCCCCCCATAGCAGTGGTTTATACTTTAAGGCCTGGTCTACACTGGGGGGCAGTGTGGGGGTGTCAATTTAAGTTACACAACTTCAGCTACGTGAATAACATAGCGGAAGTCGATATACTTAGATCTACTCACTGCGGTGTCTTTACTGCGGTTAGTTGACTGCTGCCGCTCCCCCATCGACTCTGCCTGTGCCTCTCATGGCAGTGGAGTACAGGAGTTGACGGGAGAGCACTTGGGGGTCGATTTATCGCATCTAGACTAAACGCGATAAATCAACCCCTGCTGGATCGATCGATGCCTGTCGATCTAGCAGGTAGTACAGACATACCCTTAGAAGGCTTGCTGCTTTATCATGAAACCTGGTACGTTTAAAGTTGCATTGGTTTATTCTTTCTACCTGGTGTTACTCTTCGTTACACTCTTTCATCTTCTGCCCACAAGCAACTCCTCTGTTTCTAGCATGCACCTTAGTTATCGGTGCACTAGAAAATAGTTTCCTAGTAATATCTGCCTTCTCTTACTATATGCCTCACTATCCCTCAAGAGACCTGCACTGTTTTCCCTCCTGTTCCCTATACACCAGATTTGAACAGTTTTATTGTATCTACCTTTAGAACTCTCTCCATTCATTTTTGCTTTTTCAATTATTCTTACAATTGCAGGATTTGTGACGCAAGATCAGACCATTAGTCTACCTAGTCCTGCGGACAGCCATGACCTATACTTGATGCTTCAAAGAAGCAGCTGTCAAACTGTCCATTGATCACTATGGGTATGCAGGTTATTTGCCGGTGGTCTGCAGAGATCTGGCTAGTCACATGGTGCTCGTTCTTGTTTCTAGCTACTAAGCCATATTGCAAGTGCACTCAGTTGTCTCCGATTGTTACCTTCCAATGTAAGAAATTACAATATTGCAGAGAACTTTCAAAGTGTAAACCAATGGAGTTGTTTTCTTCTTAAATCTGCACATAGACATCTTTAATGCTACATTGTTGATAATTTCATACTGCTTCTCTTTGACAAAACTGTCAAACAAGACTTTCTCTGCTGTTACTCAAGAACCTTGTGGGTAACAGTGTAACTAAAGAATCATATCTATTCTGCTGCCTAGCAAAGCTATGAACAGCAGAAGAGGCAGGCGTCAGAGATATTTCAGAGGTGGCCACAAAAAATTGGTGACAGGGAGCATAGATTTTTTTCCTCTGTTCCTCACAGTAGCCAGGAGGCATGAAGGAAGAGATAGATAGTGCTCCTCTTCCCTTTCAGCAGCTAAAGGGGTGTGTGCAGAGCATTAAATTTACTTTCAGACAGAGATAGATAACAAGAGATTGAGTACTATAAGTTGAGGGACTGCACCCTGGTACAGCAGCCAAGAGTCCTGTGGCACCTTATAGACCAGGGGTTTGGCAACCCTTCGGAAGTGCTGTGCCGAGTCTTCATTTATTCACTCTAATTTAAGGTTTTGCGTGCCAGTAATACATTTTAACGTTTTTAGAAGGTCCCTTTCTATAAGTCTATAATATATAACTAAACTATTGTTGTATGTAAAATAAGGTTTTTAAAGTGTTTAAGAAGCTTCATTTAAAATTAAATTAAAATGCAGAGCCCCCTGGACCCGTGGCCAGGACCCGGGCAGTGAGTGTGCCACTGAAAATCAGTTTGTGTGCCGCCTTCGGCACACGTGCCATAGGTTGCCTACTGGTTATAGACTAACAGACATATTGGAGCATGAGCTTTCATGGGTGAATACCCACTTCGTCTGCATAGCGTCTGTTAGTCTATAAGGTGCCACAGGACTCTTTTCTGCTTTTACAGATCCAGACTAACACGGCTACCCCTCTGATACTTGACACCCTGGTACAAAATAACCATCCCCATCCCAGGCAGTTAGAGGCTGTCATCTCAACAAAATGTTGCAAATTCTACCTGTGTCTTTTGTATCTAATTTTGGCTTGTAAAAATCTAAGGATATTTACACCCTACTACCAAATTTAGGTGAGATGCTATGCAGAGATGTGCTAACAATGATGCTTTTAATTTCTCTCATTATCCACACAAGACTGTCTTCATCTCATATTCTTTTCTAGTAGTAAGTCCATGTGTAGCAAGCCCCAAGTGATGTACTGCAGCAAGACTAAGACAAAACCAAACACCTTGAATAGCTACTCATTGAACAATCTTCCACTGCACTACGGTGCAGGAAAAAGCGACACTGACAAAAATAGGATGAAGCAAATGTGCCAGCCCTGGTTGCAGAGGGCTTTGGCACAACCAAGGAAGAAGTAGGGCTTCAAGCAATTACTACCCTCAGACGACTCCTCTGTTGCTACACAATTCACAACTTCCACCACGCAGTTGTTGTGACACCAGTGTTGAGAGTCTGACAGACTTTCTCCAGTACAGGGGTGGCCAACTTGAGCCTGAGAAGGAGCCAGAATTTAACAATGTACATTGCCGAAGAGCCACAGTAATAAGTCAGCAGCCCCCACCCCCCCATCAGTTCCCCTGTTCCCCCCCCAGCTCACAGCACCTCCTGCCCACCAGCATCCCCACTGACCAGCACCTCTCCCTCCCTCTCCGCACCTCCTGATCAGCTGTTTTGTGGTGTGAAAGAGGCTTGGGGAGAGGGGGAGGAGCGAGAGCACGGCAGGCTCAGAGGAGGGGGCAGGAAGGGGTGGAGTGGAGGCAGGGCCTGTGGCAGAACCAGGGGTTGAGCAGTGAGCACCCCCCCGGCACATTGGAAAGTTGGCACCTGTAGCTCCAGCCCCAGAGTCGGTGCCTATACAAGGAGCCACGTATTAACTTCTAAAGAGCCGCATGTGGCTCTGGAGCCACAGGTTGGCCACCTCTGCTCCAGTATCTCCTTTCTTCCACTCTTTGATCTGCTATGTCAACTATCTCTTATTTCTGGGAAGCCTGGACTCAGATAACTTCAAACCAGGAGGTCCAGAATTTTTTTCTCAAGGGTTATTCTATCCAGTTCTAGTCCCTTCTTCCCCATCCCTTTTCAGGGACACGTCTCACAAAATACTGTCAAAACAGGAAGTTGACTCCCCTCTCCAACCGGGAGTAGAGTAAAAGGTACCTTTAGGATTCAGAGGGCATGGGTTTTAGTTCCATTATTTTCTCATCTCAAAGAAGAAAGGGAGTTGGTGTCCCATTCTGACCTTCTACATCTCAATGAATTTATAGATTGTTTCAAAGTCAGGATGGTGACTCAGGCCTCCATAATTCTTTCATTAGATCCTCAAGACTGATATATAGTTCTTGACCTTCAAAATGTCTATCTTCACATATCCATACATCCAGCTCACAGGATATACACCTCAGATTCCTAGTAGGAGCATCTCATGACAACAGGGTCCTGGCCTTTCCACAGCACCAAGGATATTTACCAAATGCTTGGCAGTTGTGGCAGCTCAACTAAGGAGACAAGGAATCCATTTCTATCCTATCTCAATGACTACCCCATCTCAAAGGTTGATCCGAGGAAGGTAACCCCCACAAATGACCAGTTCAGTTCAAAACAGCTCTTTGCCACACTGGGCCTTAAAATCAGAGAAGTCCACAGCTGCTCTCTCCGCACAGACTTCATACAAGCAGAGTTAACTTTCACTGACCTGGAATCTATTTTCCACAAGAAAGATTTTGTATTATAGTGAAATTCAAACAAAATAACTTAAAGCTCATCCAAAGACATCAATGCGAACATGCCTCAGGCTTTTGGGGGACACAATCTCATGCACCTATGTGACAATTTGTCAGACTTCACCTATGCTCCATATCACTGTAGTTAAAGTCATTGTATCTAACATACCACAAACATGATGGTCAGTGTCCCACAAGAAAGCCTCCTCATTTAATTGCTGGAAAGACCCTATTGAAGTGTGCAGTGGAGTACCCTTCTCTGCACTTCTACCTACAAAGACTCTAGTAATGGATGTCTCCACTCGAGGATGGGAGCCCACCTATGTCTTTAAAACTCAGGACCTATGCTTCTGTCAGAAAGCTCAGCTATACATACACATTCTAGAAATCAAAGCCATCCACCTGGACTCACTGCCCTTCCATTTTAGTCAAGTGTTCTTGTATTATGGGACAAGATAAAAGATGAGCTACTGATCAGTTCCCCAACTTTCATAATGTTAGAAACATCCCAGTCCCTCTGATTTTTTCTCCTTTAGAAGAAAAATTAGTCTTGGCCATCTCTAGACCTATAGAGTCAGGCTTTAAGGTCAGAAGAGACATTATGGTCATCTAGTCTGACCTGCACAACACAGAATCTCACCCACTCCTGCAACAAACCCCTCACCTATGTCTGAGCCATTGAAGTCCTCAAATCAAGGTTTAAAGACTTCAAGGTGCAGAGAATCCTCCAGCAAGTGGCCTGTGCCCCACGCTGCAGAGGAAGGTGAAAAACCTCCAGGGCCTCTGCCAATCTGCCCTGGAGGAAAATTCCTTCCCAACCCCAAATATTGCGATCAGCTAAACTCTGAGCACGTGGGCAAGACTCGCCAGCCAGACACCCAAGAAAGAATTCTCTGCAGTAACTCAGAACCCACCACATCTAACATCCCATCACAGGCCATTGGGCATATTTACCGCTAATTGTCAGAGATCAATTAATTGCCAAAATTAGGCTACCTCATCATACCATCTCCCCCATAAACTTATCAAGCTTAGTCTTGAAGCCAGATATGTCTTTTGCCCCCACTGCTCCCCTTGGAAGGCTGTTCCAGAACTTCACTCCTCTGATGGTTAGAAACCTTCATCTAATTTCAAGTCTAAACTTCCTGATGGCCATATACCTATGCAAGTCCCATAATACTCCTAACCAAATTCAGTGCCTTGACTCTCTCAGCACTTTCTTCCTGTAGAGGGAATAAAAGCAGAGATGAATAAAAAGGACAGAAAAACTCTACTGGCATCATAGTGTACAACACTCAACCTGCTTCTGGAAAATTGTCCAGTTTTAACTACTGCCACACAATAGAAGGACTTTGTCTGAGCAGGTAACATCATCTTTGGCCTTCCCCAGAGGACTCTGCATTTACAGTTCATCAGCATATGACCAGTTTTTATTTTGCTAGTTTACGCCTCCAACAAGTCAGAGAGGATTATGGAAAAAGTCCTATTTTAAATCATTTGTAAGATTTCTCTAATGGAATACTGATCCTTAAAAGGTTATCATTTCATTTCCACTCATAAAAGCTCCCCTTTCTTGTTTTCTGCACTTCTGGCAAGAACTGATCAAAAACTTTTGATGGTCCAAGTTAGTGACAACCACTGTCAACTTTTATTTTATTTAGTTTTTCCACTCAGAAGGCAGGATTTTCCATTCATAAGCCAGGCTGGTTTGATCATAGCAGGTGAAGCTACACTATACACCTCTACCCCGATATGCAACCCAATATAACACGAATTCGGATATAGTGCGGTAAAGCAGCGCTCCAGGGGGTGGGGCTATGCGCTCCGGCGGATCAAAGCAAGTTCGATATAATGCTGTTTCACCTATAATGCAGTACGATTTTTTGGCTCCCGAGGACAGCGTTATATCGGGGTAGAGGTGTACTGAACTATACCATGTCCCTAAAATAGAAGTAAAGCTCTTCAATCTAATTCACAGCATCTCCTTTAGCTCCTTTTCTGTGGACTGGAAATATGCTGATGGAGTAATGCTGCTTTTAAGGATGTATTACATATGCTAATCACTATCTCCATTATTTCACATACAATTCCTTCAGAACTTGTGGACAGTAAAGCCACTTTACTGCACTTGAGTTTTTCAAGTGGCCCCATGACTTCAGTTAATGCAACACTAATTTCCCAAGAAAAATGCCCTTGGAAGAAGAATTCCCAATGCCCACCCAAAGTCATCTTCCAAGATCAAGACTTTTACAGAAAAACTACGACTCCTAGCCTAGAAGGCTCTAAGTCACATGCAAGTATACCAGCTTCCAATGTAATGAATGTGTTTCTCAATCTCTATTTGCTCAATACAGTGAACTCTGAAACAGAAGCCAAGAGTTATATCTAGTATTCCAACATAGGGAAAGCTGGTTAGACTGATTGTGTGTGGAACAAATAAAACAAAACAATCCTATAAAAACTTTCTGAAGCAATTCATACATTTTTATTGTCTATACCAGCTTGGGATGAAGAACGAGGCAACAAGAATACAATTACCCTTTAAAGGGGACAGAAGTACTTTCCCCAAGTATGCTGCATACTAAAAGACAGCAGCAGCCTGCCCTAGTGGTAACAAGGGGCTACAAAAGCCAGTAGTGGATCCAACAGGAATCTAAGGCAATATAAACCTAATTTATCTGAAGTGATAGCCTGTCTTGTTTTTACACCCCTTCAATGTCTGCCAACTTTTCCTTGTTCCTAAGGGCTCTGGGTTTAAAGATGTGGAACCTAGAACTGAACAGATTTAGCAAGAATTCATTGTTTTACTTCTGTTCCAAAGTAATGATATAAGCCTTATTAACTGGGAGGAAGTCATGCATGCAGTTCAACAAAGCCTAATTTAAGGCTTAAAAACGGTTTCTTCTCTTAAATGAAGAAGCAATTCAAAAGTTTTGCAGAAATGTAGCCTGCCATGAATGTAACTAAAGATCTTCCCGCCCACAAGGCTACTGGTAATTAAAAGGATAGTGTCACACTAGGGCCAGAGAGAAATCTTGATTTGTGACCATGAAGAGCATAGACTGGGCTTTTCTGGTGTCTTATATAACCTCTAGACAACTACAGAGGCCCACAGCTGATCTGACTCACACGGTTTTGTGTAAGTTGGCCACTAACTTCCTAGTGCACAGATCCTTAGACTTGCTGTTGAATTGGGAGACAATGGAACAGTGGTTCCCAACCTATTTACTATCATGGGTTGCATATGAAGCTCTGTGTGTTACGTGGGCCACATCCACACAACATATATACTACCTGTACGGCCCTGAGGTTGTCACATGGGCTGCAGCTGTGTGCTGATTGGGCTGCAAGTGGCCTGTAGGTTGAGACCCACTGCTATGGAGCATCTGTCCAATTGCCTGAAGTAGGTCAGGTTAAGGTAGAAGGATAAGGTGATTGGGCTTGGCACCCACCTTAATGAGACCTTGCATGTAGGTCTATTTAGTTGTTCATCAATCACTGCCTCTGACTGGCTACTAAGCAGAGTCAGGTGCCCTCTTCTGGTAAATCTGGCCAGGGAAGAAGCTGGTAAAATGAGCTTCTCTGAAATGCTAATATAAAAATACTGCCCTTGTTTGTTTCTATGCAATGCCTGTGTTATTTTTTTTCCCCCCTTACCTATTTATCATCTGCTCTTCTACTTACGTGTTTTGGATTTCACTTAGACACTAAATAAATGCTTCATTTATTCCAACAGTCCTTGACTCCTGGTACTTCAAGTGTACCAAGCCTGAAAGTTCAAAGAACTTCAGGGTTCATAAACTCTGCAACCTGCATGGTGTGATGCAGTTTTGGTTTGCCTCAACCTGAAAAAAACCACTAAGGTTTTATTAATTGAAACACCACATGCTTTAAGATAATTATGTTTATAAAGAAAAAAATTCATAAAAAGGCATTTTGTCCTAAAAGAAGAGTTAACAATTCTGTAATTAATCAGAGGAATAATGATAAGAGACCACAGTTTATTAGCTTATTAGGTCTACCATGCTTTTGTATCTGCCCAAATGTGAGATACTTGGAAAAAAATCACTTGCTTTTTCTACACCAGGCCTATTAAAAATTGACGCTAAACTACACCAAATACGCCAAAAACACCACTGAAGTTGAGCTAACTAGACAGCAATGCAGTTCTTAAAAATTTACAATTCAGATGCAAAGGAGGTTGTCAGTTTTTTGTAAATCTAGGATCTTCATATGTACAGATGGGAAGGAACGAACGCTGGATTTCATTCCATTACCCATTCAGCTACCACTCCACCTGTTCGGGCTCAGTCTGACCTTTATATTTAGGATCAGTCATGTTGGTCACGCAATGAAAAGATTCCATACTTATCCCAATTCATTCTTATGTGGTGTTAGTTCTTTGATCACTAGATCGAGCAAGATTTCCATTGAGACTGCAACAGTAGTGTCATCCTGTATTCATAAAAGTTCTTCTGAAACTGTCAACTGTATATGTAAGTTTAGTGCCTCTTTTGTTGTGTAAAGTGTAGGCTATGGTTTTATCAAATAGTCCTTCATGCTCCAAGTAAACTCTCTTATGGTAGTTGGATACAAAGCAAAAACAGTCTTCCTGAGAGTTGCAACAATTTTCATTGGCAAGATGAAGTATTAATTTTTTTCCAACTAACTTCCACAAATTTGAAAGCCCTTAGAGAATGCCCTGTCAGCAGTGAGAAGAAAGGAGAGCCTCTACTGATTGCAACTCTGGATAGAAGATAAAGTAGCTGTTGGCAGTGGTAAGTTGTTAGCTCAAGTGGTACAGATCTGATCTAAACATTCCAAATAGAGCTAGTTGAAATTTTTTGCCCAAAGTCGAAAAATGGTATTCTGACTAGATCAAAAGTTTCCTAAAAATGTTTCTTTGAAATTTCCCACTTGAAGAAAATTCAAAACAAAAATTTTGATACCAAAAATAACTTTTGTGAAAAAGCCCCACATGACTTTTCACAATTACTTTCCTACACTCACACTGAAAAAAAAATAAACGTGAGAAAGTGTTCTCTTCCCACTGAAGTGAAACTTTAAAAAAAAATTTTTTTTAAAATTAACATTAACTGAAAGTGGAATTAGTTTTGAAAAAAAATAGTGAAATGCTACCTTCTTTCAACCAGCTGTTGTTCCAGCCCTGTGGAATAGTATGGTTCCCTATGACTAAGACTAGGATTTTGTCACGAAGGTTGCGGAAGTCACAGAATCCATGACTTCCAAAGACCTCAGTGACTTTAGCCCTGGCAGCTGGGAGATGCTGGGTCCTGGCTCCTCTCGCAGCAGCAGGGAGCTGTAAGGTACTCCTGCCACTGCGGGGGGGCGGACTCCTCAGCGATCACCACAGGGCAGGGGGACTCTGGCAGCTCCCCAGCTGCTGCCACAGGGCAAGGGGACCCTAGCAGCTCTCCACTGCAGTGGCTGCAGGGGGGTTCCCACAGCTCCCCAACGCTGGGGAGGAGGCAGTGGGACCTTGCACCTCCCCTCTGCTAGTGGGGGCAGGGGGACCATGGAGCTCTGAGTCCCCATGAGTGGTGGGGCCCCCAGAGCTCCCAGCTACCCCACAGTTGCCCAGTCACTTTCCATTTTATCATGGATATTTTTAGTAAAAAAAGTCAAGGACAGATCACGGGCTTCCGTGAATTTTTCTTTATTGCCAGAGACCTGTCTGTCACTTTTACTAAAAATATCCATGACAAAACCTTAGCTTTACCTATGACTGAATTTGTTGGGTTTTTTAAAGATTTAAAAAAAAATTATAGGAAATTACATGAAAAGAACATTTTAAAATGTTAAGGCTGCAAAGTCAAAACATGTAAGTTAAAAATCAGAATTTAGGTTGCCTGGGTAATCTTAATTCACTTTTGTGTATATACATTATGACATACTCTTTAATTACATGACCACATCCTCCCCCATCCCCAGGGACCCATGTTTCATTCAGTGCATGGGATAAACCCATTCACTGAATGGGTAATTACTAAGTATTTCCTTTTATCCTTCTCAGCATGTGGCCATTACTTATTTCTGCACATGACCTAAACCCTGCACTGGCTACAAAATCATTAATTTCCTCAGGGGCTTTCTAATGGTGCTCATCACTGCAGTATCTGAATGTTTCACAAACATTAATGAACTCATCTTCATGACACCCTTTTAGGTGGTATTCCTATTTTACAAATGGGAAATTGAGGCAGAGATTATGACCAAAATTTTCATGTTTCAACTAATTTTGGGTACTCAACCTGTGAGAAAGAAAATCAGGACATAAGCATCCCCCCACCTTTTAATTTTTTAAAAAAATAATTAGCATTTTATAGTTCAAAGCATAGCTTCCATTGACTTCATCTGTAGTTGTGAGTACTCAGCACTTCTCCAAATAAGGCCCCAGATGTCTTCAAACAGACTCCCAGAAAATGAGGAACACACTACAGCTATCTGAAATTTTTGAGTTTAGGTGATTTGCTTAGCATTGCAAAGACCTCTCTGGCAAACTCAGGGATAGAATACAGTTCTCCATGAGGGTTACATTCAACTGCTTTAATCATGTGACCATCCATTCTCTCCTTCCAATCCTCTGCCTCATTAACTATTCCCCCTTCCAACTTGTGCAACAGGTGAGGCAGGTCTCTGACTACACAACCCTGATTCATTCTGTGAGCATCTTGTACCTTCTGCATTGAATTAGCCAGCTCCTACGGAGAAATGTAGTAAGCAGTCACGTAATTAAAGACTATCGCAATGAATATGCACAAAAGGGCCAAATTAAGATTGCGCAGAACACTAATTTTGGCATTTAACTTTGGAGTGCTTGACTTTGCATCAACAACATTCATTTGTGTTTTACATGCAATTTTCATTTTAAATTTCTTAGCAAAAAGCAGAATCCTCACTGTTATACTTGTCTCCACATTCTTGCATGGCATCTTCGACAATATTTTAAGTTTTCTTTTCAGAATCAATAACTAGTGTTAATTAGGAATATTTTCCCTTTAAATGGATGCTTGAATAACCCACTACTGTGTCATTCTTCATGTGCCAACCATCACCTTGTATTCATTTTAACACAATCTTATTCTGAATTTTTTCCTGTATTAAAGCTTTAAATATGTCTGAAGGAATGCACCTATGGTCAAGTGCTTCCATCATTTCTTTAAACCGCTCATTTCCTCCCAGGGCCGCCCGGGGGGGGGGGGGGCAAGAGGGGCAATTTGCCCCAGGCCCCGGGCCCCGCAGGGGTCCCCAGGAGAGTTTTTCAGGGCCCCTGGAGCAGGGTCCTTCACTCGCTCAGGGAGCGCCGGAAAACTGTCACGGGGCCCGGGCCCCCAGAGCTTCTTCCTCTGCTGGTCTTCGCCGGCGGGGAGTCCTTCAGCTCCGGGGTGGAAGGACCCCCCGCTGGCGAATTACTGCAGAAGCTGGACCCGCCGCCGACGTGCAGCCCGGTCTTCGGCGGTGGGGGACCCCGCCGCGGGTCTCCGGGTCACTTCGGTGGCGGGTCCTGGAGCGGAAGGGCCCCCCGCCGCCGAATTACCGCCGAAGACCCGGCTGCACTTCAGAAGCGGGTCCCACTTCGGCGGTAATTCGGGGGCGGGGGGCCCTTCCGCTCCGGGACCCGCCACCGAATGATCCGGAGACCTGCGGTGAGGCTGCGCTTCAGCGGGGGCCCGCCGGCAGTAATTCGGCGGTGCGCGGTCTCTGGGGCACTTCGGCGGCGGGTCCCGGAGCGGAAGGCCCCCCCCCCGCCGCCAAATTACCGCCGAAGCGGGGGCCCCCGCCGCCGAAGACCCCGGGCCCCCGGAATCCTCTGGGCGGCCCCGTTTCCTCCTAATTAAGGAAATGTTAGCATAAAAAAAGCTGTTACTTTACCAAATTCAATTCTTTGCCTTCCAGTTTTTATGGTCAATCTAACTGATTTAGCCACTTTTTGGACATCAAAGACAGATTCAGTCAGGATTAAGTCTAACGTTGTAACACCTAGTCCCTATCATTGTGGCCATGTTTTGATGAATCTCTCTCACTTGCAGGATCACCTGCTTTTCTGTCAGACTGTTTCATACAATGGCACATCTGATCCCCAATCTGAAGTAACCAATGTTCTGGACTTTGAAATGAACATGAATTTTTATTTAGCTACTTAACTCCTGTCAGCATTAAATTTTATTTCAGAGTTCGGTTTATTATTTCAGTCCATTCAATCTAGTCTCCTCTCTATTCCTTCACTGCTAGGAACGTTGAGTTAGATAAGTTTAACAGAAATTCATACATTTATCACCCACCTGCAGTACCAATGAGCAACTTTCACATTTATTACAGTTGGAATGGAAAACCATTTAAGAAATTCAGCAAAGAGCTAACTAGAAGCTTCTAGCACCATTGTGCCGCCCTCCAGCCCCGCCCCCCCAGTCATAACTTTAAATCCCGCTATAGGCAGATGGTGGGTAATATGCTTCCATTATGATTGAATCCTAATCCCTTGTAGTTAGAGAATGGCTTAAGGCCTAAAACATGTTTTTTTCTCTTTCCAAATATTCTTTGCTAGCATTAACTATTATAATACTGCATATCTGTTATCTGTAAGTATCAAATCCCTATTTCAATCTTACTAAGCACTTGGCCTCAATAGCATCCTCTGGCAATGAGTTCCACAGTGTGTATTAAAAAGAAATAATTTTTTTGTCTATCAGTTTTGATCGCTTTATCTGAGAGTTTTTCTGGGCTCCTAATCAGTCTTGAGCCACATCTTTTTTTGAGATGGGGCGAGCAGTGCTTCACACAATATTCACAATTATGCTGTACCACTGATTTATGGCACATTTCCTGTACTGTTCTCCATCCAGGGGAAGGAGGATGGCCCAGTGGGATGTGGGAGATCCAGGTTCAATTCCTTGTGGGGCCACAGACTTCCTGTGTGAGCTTGAGCAGGTCACAACCTTTGTGCCTCAGTTCCCAATCTGTAAAATACCGTCTATAATGCTTCCCCGCTTCACTGCGGTCCCAGAGAGGAGATGGGCACCACCAGGATAAAAGCACCACCCATTGAAACGTGTCAGAATGAGGTCTGTGCAACCAAGTCAGTCACAGCCGTTCTCCATTCTGTGTGGACACACAATAGCAGATTTAAAGGTAGCCATCCTACAGCAAAAAACGTCAGGACCAGACTTCAAAGAGAAACCGCTGAGCTTCATTTGCAAATTTGACACCATCAGCTCAGGATTAAACAAAGACTGTGAATGGCTAGCCAACTACAAAAGCAGTTTTGCCTTCCTTGGTGTTCACACCTCAACTGCTAGAAGAGGGCCTCATCCTCCCTGATTGAACTAACCTCGTTATCTCTAGACTGATTCTTGCCTGCATATTTATACCTGCCTCTGGAAATTTCTATTACACGCCTCTGACGAAGTGGGTATTCACCCATGAAAGCTTATGCTCCAATACATCTGTTAGTCTATAAGATGCCAAAGGACTCTGTTGCTTTTTACAGATCCAGACTAACATGGCTACCTCTCTGATACTATTCTACATTCTGTTACTCAAACATCTTAAATTCTTGTTTATGCAACATGTACCTGTGGTCAAAAACACAGATACTGAGGTATCACAGCTCAGGAAAGGAACCTAGGCATTACTATAGTTAATTTAGAATCCTGTAAAGATGTATGGATAGTACAAATTTTTCCCCTCCAAAATGCATTGCTTTGCAATTATCCACATTAAACTTCATCAGCCAACATGCTGTCCAATCACTTAGTTTGGTTATGTCCCCTAACTAATCTAAATAACCTTGAAAAAAAACCTAGCCTACTGCCAAGAGAAAGGTAGCACAAATTACTGTATCTAGTTGATTTCTTGTGGAAAACTAGACTTTTTAACCTTGTTCAACATAAATTACACCAGCCTTTACCAAACACATTCATTTTATGTAAGCTTTTATATAAGTTAATATGAATACATCTATATATTATTCCTACAGTATATACAATTATTTCATTCAGTTGAAATTTGTTTTGGCACGGACAATTTTTGTAGACATTTCCAGCCTTTCTAGTGAACACCTCATGATGGTTTTGTGGATGAATGCTCATATCATGCCCTAGCACTGGGGGGGGATGGAGGGGTGGAAGGGAGAAAGAGGACTGATGTAAGATACACAACTTCAGCTACGAGAATAGCGTAGCTGAAGTAGATATATCTTAGATCGACTTAGAATCACTTACTTTGCATCCTCGTGGCGCGGGATCGACAGTCGCCGCTCCCCCGCTGGCTTGGCTTCTGCCTCTCGCCAAGCTGGAGTTCAACAGTCGACATGAGAGTGATCGGGGATCGATTTATCGCATCTACACTACACATGATAAATCGATCGCTACCCGCCGATCCGACGGGTGGTATAGACGTACCCTAATAGCCATTGATGGACCTATGCTTCATGAACTTATCTAATTCTTTTTTAACCCAGTTATAGTTTTGATCTTCACAACATCCCTTGGCTAATGAGTTCCAGAGGTCGACTGCACTGTATGAAGAAATACTTCCTTATGCTTCTTTTAAACCTGCTGCCTATTAATTTCATTGGGTGGCACCCAATTTTTGTGTTATGCAAAGAGGTAAACAACACTTTCTTATTCACTTTCTCCAACCATTCATGATTTTATAAACTTGTATCATATCCCTCCTTAGTCTATTTCCTTTTCCAATAGGAACAGTCCCAGTGCTTGTAATCTCTCCACATATGGAAGCTGTTCCATACGCCTTATTTTTGTTGCCCTTCTCTGTACTTTTCCCAATGCTAATAGATCTTTTTTGAGATGGGGTGACCAGAACTGCACGCAATACTCAAGGTGTGGGCATACCATGGATTTGTATAGTGGCATTATATTTTTTGTCTTATTATCCATCCCTATAATGGTTCCCAACACTTAGCTTTTTTGACTGCCATTGCACATTGAGCATATATGTTTTCAGATCCACGATTCCAAGATCTCTAAGTGATAACAGCTAATCTAGACCCCATCATCTTGTACATATAATTGGGATTATGGTTTTCCAGTGTGCATTACTTTGCATTTATTAACACTGAATTTCATCTGCCATTTTGTTGCCCAGTTTCGAGAAATCCCTTTGTGACTCTTTGCAGTCAGCTTTGGGCTTCACTATCTTGAGCAATTTTGTAGCATCTGCAAACTTCGCCATCTCACTATTTACCACCTTTTCCAGATAATTTATGAGTATGTTCAACACTTGCTCCAATACAGATGCTTGGGAGACCCCACTATTTACCTCTTTCCATTGTGAAAATTGATAATTTATTCCAACCCTTTGTATCCTGTCTTTTAACCAGTTATTGATCCAGGAGAAGACCTTCCCTCTTATTCCATGACTGCTTTATTTGCTTAACAGCCTTTGGTGAGGGACCTTGTCAAAGGCTTTCTGAAAGTCTAAATAAACTGTATTCACTGGATCACCCATGTCCATGTTTGACTCCCTTGAAGAATTTTAAGAGATTAGTGAGGCATGACTTCCCTTTACAAAAGCAGTGTTGACTCTTCCAACGTAGAGCGTTCATCTATGCGTTTGATAATTCTGATCTTTACTACAGTTTCAACCAATTTGCCTGGTACTGAAGTTAGCCTTACTGGCTTGTAATTGCCAAGATCACTTCTGGAGTCTTCTTAAAAAAATTGGCATTATATTACCTATCATCCAGTCATCTGGTAAACAGGCTGATTTAAATGTTAGATTACATACCACTTTTAGTAGTTCTGCAATTTCATATATGAATTTTCACAACTCCTGGGTGAATACCATCTGGTCCTGGTAACTTATTACTGTTTAATTTATCAATTTGTTCCAAAAACCACTCTACTTGACACCTCAATTTGGGACAGTTCCTCAGATCTGTTACCTACACAGAATGGCTCAGGTCTTGGAATCTCCCTCACATCTTCCGCAGTGAAGAACAGTGCGAAGAATTAATTTCAGGTTCTCCACAATGACCCTGTCTTCCTTGTGTGCTCCTTTAGAATCTCAATCATCCAATGGCCCCACTGGCTTCCTGCTTCGGATGTACTTAAAACAAATTTTGCTGTTAGTTTGTCTTACATAAGAACGGCCATACTGGGTCAGACCAAAGGTCCATTTAGCGCAGTATTTTGTCTTCTGACAGTGGCCAATGCCAGGTGCTTCAGAGGAAATGAACAGAACAGGTAATCATCAAGTGATCCATTCCGTTGCCCATTCCCAGTTTCTTGCAAACAGAGGCTAGGGACACCATCCCTGCCCGTCCTGGCTAATAGCTGTTGATAGACCTATCTTCCATGAATTTATCTAGTTCTTTTTTGAACCCTGTTATAATCTTGGCCTTCAGAACCTCCTCTGGCAAAGAGTTCCACAGGTTGACTGTGTATTGTGTGAAGAAATATTTCCTTTTGTTTTAAACCTGCTGCCTATTAATTTCATTTTGGTTACCCGTAGTTCTTGCATTATGAGGAGTAAATAACACTTCCTTATTTACTTTCGCCACGTCATGATTTAAATACAACTCTACTATATCCCCCCCTTAGTTGTCTCTTCCAAGCTGAAAAGTCTCAGTCTTCTTAATCTCTCTTCATAGGTAAGACTCAGACATTAAGAATCAAAATCACAAACTCAAAGATCAGACTAAAGAATTTTAAGGGCCAGATTAAGAGTGCAGGTTGGAACTCAGGCCTCATGGGGGTCTGAGACAAGGTGCTGCTTTGACGCACATCATGGGATTACTTCTATTGGGTAACTGTCTTAACAAGCCTCTGAGAAAACCACTCCATACCTCTAATCATTTTTGTTCCCCTTTCTGAACCTTTTCCAATTCCAGTACATCTTTTTTGAGATCGGGTGACCACATCTACATGTAGTATTCAAGAGGTGGGTGGTACCATGGATTTATATAGAGGTAATATATTTTCCTGTCTTATTAGAGAATCATAGAATATCAGGATTGGAAGGGACCTCAGGAGGTCATCTAATCCAACCCCGTGCTCAAAGCAGGACCAATCCCCAACTAAATCATCCCAGACAGGGTTTTGTCAAGCCTGGCCTTAAAAACCTCTAAAGAAGGAGATTCCACCACCTTCCTAGGTAACCCATTCCAGTGCTTCACCACCATCCTAGTGAAAAAGTTTTTCCTAATATCCAACCTAAACCTCCCCTACTGCAACTTGAGACCATTACTCCTTGTTCTGTCATCTGCTACCACTGAGAACAGTCTAGATCCATCCTCTTTGGTGAGGGACCTTGAGGTAGTTGAAAGCAGCTATCAAATCCCCTCTCATTCTTCTCTTCTCCAGACTAAATAATCCCAGTTCCCTCAGCCTCTCCCCATAAATCCTGGGTTCCAGCCCCCTAATCATTTTTGTTGCCTTCCGCTAGACTCTTTCAAATTTATCCACATCCTTCTAGTGTGGGGCCCAAAACTGGACACAGTACTCCAGATGAGGCCTCACCAATGTCAAATAGAGGGGAATGATCACGTCCCACCAGCTGCTGGCAATGCCCCACCTTATACAGCCCAAAATGCTGTTAGCCTTCTTGGCAACAAGGGTACCCTGTTGACTCATATCCAGCTTCTCGTCCACTGTAGCCTCTAGGTCCTTTTCTGCAGAACTGCTGCCTAGCCATTCAGTCCCTAGTCTGTAGCAGTGCATGGGATTCTTCCGTACTAAGTGCAGGACTCTGCACTTGTCCTTGTTGAACCTCATCAGGTTTCTTTTGGCCCAAACCCTAATTTGTCTAATTATCTATCCCTTTCTGAATGACTACCAACATTGATCGCTTTTTTGACTGCTGCTACACATTGAGTGGATGTTTTCAGAGAATTATCCACGACTCCAAGATCTCTTTCTTGCATGGTAACAGTTAATTTAGACCCCATCATTTTATATGTATAGTTGGGATTATGTTTTTCAATATGCATTACTTTGCATTTATCAACATTGAATTTCATCTGCCATTTTGTTGCCCAGTCAGGCAGTTTTGTGAGATCCCTTTGTAACGTTTGTGTCTTTTGCTAGTTGTTCTAATTCTCTTTTAGCCTACCTAATTTTATTTTTATTTTTATATTTTATATTTATTTATTTATTTTTACACTGGACTTGCTAGATTTTATGTTCATAGTAAGATCTGACTTCCAATTTTTTAAATGTGTCTCTCTCTAACCACCTCTTTTACACTGTTTAGCCAAGGTTTCTTTTTATGGTACTCTTTTTTTTAAACTCGGGTATACATTTAATTTGAGCCTCTATTATGGTGTTTTTAAAGTTTTCATGCAGCTTGCAGGCTTTTCACTCTTGTGATTGTTCTTTTTAATTTCTATTTAACTAACCTCCTTTTTATGAAGTTCCCCCTTTTGAAGATAAATGCTACTGTGGTGGATTTCTTTGGTATTTCCCCCCTTCAAAGATGTTAAATTTAATTATATTAGAGTTACTATTACTGAGCAGTTCAGCTACATTCACCTCTTGGACCAGACCCTGTGCGACACTTTGTAGGTTTCAGGACTAGATGCTCCAAGAAGCAGTCATTAATGGTATCTCGAATTTTTATCTCTGCATTCCATCGTGAGGTGACATATACCCAGTCAACATGGGGATAGTTGAAATCCTATTATTGGGTTTTGTGTAGCCTCTCTAATCTCCCTGGAGCATTTCACAATCACCATCCTGGTCAGGAGTATATTCCTACTGCTATACTCTTATTATTCAAGCATGGAATTTCTATCCATAGAGATTGTATGATGAGGTTTGATACATTTAAGATTTTTACTATGTCTTCTTTCACATATAGTGTTACTCTTCCACCAGTGTGACCTACTCTATCATTCCTATATATTTTTGTACTCTGCTATTACTGTGCCCCATTGATTATCATCCTTCCACCAAGTTTCTGTGATGCCTATTATTGCAATATCCTCATTTAATACCAAGCACTCAGATTAAATACTCAGATGGGTGAAACTCCTTGCACTTGTGTACAAACACCTAGAGCCCTGTGTGGATACAAAATTTATATCCACGAAGCTGCAGGGCTCTACCAGGAAGGGCAGTGATGACAGCAGCAGCACGTTGGGCTGCTGCTCACAGGAACCAGTGCCAGGCCAGGCAGCTCCTTCGGCGTCACTGTACTGCCCCCAGCCCTGCCCACTGGCACGGGCACCAGGCTCACCAGCAGCTGTCTCTGGTCACATTAATGTGTGCAAGCGGCTTGCACGCTCCCAAAAAGGAGATGCACACCACTGCATTAAAGGGAAGTGTTCAAGCTGCTTGCATACACTAGCTGCCGGTGAGTCTAGTGCTGACTCCTCCAAGTGGAGGCCCGACATGAATTAGTCCTGCCACCTTATCAAGGATCCTAAAGGGATTAGGAATCAAAAGGATGGCAAGCTAGAGCCTTGTAAGGAAGCCCTCAGCCTTGTTTAGCAGATGTCTAAACTCCGCACACAGCTACCTTGAACAAAAACACACAGGCACTAAGGTTTTACAGGTTTCACAGCCTGTAATGTACAATTTACACTGGAATATGAAAAGGAAAAGTGTTTCTGTACCTTAAGTTTACTATGGAACATAGCATAAAAGTCTAATGTAGCAAACCAGTTCTGACTAGTGCAATGCTGTGCAATGACATATATTGCAGGAAATGAAACTTCCTTTTACAAGCCAAGTAACTGTGTAATAATTTATCCTAGCCAGCTACAAGTCGAGAGGCTTAGATCATAATTTAAGAAGATTTAGCAGGAAAACCCATTCCGACCAAATTTTAGTTTTAAATTTTAAGGCATGTTCTGAAACCTTTTTTCATATGCATCCAACACATTTAAGGTAGTTTTACTTAACTATTAAAAACAAATTTAAAATGCTTTTTTGTGCATTTTTAAAGTTCCAATTTCCATCCAAATGCAGCTTGACACATATCATGAGTGAAAAATTGATGCATTTGTTATTAGTCAATTTTTAACATAAGTACAGACCAAATCTGAAGAAATGTATGTTAAACTATGTAATTGGTTAAATAATTATGAATAGATATATTATATCCTCCTGGCTATTAAAAATAACCAAATTTAGTGTAAAAGCTGTATTTAGTTGCAAATCGGCATGTTTGAATGGTTACCAACTAACAGGAATCAACCTCTCTTTAGGAAAAGAAGTACAAATGCAAAGCTAGATTAAAATAAAGTTTACCTGCCTTTGCTGGTATACATTAAAATTATTTAATTAAATATTAAAATTGAGAGTTTACACCACTTTGATTTAAATAGTGCACAAATGCACTGCATGTTGCTGCAAACATATTCAGAAAAGTGATCTCTACTTCTGTTCCAGGATAGTAGTTTGTGTGCTGTTAATCAGCAGCCACTTCCATCCCATTGAGATGGTTACATTTTAATAGTAAATGAAATTATTCCCATATATGTTCATAAACTGCTTACGAATGGATGGTGCTCTGTAGTCTTTTTTGAAGCTAATGTCCATTAGTATCATTAACATACATTAACTTTTAAATTTGCAGAAGTACTTATGTAACACTTAGAGTAATCAGTTTCCCTTGATGTGTAATAAAACAGTTGTACTGAACATCTGTTTGGATGGCTAATAGAACGAATAAAAATTGACATGTATTTTCAGACGCAGAGAACAAGATATGCATGTAGAACAGAGGTAGGCAACCTACGGCACATGTGCCGAAGGCGGCACACAAGCTGATTTTCAGCAGCACTCACACTGCCCGGGTCCTAGCCACCGGTCGGGGGGATTCTGCATTTTAAATTTAATTTTAAATGAATTTTAATTTAATTTTAAAAACCTTATTTAATTTACATACAACAATAGTTTAGTTATATATTATAGATTTATAGAAAGAGACCGTCTAAAAATGTTTAAAGGTATTACTGGCATGCGAAACCTTAAATTAGAGTGAATAAATGAAGACTCGGCACACCACTTCTGAAAGGTTGCTGACCCCTGATGTAGAAAACATCTTCAAGTGTACTGAGCAGTAAAAGTTTGAACTAGTTACTAGTATACCAGTGTTCATATAAACTTTTTATAATAAAAGGGAAAAAAATTCTTGTTCTTTCAACTCCCAGTTTCTCAACTTTGACTGAATTAATCATTCAACAGAAGTGAAAATATTCTCTGTATCTGCAGAAGAGACTACTACTGTCAAAAGCTAGTTTAGCTCTTCACAAATTCTGGCCAATGACTTCCACCAGTTCAGTGTTTTGGCTCTCTCAAATGTTGGAAGCAAACATGTGGCGCTTGAACATTTTTTAAACTATTTTAATATAGTAAATTTAGGCCTGTATAGGTTATAGTTTCAAATTTAGTTTAAAATATATTTAAAAAAAAGAAAATAAAGTTCAATTTTTTTTATTCTTAATTTTTTTATCTGGCCTGACTTTATTGAACTAGTAAAATAATCTGGTATTTCATTTCAATATCGATTTAGAAAGAGTGGTTTTATACATAACTAGGCATACAAAATTTTGATCTTTCTGTGTATTTAGGTACTTAAAATGGTTCTCAGAGCACTGCCATATCTCAGTTTCATTGCCTTTTGTGGTCAAACAGACCTAGAAAGCAAACTGCTGCATTAAAGACACTGTCAAGAGAAAAAAGAATTTGCATGGAGTTTCATCTGTTAGGATGGCTACTCTTAGTCAAGTATCAATATAACTGAATTTCCTTTGGTCCAGTTATACCTAAAAATTAGTAAGGTTAAAATAAAACTGATGTTAAGATGCCAACATATATTCAATCATGGGTTTTTAATGTAGTCAACCCAAAGAGTTTGCACTGTTACTTTTCTTAACTATCTTGTTATTCCTGTCTTAAGTAGGAGAACATGTCATGATACCCAGTCCAGATAGTCTGTTACTGATATGCACAATGTGCCCTTGTTTCCAAAATAACTAACAACCTTGCATCTCATAACACTTCTAGCCACACCCAGAGCAGGTGGCTGTCAATTCAGGCTATAAACTAGAACTGCCTGTTTGACTACTGTAGACTAAATTGTTGGTTCTAGTAATTGCCATCACCCTTCGCTATTAAGTTAAAAATGTTTGAACAAAGTCCAAGCGGAGTGATTTAAATCAGATTTTTCTTCATTTAAATCAGTTTTTTAAAGCCATCTAATTTGTACTACTATCATTTTAGATTAAAGTTTATAATGAACAATATTCGAAATACTTTTTTAAAACTGACTTACTTCATTGCTACTCCTGATAAAACAAATGTGTTTTTGACTATAGTATTTTTGTAAACAAATAAACATGATTTTGTGGTGACAATGATTTTAATCACTTCGCATTTATCATTAAACTAAAGTTATTTCATTGTTAACAGTGAAAAGTTCAGTTTCTAATATTAAAGTACAAACTTGTGAATGTTTCCTATACATAACCCCACAAGCATGTTATTAATGCACCATACTTCGATATTTTAAATAATTATTAATTGAAGGTGCTTTTCAAAAGTAAAGTGCTTAAGGAAAACCAACTTTGGAGTCTCTCTGGTTCTCATACAGTTTCCAATTTTTGTGTGCACTAGGCCAAATGATAAAAACAATCACTCACAGTGTCTTTATTTTCTCCCAGGGTACTGACTTGTAGCTATTAAATGATGGAAATACCATCTTTTTCATTTCTTCATTGGAATAAATTACTTCTGAAATGCACAAACCCATTTAGAACGTAAGCCTCTTTATATTCAAACACCAATATTTAGGTTGTAAATGGAAACTGGAACAAACAGATCAATCACATATGCTTGGAAAATGTACAGTGTTCAAGTATGTAACACGCTTCTGGAGTATTCAGATTTTGCCAACAAGTAACTCCAGTTCGACAAAAAAAGTTTTCTAGCTTCCCTCCTATACTTCAACAACTGAAAAGCATTAATTCCTCTGCACTCAAGTCAAAAACCAAAACAAAGAATTACTTCTATAGCTACCTGCTACTGTACCGTACAGTACAAACACTTACAGGGCAAACAAGTGAAGCAAATAAAATACATTCTATGGAAAAGGTATTTGGCTCCAGAGCAACAGTTACCAGAATTTTAGCTGTATGTCTCCAAAATGAAGCAAAAATCTTAACATTTTTTTCTCCCCATGTTTAACTAAGCCTAGTTTCACATAAAAGTATTGCTTCCAAGACAGAACCAACAATTTACCCCCTACTGGCAGATTCTGCAACTCTTGTGTAAGTTACAGCAACCATTTATTTAACAAGTGTACATTAAGTCTTCCCATCAAAGTAGCTGCTCTAAGGCTTTGCAGAGAACGCTTTGAGCTCCAAGTAGCACTGTCCTAGTAAAGCAAGTTTTAACCTTGAAGGAATATTGTTTTTTTTCATAAAAGGATTTTCTAACTAATTTTTTCTTAACCAAATGTAGAATAAAATATAAAAGTGAGCATCCAAATGCTCAAGATATTGTCACTGAAAGACGTATCAGCTTTCCTGCAACAGTGTGCCAGAATGTGTCCCTTCAAGAGAGATCTGAACAGAAACAGTGTTAACCCTTATCGAGTCAATCTTAAAATTATACCTGATGCATATTTACAATGGATTTGTTATTAGACATCAAGAAACACACATGTTCTGGCCGATATGGTTATTCTAAAACAGTGGTCACCAACCGGTCGATCATGATCAACTGGTAGATCCTGGAGCCTCTGCCAGTTAATCGTGATCTCCGGGCCGCTACAAGTCACTTCCAATCCTGACCAAGTAGTCCTGAGTCCCTCCGAGCTCGCCAAGCGCCGCTCCAAGCAAATGAGTCGAGAAGTTAAGCTCAATCCAGCACAGTTGGGCTCAGGCAGGCTGCCTGCTTGCCATGGCCCCACACCACTCACAGAAGCAGCTGGTACATCTCTGCAGCCCCTGGGGAGCCGGGGGGGGGCACAATGCTGGGGCAGGGGCATCACACTGCCGCCTCCGCCTCCCCCTCCCCACCCCGGGACCACAGAGACCAGCAGCCAGACATCTCTGGGAGCAGCATGGTGCCACGACAGGAGGGAAGCCTGCCTGAGCCCCACTGCACCGCTGACCAAGAGCTGCCTATGGTAAGCACCTCACGGCCAGAGCCTGCACCTTGCACCCCCTCCCACAGCCCCCTCCTGCACTCAAACTCCCTGCCAGAGCTTGCACCTCTCACTTCTGCACCCCAACCTCCTACCTCAGGCTCAACCAATGCACACTCCACAGTTGAGAATACTACTGATTTGTGACAATCCCTAAAGGATTTTAGATCTATAAACCACAAATGACACTACTAAAAAGTAAAACTCATGAAATGTCCAGTGGATTCTGAGATTAGGTGCAGTGTGACCATATAACCCCTGCACCCAAACGCCTTCCCAGAGCTTGCACCTCTCATTCCTGCATACCAACCCCCTGCCCCCTCCCACATGGTGAACCCCTCAGCCCCAGCCCAGAGCCTGCACCCTCTCCCGCATCCCAACCCCCTGCCCCAGCCCGGTGAAAGTGAGTGAGGGTGGGGGAGAGCGAGTGATGGAGGGAGGGGGAAGGAGTGAAGGGGGCGGGACCTCAGGGAAGGGGCAGGGTAGATCCTGGGTTGATCTTAAATTCAAAAAGTGATCTTGTGCGTAAAAAGGCTGGAGATCAGAACTTTCTGAAGTTTTAGAACCATGAAGTCCACACAATATATTGTATGTCCAGATTGGGTAAATTTACAGATTGAAACATATTCCTGCAAAGCAGCATTTTGATTGGAAAACTAGAGAATCTGAGGGCTGCAAACCATGATCTCATTGTCCAAGTTAAGAGTCACTACTAAGACTGACTTTTCCCTCAGCCCATTGACCTTTATTATGTGCACAGAGAAAAGGGTAGGGAGGGAAAGGTATATACACCATAATAAGAAGTTCCATTTTACAGAGATTGGAACTTTTTGTCCTAAACCTTCTTCAGTACCTACTACACAAAGATTCTGAGAGGCAAAGAGGTTTGAGAATACTCAGTATTAATGGCAGGCAGACCACCAACACTGAACATTCACATACCTCTTTGCCCCTCAGAATCTTTCTGTAGTAGATACTAAAGAAGGTTTAGAACAAATAGTTCCTTGTATAAACAATGACCAATCCAATCATTTCCACACTGAGCCAATTCACAATTACTCAGGTCTAGAACAAAGCACTGCTAGGCTATGTCTACACTACACACCTTTTAGCAACACAGCAGTGCCGCTAAAAGATGCGGCATGTAGCTGCTCTTTGTTGGCAGGAGAGCACTCTCCCACTGACAAAATAAATCCACCCCCCAACGAGAGGCGGTAGCTTTGTCAGTATAACTTTTGTCATTCCCTGGGGGGCAGGGGGGAAAATGTGTCTGTCACACCTCTGAACGACAAAAGTTTTACCAATGATATGTCTGTAAGGCTTTGCACTGACAGCTTCAGATCACTGCTGTCATATCTCAGAGGTTTGACACTTAGGGCTTGTCTACACCACGCAGCTTTTAGCAACAAGTCAGCGTGTGTAAACGCTCTTTGTCAGTATACTGTCGACACTTTTGCCGATAAAATACTCCCAGCCCCACGAGCAGTGTTAACTTTGTCAGCAGAAAGCGCCACTTGCATCGGCAAAATTTTTGACTTTCGCAGGGGGGCTTTTTTAAGTACCCGCGAAAGACAGAAGTTTTGTCGACAACTTCGCAATGTAGACATACCTTAGTGCCCCTTTCCCTAAGGAGTTAGATTATGATTATAATCAAAGTACCGTTTGTGACTATTGAGACTTATGAATGCAGGAAAAACATACAATTAAAAGATGACCCGATGTTTTAATTCTGATACAAGTTCATTATCATCTGATATCAGGGAGCAAATAAAACAGGACTATAAATAAAGTGCTGGTCATGATGTGCTGTGCCTCTCTGGAAAGCAGATGAGTAGTTGCCAGGAGAACAGTTTTCTGTTTATTTACAGCATCTGCAAAAGCACTGGTGTTTAAAAAAAAATAAGGGTGGGGGTTGAAAACCCTAACATAACACATTACTAGGACCACTGAAAATTGATATTTGTTCATTCTTCCAGAAAAAAATCATCCCCATAACTGACTACTATTAGAGGAGGACAAGGACTCAGTCTTGTAGAAACAGGGTCTGAGTTAAGTTTAACTAAAATGAAGACAAAATTCTCTTTATTAACTGGAATTAGAAGGAAAAATAGAGTTGCTTGTACTTTTAAAAAAACATTTTAAATGTAATTGCAGTGAGAGCCAATGGCACAGAGTTATATTGTGCTTACAAATAGCTACTAAACACTTTTACAGAATGGAGAAAGGCAGTGAGATTTATATTCTGCAGACAGTGTTTGTCTAAGGAGTTTGCTAGCTTTAATAATTCAGTACAAGATATCCTAGAAACAGAGTGAATATTGCTATACCTTAAAATGAAGAGAGACGAACGACGTCTTCAAATAAAAAGTATGCTGAGAAAAGCAGATTCTTGAGAAAGTTACCATAGTTAAGTTTAACATTTCAGGTTGTGGGGTGGTTGTTTTTCAAAAGGCGGAAGCTTTAGGACTATTCCAACATCTCAACACCTTAACTTTGCTCGATTACAAGAAAAGAGTATACCATTACAGGGTATACTCATTTGAGCATTACAGCTCAAATTTACTTTTGTGTATTACATATATTCTACCAGTTTATGGTTACAGGAGAAATTTTAAATTCTCTTCAAAGGAGCAGCTTAGTGAAAGGGGCTCCCATCAAAAAAAAAAAATGTAGCCTTTGGAACAGAAGCACTTTCCAAATATTGATGTTAATTTGATTTACACCAGAAAAGGCCTATCAGATTAGAAACCTATAGCATTTAATCATGCAGAAACCTGTAAACTACTTATGTTTATGATAGTATGCTTACAAAAATAAAAGATTAATGATACTACATGCAAGAGACTTCAGATAGTTTCTGATACAATAAAGCAAACATTTTAAAATATCACATACCATATATTCCTTCCCACTCTGAATCTTTAGATAGTGAAGAGAGAGAATGAACAAGTCACTATAAAAGATCAGTATCTCAAAAGGCAAAAGTATTCAAGGTACAATCAACAAAAAATAGTAGAGTATCTTAATTGTATAGCCCCAGTATCCAACAGAACTATAATTAGAATTAGGCCTACCAGATTTTTATTGATAGGTACTGTCATTATTTAGTTGCTTCAAAATATATAGTTATTTTAATTCAAACTACTCCCTCACAGAACACAGGAGTACTGTATCACAGAACAAGCTGTAAAAATGATATTTTTGTAAATTAGTTTAAGCAGATTTCAGAGTCATTCTTGCAAATAAGATGTGTTTCTAAACTGCCAGGAAGAGCTACTACACACTTCTGCACACTGCCAATTTTGTATTGTAAGTTGCAGTTTAACTAAACTTCAGTGTGCACTGGAATTACACCACCATCTAACGCTCAATAAAAGTATTTCTGCTATACTGAATTTCCCCCCCTCCATCATGCCACAGATTTAAAATTTGTAAAATAAATTTGAAGATGGATTTTTTGCACAAGTGTGTAATACCAAGCAAAAATAGGACCTTGGAAACACTGCCAAGGAGTGATGCACTTGTCCAATTACTAAGTCAATTCTCCATCAGTGAGGGCATGTTCCAATCTCTGTTCATGTTACTGCTAATATCCCTTTCATTTTAAGTATGTACATTGAGTAAACTGGAACAAATACATACATTGTGAATTTAAATTCAAGTCATTTTCTGATAGAATTTATTGTGAGCAACATCCTAATAGTTAACATCTACTTTCATTCATCACGTATGGAATAAATTTTCAATTGCAGTGTCTTTTGTTCTTTAAGCTCAATTTTGCATCAAGTCATTAAAATAAATGCAAGCAGAAACTACAGCCTTGCAAACAACTGAAACGTCATGGGCATTTGAGAGAGTCTGGATAAGCAAGGAATCAATCCCTAGAGATCTCACTTAGTAATTCCCACCTACTTTGACCACCACTTTCAATGGAATGCTGCTTCAACCCAATTAGGGCCTGATTTTCAGAAGTGCTGAGCATCTATAACTTCAGTTTTAATCAGTGAAATCTAAAGGTACTCATCACCTTTGAAAACTCAGATTCTTGTGCAATATACTATCAAATTTATCTTGCCATGATTAATACTCAGTGGCTGGCCAACTGATCACTTTCTCCAAAATATTTACTGAATTCTGGACTGCAAGTCTTAGAACATTACTGACCTCAAACCAGCATGCTTACTACCCTATCTCCCATCCCCCACCCTCCCCAATCCCAGCAGGTTAGGTTTATCTGACAAGATATTTTTGTAAAATTAAGTTGACTGCTATTTAGAACCACTAAATATTTTCAATCCATTCTTTCAATTTGACCTTGGACAGAAATAAAACTAGCATGTTTGATTTATGCTTCCATCTATTCATTTAAAAGATGGAACAACATGGGGCATTCTGTGCCCTCCCTACCTGCCAAAATATAGCCAGCCCATGTGACATAACTGTGCTCTTCATTCCCACCAAGACTTACAAACACCATCAGGCATTGATTGCCCAGCCAACTATTGAATTTAGACAGAATTAATGGACAACTAGCATTAAAAAGAGATTGGTGTTCTACCACTTCTGACTACCTCTCAACATAGATAATATGATCACCATATGCAGATCTGCCAAGAGCTCTAGAAGCTACAGAGGTCCCCATACCTGTTTTTACAGATTCCCATACATCCTGTTTTGCAGCTTTCTCCTCTGATTGATTACAGATATCTCTGAATTCTAATCTGGATTCATATCAAACTTGTATGTCAGCAGCCAAAGAACCTGTCCTTAGTTGAACAGATTCTTTGTTCCCCCTCAAACAAAATTTCTAAGTTTCCCCACTAACTTTCTTACAATAGAGGCCTCTAATCTCTTCCTACAAGGACATGGCATAGATGGGATTTCTGAGGAAGTCAACCATGAAGTCCTACTGGTCACCTTACTAATAAGGTTCCAACATAATTTTATACAAGCTTGGCTTCACACTGTTTAGTACCTACAGTACATGCATGAATACTACTGGATTACCAGTCCCGGTTAAAAGGTTATCAACCAAGGAGATCATACATTATATTGGCACCAAGTTGACAACATACCATTCAGTTCTGTTTCCTTGAATATAAACAGCTATGTAGATCAATAGGATCCCATTCCATCACTTGCCTGTGTAAGTCCTCAGCAAGAATTCAGGGGTCTGAGGTGCTAGAGGTGAACTGATTCCTTATCCACATTTACTCCTGCATGTGTTCAATGCTTGATTGTCAGCACATACTTTTTACAAGTTTATTTTGAGGGAGGAAGCAAGCAATTTTTGGGAAGATGTCAGTCATTTAGGCCTCATGCACAGAAGATTTCCCAAGCTGGATAACAGTTTTCAGCAACTTTCTGCATATAGTTTCTCACATGAGACAAACTGATAAATTGTTTTAAGAGTTTGTTTTAAGTATGAACTTCTTGAAATGTTTCCAAATTACAGAATTTGTACACTGTAAATGTGGTTTTGATTACATATTCCCATTTAGGATTTGCCCCAGTCCTACTTTCAAACCTAATTTATAATCACAATTTTTTACTCTAGCCTTGTCTTGTGTAACAAATCTTTCAATTAAGACTTTCAGTCTACAGGATCCCAAAGGGCTTTATGAATTTTACAAAGCTGATTACAGATACACAGTTTCCTACCTATTGAAGTAGGGTGGAATGTAGCAGTTTAATCTAGGTCTTCTCCTGGCATCCCTCCTAAAATTCTGCACAAGGAATGCAGTAATGAATTGTACCTATTAACATATGGTACATCAATGGTTTATTCCTTTTAATTAGGGTCCCCATGTAAAGATTTTAAGTTCACAGAATGTTCTATGGAATTTGGCATTTTGCAAAACTGCTGTAGAACTCCATGTTTTGGGTGCCGAATCTGCCATTTGGTTGCAACCAGGTGCCCCAACATTTTTCTCACATTGCCCCCCAAAAACCTTGGTACCTCCTCTTTCTGTGCTACTTTCACCACAAGAAGGCCTGCATTACATAAGCAACACATTCACTTAGCCTGCTGCCCCATAAAGGGGGAGACAAAAAATGAGAACAGCTCTCCTGAATTGTCAGGACCACCCTGAAAGCAGAAGTTAAGAATAAGCTGAACAACTATGGGCACTGGACAGAGCTCTGTCCCACCCAGACTGAAGTATGATGGATTAAGGTAATATGGATTCAAATATATAGCCCTAACAACTACATCACAACCCTACCATGCCCCTCCCCTCATCCCAAACTAGGTGCTGTGGTGGAAAGGGGCTCCCTCCCTTCCACCCTCCAGCAGCTGGTACTATTCCTACAAAGACCCTAAATATCCAGCCTTATTGGAGTTCCATAAAAGATATTACTGCACCTCCATAGAGGAAACCACAATTATGAAAAACCAACAAGTTAATTAAATTAACATTGCAGAGGAATGGAAGATTTGCTGCTGCAGAATTTGATTCCATTATGTTTAAGTACTCAAGGCCTTGATTTTAATGTAAAGTGTGCATCTGGGTCCCCAAGTGTCTTTCCCTTTTCAGGGTGTGTTTTTTTTAAGCTTCAAATCTGTTCTTGCTGTGCTATTAATAGTCTTCTAAAGTGAAGGAAAACTATTGAAAGATTTCTCTGGTTTAGGATTACTTCCCAGCACCAGAACCTGATTATTAGTAAAGTAAGCCTTGTTTCTTAAAACTTTTCAAAGCATGAGATAAGACAATTTGTATTTGGTCCTAATGAAGCAGAAAGCGTAAGTTATCTGGTTTAACAGACTTAAGTTTTTAAAATCAGTTTTTTGGGATGTGATCCAATCATTTAAGTACTATTTAACAAAAATATTGTGGAAAATGCTTGTTAATTCTAATTAAACAGGTTAATTTGAATGACCTCAGACCTCTGCCTGGAGAGGTAGGGGTGGGGAGAAAATCAGCCATGCTTTGAGACGAGTAAATAAAAGCTTTTTTTTAACATGGCAAACAGGAATACTCTTGCACTGGAAATTTTATTTAAGGCTTCCATAGCACTCAGAATCCAAAACCACCACATTTTCAATTAAAGCTTCTAGGAACTGTGCTCCTATCTGCTTAGGAAAGGTAAGCTAAAGTAAAACAGTGAAAGACTCCTGAAAATAAATCTCTTTATAAAACCAAAAAAACCACACAACATTCTAGATATACGTACAAGATTCTGAAACATTAACAGATACTTTTAATTCAACTCAGACCCACCAACCAGCATAGATATGATCCACTTGTCACTCAAATAGAAATGGGAGCATTTACTCAGGGATTATGACTCTTTGAGGATGCAATGACCAAACAGATTAACTGAAAGAGTAATCACCTGACTAAACATCTCTAGCATTTGAATCATTAGCCTTTCAAAAGGAAAAGTCATCAGGACATAGGTCCCAGAATCAATAATGAGCATGCCTATATTAAGTCCTGAGAGCATCCATGGATTTGGGAGGCAAACTAGTTCTGCAAACTACACTCAACAAGACAAATCCAGGAATACAACTACAGACTTATCAGTGCATATTTTCCTCACTATTTTGTGGTACATAGTAGAAAAAGGACAGGAGAGATTAACGAACTTCAGACACTACCAGTAAGCAAACATACCTGACCATTGCACTTGACTCTCCAGCTGCTTATGAATCTGGTGAGCAAGCTGGTATCACAAACAGGTCTACAGCAGATAGAACCCATATGAACAAGGACAACAACACTGAAGGCCCACTACGCAGGAAAGATACATCATTTCAGCAACAGCTGAACTGTGTGTGCCTGCACTGATTCAATGTTCCATGCTGTCCAATCTATACAGCACAAGGCCTTGAAATACAGTAACTCCTCGTTTAATGTTGTAGTTCTGTTCCTGAAAAATGTGACTTTAAGCAAAACGATGTTAAGCGAATCCAATTTCCCCATAAGAATTAATGTAAATGGGGGGGGGGGGGCGGGGGTTAGGTTCCAGATAAATTTTTTTCACCAGACAAAAAACTATATATCATACAGATATATACACAGTATATGTTTTAAACAATTTAATACTGTTCACAGCTTTGATGATTGTTAAGCTTGGCTGAGGTGGTGAAGTCAGAGGGTGGAAGAGGAAGGTACATTTCCCAGGGAATGCCTTGATGCTAAATGAACTAGCACTCGGCTAAGCCCTCAAGGGTTAACACATTGTTAAATGTCGCCTCTTACACAAGGCAGCACAAACACGAGCGAGGGGGAGACAGCGACAGACGCACACCTTGTGTGGGGGAGAGAGAGAGAGATGTGCACTGCCCCTTTAAGTAAGCTGACCCACTCTTAAGTGCATTGTCTTTTAAGTGGATCAGGAAGTTGAGACAGCAGCTGCTGCCCCAAGCTCTCTCTGTCTCTCTCCATCCATGTCCCCCTCCCCTCCCCCCGCTCTATATGGAGAAGGGGTAGAGCAGGGTGCAGGAGCAGGGAGACACCCTGACAATAGCCTCCCTCCCCCCCTTTCCTCCTCTCACAGCAAGCAGGAGTCTCTGGGAGCAGCTCCAAGGCAGAGGGCAGGAGAAGCACATGGCAGTGTGGGGAGGGACAGCTGAACTGCTGGCAATTGATAGCCTGCAACTGATAGCCTGCTGGGTGGCTGCATCACAGGGAACTTAGGGGAAGCTGATAAGGGGGCTGCTGGTCCACCCAGGTTACAAGCCCGCACCAGCTAGCTGCAACGGGCTGCTCTTCCTGCAAGCAGCGGACAAAGCAGACAGCTGCCAAACGACATTAGAAGGGAGCATTGCACGACTATAAACAAGCATGTTCCCTAACTGATCAGCAATGTAACAAGGTTAACCGGGATAACTTTAAGTGAGGAGTTACTGTAGACTGGTAATGCCAGCAGGAAGCATTTTCCTCCTCCAGGATTTAAGGAAGAGAACAAAGCAGTACACCACTAGGCAGTATTGTTTAAAATCCATGGACACATGGTTTGGAAGCCTCACGTGAAGGTAGAAAGATTTGGTATTTTTATCTAAACCCGCCAGAGAAATGTGAAACCAAGTAAGAATGTGTCACCAGCAGTGCTAGTTCCTTTCAGCCCCCTTCAAATTAAGCTTTTTACCATCAAGCTACCACACAATATTTCCTTTAGTTTATCCTAATGGTATTCAGTTTTTTCAAATGTAGATTCAAATACTGAGTAGTATTTAATTGAAAAAGTTTCACAAAAAAATTTCTTAGTACTTCTAGCACCTTACATCTTCAAAAGGTGAAGACAGAATTAACCTTCACAATAGTGCTGTGAGGTGGTGTATATGTATACACTATTCCCAAGTTTAAATGAGAAAAAATAGTTTAACCTGCTCAAGGCCACAGTACAAGTTAGTGAAAACCAGGAACAGAAGCCATATATATCTCGACTTGGTCCCACACTCAATCCACTACATTATGTTATGTCTGATGACTATCCTCTGCTTTGGTACAAAGCTCAAATTTCTGCAATCAACCACATTTTAATTTTCATACCTAGATGTACAGGGTAATATTTAAGCAGAGTATTCAAGTTAAAGTTCTTGACTGGACATGTTTAAAAATACATACTAGTAGAAGATGTTTCACCCAAGCACTAAACTGAAAATATGATAGATTTCCCCAGGGGTTATGTACTATGCTCACTGGTTCCCCCCAGTGATTTCTCCAGTCCAGTTTTAAGTTTGCTAAGTGATGGAATTTCCACTTCATTAGACAACAGAATAATACTGAAGTCTGTATGAAAGTGTTTCCCTAAATTTAGCCTAGTTTTCCTTTGTTTAATGCCGTCTCTTTATGTCTTGTCCCCTTAAACTATCACTTTTACCATTTAATCTTAGTTTTATGCTGTTATTCATCACCATAGCATCTCAGCATGTTCCACCTAAAATCAATATCAACAGCAAA
This sequence comes from Mauremys reevesii, assembly GCF_016161935.1. Lineage (NCBI taxonomy): Eukaryota > Metazoa > Chordata > Testudines > Geoemydidae > Mauremys > Mauremys reevesii. The sequence continues at coordinate 36,055,925 of NC_052630.1, read as the reverse complement.
GTTCCTAGTGGACTTCATGGAGTCCAACACTTCTCCCTTTATAGGTTAAGCTCTGCTTGGGGTAGGGGAAAATAAGAATGGCATTCAAATTGCAAGTGTCACAACGGAAAGACTCAAAGTTTTGCAATGTCTCCTAAAGTGGGTTAGGCCCTAAATTCCCCTCATCTCCTCTGCAATACTGTTCTCTAGGCCAGATCCCCGAGAGAGAATGCTGTGTCTCCAGCTCTAATAGCCTCCTTTCTGGGCTCAATTATGTGCCTGTCCAAGAGGAGCACAGCTTTCTCAGTGGCTCATAGATCAAAATTCAGTCTGTGATGTAGCTGGTTTCTAATCCACTAATTGCTTAGAAAATTAGGACCAACTCCTTAATTTTGGCATTGGAAGTAGACTAGGAACCAGTGGATTAATCTGAACATAGGCCTGATATGCTCATGGCAGTCTGAACCAAGAAGAAATAACTCCAAAATAATTCTCCCTTCTTAGTGATCACATCTTCCAAATACTTTTGATTTCCTTTTGTCTCTTCCCTACCCTTCCTCGTTGTTCAGCTAAGCACCACCTATTACAGTTGTCCAACACTTCCCTTCATAAGACCCTGTTTTAAGTTGCTTAAAACTTTGCCATAACTAGCCATTTAGGCTGAACTTTTTCATGCCAGGAGTCTCTCTCAGACTAGTTTGTTTTTTTTTAAAGTTTCAGTCAAAACAGGTCAGCCGTTTCTGAGAACAAGGTTAAGGAAAATACGCTTATTTGTTTATTCTAGTAACCTTTTCTTTCAGAAGCTATAGGGTCTCCATGGTTTAGAGTGGGGACTTGAAATTTGGCAGGGAAGTGGCCTTTGTGTCAGGGATGTGCTTCGCTGTTCCTGCAATACTGCCAAAATTCAGCAAGCCTTTGTAAAATTTCAGTGTGCACATATTCAGAGATTTAGTTTAGCATCTAAAAGTCTCTGAAGATTCCATCCTCACTGAGCATGATCCTGCCATTTACAGCTCCTAGTGTGGACCAAACTGTGCATATGCCATCCCCACAGAGTGTCAAGTATCAGAGGGGTAGCCGTGTTAGTCTGGATCTGTAAAAGCAGCAAAGAGTCCTATGGCACCTTATAGACTAACAGAAGTTTTGGAGCATGAGCTTTCGTGGGTGAATATGATGAAGTGGGTATTCACCCACGAAAGCTCATGCTCCAAAACTTCTGTTAGTCTATAAGGTGCCACAGGACTCTTTGCTGTTTATACATCCCCACAGAGTGGCTGTACGTACTCCATACTCTCTTGGCTGAAGTATGTACAGCTACTCTGTGGGGATTGGTATGCTAAGGCCAAACTTTGCCAGTAATTATACCTTGGGACCAGCTCAGCACCAGAACTGAGAGCAGGGAAGGAATTTGTCTCCCCTGTGCTCTCAATGACACACCTGCTAGTGTGGAGCAGCCTCTCTCAAATGCATATAGGACAAGTGTGGGGGCAGGGGAGTAATTAGAAAACAAGGAACCTGGGACTGAAGCTGGGAGAGAAAAACTGACCATCGTGAATGGGGGGCATTGAGGGGGAGGCATTCTGTGTATTGGGACTGGATGAATAAGGGGACTGGAAGCTTGAGGGGCAGGGAATGAGGTAAAGACTGGGAGTCTGGAGGCAAGATTGGGACTAGAAAAAGCACAAAGATCAAATGGGCAGCTGGGAGAAAGGTCTGTCTGGATAAGGAGACAGATCTGTCTGCCCTGGCTGCCAGTCTGATAAGGAGCTGAGGGTCTCAGGAAGAGAACTGGGACCAGAAGCCAGGAAGGGACATCACAATGTATATACTCAAGGGGGCCAAATTAAGTTGCACAAGCATTTCCTAAGTTTTGATGTCTGATGGCTTGTTAAAAGCCACATAAGCAGAGCATGGAGATTGCAAATTGAAAAAATAAAAATAAAAAACCACATTCAGGGCCAGCTCCAGGCACCAGCGCACGTCCAGGTCTTCGGCTGCGGGTCCCTCAGTCCCTCTTGGAGGGAAGGACTGGCCACCAAATTGCCGCTGAAGAATGAAGCAGCGTGGTAGAGCTGCTGCCAATCGTGGCTTTATCTTTTTTTTCCCTCCCCTTTGCCACTTGGGGCAGCAAAAAAGCTGGAGCCGGCTCTGCACAAATGGCATCCTACTGATTCCCTACTGATGAACCATGTGGTGATGAACACTCGGAGCCACTTGAACTAGTAGAGTATCTGATAGCAACAATATATTGTCATCTACTCCAGCACTGGAGGGGATGAGACTTTTGCAAGTGGGTTTCACACATATTGGCTGACCAACAGAGGAAGGGCGACACTTCAGAACTGGCAGTTCCCTGAGGAGCAACAAAATAATTACGGGGTAAAAGTGACTTATAACAAGATTAGCAGAACTAAATTATAGGCAGGCCTAGTAGGAGCACCTGTTAAGGGTGCTTGACACTTCCCATAAGACCGTTTTCAGTTGCTTAAAACTTTGCTGAACTTTAATAGTTTGGGTTGAAAATTTCCATGCCAGGTGTCTGCCTCAGAGAAGTTTTGGGGAAAGGAGCTAAGGTAAAATACATTGAATTGCCAATTTAAAAAGTCTGACCTTTTCTTTGAGATGCCTCAGCCACTCCCGTACTAGAGAGCAGAGACTTGAAATTTGGCAGGGAGATGGCCTTTGTGTCAGGGATGTTCTTTTGCTGTTCCATGAAAATCTCCCCAAATTTGGCCAATTTATAAGGCTGTGAGAACTCTGTTTGCACATACTCCAAGAATTCATGGCAGCTAAAATCTGAATTGTTGTCACTGTGCATGCTCCAGCTCTCAGTTCCTAATGTTGACCAGACTCTGTATGTGCCATTCCATGGAGTGACTGAGCATGTTCCATCCCATGGCTACAGGGTTGAAGCTCTTCTGGGTCCAAGTGGGACTGGTTACTGGAACTGAGAGCTCTGTTGTTCTCTTAATGACCCCAGTGCTAGCACTCTCGCAGGTGTAGGAGGAAGCCATCTGACTCAATTGCAGAGGGGGCAAAAGCCAGACCAGGGTATTGGATGAGAGAAAGGAGTATATTGTAACAAAGATCCCGGTGGGGACTGGAACTGGGACAGCAGGCAGGGATGGAAAGAGAAACTGGGGCTGAGAGATTGTGGGGATGTGTGTGTGGAGATGATTGAGACTGGTTGGACAATGAGTTTGGGACTAGGAGCTTAGGGTGGGTGGTGTGACCAGTCCAATGAGCAGCTGTAATGGAAACTCGAACTGACTGTGCAAGGAGACTGCAACTTGGATGAGAGGCCTGAGAAGTCTAGAAAATGTGACCAATGAGGGAAGGCTGAAGAAAATTGTTTAGTCTGGAAAAAAGAAGAGTGAGAGCGAACATAAGTTTTCAAGTACTGTACATAAAAGGTTATTATATGGAGGAGGGAGAAAAATTATTGTTCATACCCTCTGAGGATAGGACAAGAAGCAGTGGGCTTAAATTGCAGCAAGGGAGGTTAGGTTGGACATTAGGAAAAACTTCCTAACTGTCAGGGTGGTTAAGCACTGGAATAAATTGCCTAGGGAGGTTGTGGAATCTCAATCATTGGAGATTTTTAAGAGCATGTTAGACAAACCTCTGTCAGGGATGGTCTAGTCTAGATAATACTTAGTTCTGCCATGAGTGCGGGGGAGTGGTCTAATGACCTCTTGAGGTCCCTTCCTGTGCAGAGTGGACAAGCAAGGACAGTGAGTGTGGAATGAGGAGCCAGAGGTGGGGAAGAGAGAGGAGCGGGGCAGGTAACATGTTGGGGAGGAATAAGAGAAGGCTCAGACCACTAGAGAACTTCGAATTGTATTCCAAGTTTGTATGGACCTGTGTAGTCCCCAGAAATGAACAGTGCTTCCAGATGAAGTGTCCCTGCCTGGGGGAGTACAAAACAGAATATTTTACTTATGGCTTCAGGCTGCCTTTAGCTGTCAAGCTATATCCTTCTTTTAGAGTGAAGTATTCTAGGGTTTGTTTTAGAAATTATACATGTCCCAATTAAGAGAGAAGAAAAATTTCAAGTAAGAGTCATGACCCATTTTTTCCTACTATGGGTCAGGTGACTTAGCCCCTCCCCCCATTGCAGCAACATCTTGAAACCTGATCTGGCTTTTCAGAAGGTAGCATTTGTCTACCAAAGGAAAGCAGTTTCTAATAAAGGAAGAGTTATCTTAAGTCTTCTACTGTTTCCCACACTGCTTCAGATCCCCTACCCAACTTTCATTTTTTCCCCACTTACCATTCCCCATTCAAAGAGTTCTAACCATGCTTCTTCCAAGCACTATCAGAAATAAACAAGAGGGAGCGCTGGTTGACTAGAACTACTTTTATAGGTTAAGCTGCATTTTAAAATATGTTAATTTAAAAAAGTGTTAGCTGACATTACAATTTTTTTAATCTTGGCAGGGCCACTAACTTGTTCTTATGTTTAATCCTGTGAAATAACTTTGGATGCTACAAGTACAGGTGCAAACAAAAAGCTTATGGAACAAGAAGCTTCATACAACCAGTCATTCAGACCCCCTTCCCACTCCAAATATACACCCAGAGCAACAGGTTTCAGAAATCTTCAGGATGGATATAGCACTCTTCTCTTCTAACCCTCCTCTGGCATAAAGGGGCAACTCAAATGGGTCAAATATTTCAATTCCCGCGAGAGAGCCTTGGGACATTCTCTTCCACAGAGGCCAAGGGTTTGTCCATGAGACAGTTGTACCAGTTTTAAGTTAAATATGTTTAAGCACTATTTTAGTTGAACTAGTACAAAACCACATGTAGATACTCTGATCCGGTTTAAGTATGGCTTAGTTTATCTTAAGTCAGTAATGAATAGAACTAAGCTAAGCTAAAAGAAACTACTCTTAACCGAATAAATACCTACACAAGGTTTTGTACCACTAATTAAATTGGTTTTAAAAAACTTCACCTTTAAACTAGTGTAACTGCGTGGATAAAACTTAATGCCCCTTTTGGATATATTTATACTGGAATAAAAGGTGTATGCTGTTTTAAAAATATGTTAGCAAACATTTTAAAAACCAGTCTATAAACAAGGCAAGGTGTATTTTAGCAAATTAGCTAGTCATGGCATACCCTAGGCTTGCCTCAACCATCTAGCTTGTGTTGAAGTGTTTAAAATGTACCTTGTCCCAAGTACACTAAAATTTTAATAAGTCAAAATGTGCTAGCTATCATTTAAACACCTGCCCCCCACCCCTACCTTAGCCCAGTCTAGACATACCCTCTGAAGGAGATAGTAAGGGACTGTTCTCTTCTTCCCCAAGGCCAGGAGGGTCTGTCCCTAGGAGATGGCTCACAGGAATTCATGCTTATCTACAGATCTGGTGTTTCTGCTGCCTCGTGCCCCTTTCTCTGACTCTCTATTGAAATAATGAGTTCAGGATTATACATCACTACTCTGTGAGGGAAGGAGAAAATGGCAGTTTAGCAAACCAGTTTCCTTTCCTTGCTCCTTTAATCCTCATCCATAAAATTACTTTAACTCTTAGCCTGGTTGATGAAAAATGCCATTTACTTCACTTTATGGTTTCTTACGTTATAAATGAAGTAATACTGACCCAGAAAGCCTCTTAAATGAGAAACTATGAACTGTCACTTTTCTCAGACTCTCCACCATCAAAACACATTTTAAACCTGGTCAATGTTTCATGTGATCAAAAAATAACAAATGACTGAACTTGTGAAAGTAAAGCTTCCAGTTACAAGAAAATACTAGACAAACATAGTACCTGCTGCTTCTAGCAAGGCTTCTAATCTTGCTTGTGTTTCTGGATCCACAGTTCTTAAATCGGTGCCTTCTGCAGCACTTGATAAGAATAACTCGGATGTTGTTTTAAGCACTGGGTTATCCAGATCTTCTTGGTCCAAAATAAATGACTCAACCTGTTTTGAAGTTAGAGAAATAAAAACCATGAAACGTCAAACTACAAAAATACTATAACTTCATTATTTTCTTAAAAGGAATATTATAGCATTTTATTTTAAACAGTTTTCCTATCAAGCTTTTTTGTTAGAAAAAAATACTAGAACTACATCATCAAGCATAAGATTATGGAATTTAAAATGTTTTTAAAAGATTCTCTAGGTTAAAGGATTAATAAAGGAATAGAAATTTTCACCTCTAAATCACCTGATCTAATCTGGCCCAGATTAACAGTGGTGTTTATAAACTGAGTTTGTTGTCTCAGTTGAGTTCCTGAAACGGAGAGACGTCCTCATCAAAATCCACACTTAGGTCTTTTGTACACCGAGAGTTTTGCAGGTATAGCTATACCAGTATAGCTAAACCTGGCAAAATCCTCACAGTGTGAATGTAGTTATAACTGTGCTCTGAAATGATAAGCTATACTGGTCTAAATGGCACCCTCCTTAGGGCCTATACCTGCATAGCTCTGTTTGTTAGGGGTGTCAGATACAACTTTTAGATAATGTTTTCATACACCTTTAACAAACACAGCTACACTTATATAACAAGTGTAGATCAGGCTATATCTCCCTGTTGTGGGCTACCTTGGAGAGGCAGAGGATTAGACAAGATGAAGACTGCTATCCTACCACTCTATGCGTCTGTGGTTCTCAACCCACAGGCCACTTGCAGCTCAATCAGCACACAGCTGTGGCCCATGTGACATCCTCAGGGCCATGCAGGTAGTGAGTGTGTGTGTATATATGGTGGATGAGGCCCACAAAAAACATAGGGAGCTGCATATGCAGTCCACAGTGGTAAATAGGTTGAGAACCACAGCTATAGGTGATCTCTAGATAAGATCTGAGGGTTCTCCATTAAGGTCAAGGAGAGCTTTACAATGAAATATGGCCTTTATATAGCAGCAACTTAATTATCTGTTCATTACCCTATTGGTATATTCCTACTAAGTGATGTAGAACAGATGCTCACCTTACACACCATTGCTCTCGGCCCTCTTTTACCCATTCTCTTTTCTCTTCCTTCCAACTCTCCCAATTCCCACTCCCCCATTCCACTCTTCTAAAATGATCTGCAGTTAGATAGTTACTGCTTACAATTAAAGTGTCATCATTGGGGGTTTGTGTTAACAGCCCAGTGAGAGTCATGAGGACAGAGACGTTCATTATTCAAAACCATTGGTTCAGACTGTCTGCAGACTCAGTAACAATCATACAAGCAGAGTTTAACTGTAGGTCACAAGGGCTAGAAACTTTTTTAAAACAAAACAAAACTTTAGGTTCCACAGAATTTGATGTGCCATTCAGGCCATAATAAGATTGGATGGATAAAATGTTTGACATCACTAGACTTGACATTTTCTGTTAAATACATTTTCCAGAAAAGCACATGTTTACTGTATGTTAGCACAGTACTTTTAAGTGGTATGGTGTGCTACTCTTAGTGTCGATGGCAGCCAGCTGGTGTCTGTTCAAATAAAAGACAGCAGTTTGTCACCACAAGAATTTTAAGAAGCGCCACTTCTAGTTTAGCAAAAATACAGACCATACGCATATTATGATATACAGTTATGCTACTAATATTGAGAAAATGTTACTGTGAGCAAGAGAGTTGAGAGGTTAAGGAATAACAGCTTAGCAACTACATCCACATGAATGAAGTTGACAAGCCATTTATGACTCATCAAAATATATTCCTACACTAAGATTTTTCTGCTACATAACTCCAATTCCATGTTATGTTCACTTAAGGACTGGAATAAACAGGTTCCTGTTAGTCTCAGACTCTTCTTCACACTTATGAAATATACTCCTGTTTATAATGAACATTTTTGTTCATTATAAAAACCATTATGCCTTGGATAGGTGACTTAGCTAAATCAGAGCTTTGGCCTGAATTAAAATTCATCATTGTTAAACTACACCTCTACCTCGATATAACGTGACCTGATATAAGACAAATTCGGATATATAGCAGTAAAGCAGTGCTCCAAGGTGGGGAAGGGGCTGCGCACTCCAGTGGATCAAAGCAGGTTTGATATAATGCAGTTTCACCTATAACATGCTAAGATTTTTTGGCTCCTGAGGACAGCGTTATATCGAGGTAGAGGTGTATCTCCATAACTTGTAGGAAGAATGTCATCCTACATGTACTGTGGCTGCACAATAAAACCGATATATTTAACTTACTTCAATTATAGCCAAGAAGTTATGCACTGTATACTGATATTTCTTTAATTACAGACAAACTGATCTCCCTTTTGAAGATATACTAAACAGGATGAATGTTTTAGCTATCACTGAAGTGACTGTGTGCAAAATACCATGCATACTCAGCAAATCTTGAAAATGACTTTTTTTTTGGCAAGTTTGCCCAACCTGAACAGATAGGCTGACAATGTTTTGGGCAAAGATTGTAATAATTTATAGTTAGATAGGGAGAGATCAATCTATTCCATGGATTCTGCTCCATTCACATTTTGTTTCACGTGACTTCATTTTTGGCCCTCTCATAACGCATGACCTGGAAACAAAGGACAATTTCCTCTTTGACTATTGCCAGCAGACCAAACTCAGGGTTTGTCTACACTACAAAATTAAGTTGACGTAACTTAAGTCGATGTACAGACACCAAAGTAATTAAAGCAGTGGTTCAGGCCCACACTTGCTCCTTCTGTTGATGGTGCATGTCCTCACTAGGAGCGCTCCAACTGAAGTGGGACATTTTGGGACACTGACAGCTGAAGCCTGGCAGCCCTGGAGCTGACAGCCTCAACTGTAGTCTCAGGATTCACACCTGGCCTACCCTCAGCTGTCTCATGGGCATGGGCTCAAAACTGTGAGCCCCCACCCCAACAGCAAGAGCTGTGAGCCCTCACCAGGCTTAATTTCACAGTAGGGAGCCTACCAGCAGTGAAACTGACATTCTTGTCAGTTTCATGGCTGCTATGTCACATTTCGGATCTGACTCCAGCTGTCAGCCTGTGGGAGTCTCACAGCTGGAACCCCCTCAATCCCTGCCCTAGGCACTCTACTGCTAGGAGTTGGAGAGGAAATGTGAAATAACAACAGCTATTAAACTGACAAGAATGTCAGTTTCACTGGTGGTAGGCTCCCTGCTGTGAAATTAAGCCCCACACAGACTCACAGTTGAGGCTGTCAGCCCCTGGGCAAGGGGGGCTCCCGGAGAGGGATGAGGGGGAGTGGAGGAGAGCCCAAGAGGCAGCAACATGGGGAGGGGCACCTCACAGCTTGTGAGCCTGCGCCCCGCTGACAGCTCAGGCTGTCAGCGCCAGGACTGGGGGTGAGGGAGGGCTCCATCCAACAACTTACTGTTTAAGTAACAGTGTCTACACAGACACTGCATCACCCTAACTACATCGACATAGGCATTACACCTCTCATGGAGGTGGAGTTATGAGTTCAGTGTGGCGGGCCACTTACTTTGGCAGAAGCAGCACTGTAGTATAGAAATTGACATAATTAGGTCGATGTAAGCAGTTTTCTGTAGACTTAATTCTGTAGTGTAGACCAAGCCCCATTCCTATTTGCAAAGACAAGGGCCAGTAACAGCACATCTCCCTGCTTTGTTCAATGGCACAATACTTGTTCTTTGCTAATCTAATAGTTTAAAGCTCACCGTTTTACCTCTCTACACAGAAAGCACATTTTAGCTATGTGATCCTGTTCTGAATTGAAATCATTTCCTTCAGTTAAAATTCTTAACTGAAGTTAGTCACATAAGCCTAAATATGAACTTACAAGACAAAAAGTTACACAGTCAGACAGACTAGTAACTACAATTTCCAACCATGAACCAGATAGACAGGAAGTTTTAGATAAGAAAGAAGAGATTTAATATTGCTAAAATTTCTCTTACCCAGAATCCTTTTGTAGCCCATTTCCTTTGAGCTTACCTTTAGGTTCAACTTACTTGTAAAAACTTTCAGAAGATAGTCACATTTAAAGTTTCAAAATGATATCTTACTGCATGTACTTGCTGTCACTTTAAAAATGTGCTGCCCACTAGTTCTGTATCATGTGCAATATGGGAGCTGGTTGTCACACAATTTAAGATGACAAAGGCAACTTCCCAGATCACTGTGTTAGCTTGAAATTGAACACAATTCAGTGCCTAATCTAACAAGTTTAAAAAAAAAAAGCATATCTGTATTAAAGAAGGCTGAAAAAAGAAGTTGCTGCCATAAGGTAAAAAAATTCACACCCTAGGCATTTACAAATTTGTTTCTCTTGTGGCAGCACTGAATACTCCCACCCCCCTATACCCCCCACAAGCATAGCCTCAAGTATGAAAATACTAAATATACAAACGAATTACAAGAGTGGCTAAGCCAGGATTGCCAGGGCCTTTTTTTGTGTTTAAGACAAGTTTTGCAAGATTTTACCATTAAAGAGAGACTGAAAATTGGCTAACTGACATTGTTTCTCAAACATTAGGGACACAGCTATTAGAGTGAACCAAGATTCTCTGTCCCTACAGCTGTTGGGAAGAAAAACTAAATTAGCAGGATTATGTTAACTCAAACTAGAAATATCAATTCATTTAAATATTAAGCATATGTGCTTTTGTACTTTTTAAAATAAAAATTAAGTTTGTGCAAGCTAGGTTCAGCCCTCAAGCCCCTGAAAAGCTACTAATATGGCATTTGCAGAATTTGGGCTCTTTGATTTAACCCAATCAGAAGTGTAGTGAAATGACAGAGCAACCAGTCACTGTGCTATTTTTGGACTACTTTGTGAGTTGCTTTGAGCAACTAATAGGCATCTTATTTGGTAGCTGATTAGATATGCAATTGAAAGTGTTGATTTAAGACATAGCTACTCAATAAAATTGCAACACCCATTATAAATGTTCAGCAATTCCCAGGCACCAAGAATTCAGATGATGTGGCAAGCTACTACTACTGGACCCCAAGCAACTGGACACGAGGACATGAGCAGGGACACTTAACACTGGCATACTTAACTGCATTGTTCTAGCTCACAGAACTTGCTGAAGTACTGCCAAAGGACTGCAGCAGCCACCGAGAGGTTTACAGATCCAATTACAAAAGAGCTCATCTCTTATAGCAGATTCGTTCACAAATATCTGACAACTATATAGGTATCCATAGGTAAATACCAAGACTGGGTTTATTTCAGGTCAGGGACTGAGCTACTGAACAAACATCACAGGCTTTAAACCTCTCAAGACAGCTTTGCAAGAGCAACACTAGTTGCTTTAAAAGAACAGCAATAAATAAGGCTATGAGTTTTTCACAGAGGTCATGGATTCCATGACTTTCTGTGACTTCTGCAGTGGCTGGTGTGCCTGGCTCAGGGGCACCGTGCCACCTCCCTCAGCAGCAACAGAGTTTGGGTGTGGGAGGGGGCAGAGGACAAGGTGAGGTGGACTCTGGGCAGCGCTTACCTACAGGGCTCCTCGGAAGCGGTGACATCCCCCTCACTCAGCTGCTAGCACCCCAGATAAGCGCCACCCAGAGCCCGTCTCACCCCGTCCCATGCCCCAACCCCTTGCCCCCTCCCACACCCAAGCTCTGCTGGTGCTGTGGGAGGGATGGGGGGGAAAAAAAAAAAAAAAAAAAGAGGCATGGAGCCAGGTAGGAAGCCTACTGGCCCCGCGCTCCCAGGCTGCCCTCCTCCAACACCCACAGGGCCTCCAAGCAGCCCTCCACCAAGTTTTAGTCATGGGTATTTTTAGAAGAAGTCACGGACAGGTCATGGGCCGTGATTTTTTGTTTACTGCCCGTGAACTGTCCGTGACTTTTACTAAAAATACCCATGACTAAAACATAGCCTTAGCAATAAACTAAGGGACAGAAACAAAATCTGACTAAAGCCAGGTCTACACTAAACTTTTGCTGGTATGCTCATGTTGGTTGAGGGTGGGCAGATTTCCCCCCCACTCACATATACCTATACCATTTCCATACCAGAAAAAGCCCTTATGTAGATGCAGTTATACTGGCAAAAAAGAGTGCTTTTACTAACATAGCTTATTTTGCTCAGGGAAGCAGTCTAAACTATACCAGCAAACACACTCTTAGCTGTACCAGCAAACTTTAGTTAGATTAGACTAAGATATAGACAAGGGAGAGAGAAAACTGATCCCTAGAATCAGCACTTTGTTTTGCTAACTAACACAAAAAAGGAATTCAGAAGTGGCAAAAGCAAAAGAACAAATGTGCACCCTTGTGTTGGAAAGTGAAAGCTGCAATATTACCATTTCTTTAGGTGAATGTCTTCCAGATGTACCCCAAAAAACCTGAACTTTTAGTGGCAGGGACCATTTTAATATTGTGAGTTTGTACAGCACCAAGCACAATGGGATCCTGATCAATGGCTGAGGCCTCCTAGTCAGCACCACAAGATTATTCTCAATCTTGTCTATCCTGTAAGTAAAACTGAAGTATACATGAGATCACCACCATACAATTTGAATTATTCAGATTTCATAAAGAATCATACAAGGTGTACAAAGCCTGTGTTAAGCCCACTGGATAACAACTAATTTTTATTCTGTTCAGAAGTCTTCTCTATGATAGTTTAAGTTATCAAGTTTCTTTAACCACTATTTTTAAAACAGTGTTACTAATATCAGTTAAGCGTTACCATCACTAGTATTTCTGCTCTAAATAGGATTGGTAAACGAAAGTGAGTAGTTATGGAGTGGCTGCTGTGACTGTGGAAGTGAACTGGACACGGGGTTCATGAGTTATGGCACCCTAAATACAGAGGCTCACAGTTCTAAAGTAAAAAAGAACTGGAGTACTTGTGGCACCTTAGAGACTAACAAATTTGAGCATAAGCTTTCGTGGGCTACAGCCCACTTCTTCAGATGCATCCGAAGAAGTGGGCTGTAGCCCACGAAAGCTTATGCTCAAATTTGTTAGTCTCTAAGGTGCCACAAGTACTCAAGTTATTTTTGCTGACACAGACTAACACGGCTGCTACTCTGAAACAGTTCTGAAGTCTTAATTTTGCCACTTTGTAGCAAAAGAGAAATGAGACAAAAATGCCCTGGATTAATTTAGTTAAGATCTAGTGTTCAAAACCAAAATGTGATTAAAAGCCTAGACAATTTTAAAATTATGTTTAAGTATTAATGTCAGAATGGCATACCAGCTCTAACAAATCAGGACTTCACATTATTGAGGATCTAATTTTCTATTTATAAGTTTCTAGCCCTGAGACAGACCTCAAAATGGAGAATATACAGGAAGAACTAGAAGCACATAAGATAAATTATGACTTAACTGGCATCACAGAGACTTGGTAGGATAAGTCATGACTGGAATATTGGTATAGAAGGGTAGCTTGTTCAAGAAGGACAGGCAGGAAAAAAAGATGCTGCATTATACATCAAGAATATATAAACTTGTTCTGAGGTAAGGAGGGAGAGGCAGAACAGTTGAAAATCTCTGGGCAAAGATAAGGGAGAGAAATAGTAGACCCATACCATGATGTCAGCCCTATGAACCACCAAATCAGGAAGAAGGCTTTCTAGAATAAATATCCAATACAAGACTAGCCAGATAGCTGTTGTGGTAAAGTAATATGGTAAAACACAAGATTTCCAGAAAGTTCTTGGAATGTATTGGGGACAACTTTTTGGTTCAGAAAGTGGAGCAAGGACAGCCATTTTAGACTTGAGACATGGAGGAATTGACAGTGAATCTGCAGATGGAAGGCACACTGGGTGAAAATTATCATGAAATTATGATTTCACGATTCTAAGGAAAGGAAGGAGTTGGAGCAAGACAATAATGACAACGGACTTGAAAAAACACAGCCTTTAACAAACTCGGGACTGATACATAAGGTCCAAAGGGAAGAAAATTAAGGGCTAAAGTAGTCCAGGGGAGCTGGTAATTTCTCACAGGGGCAATTAAAGGCATAACTTCAAACTATCCCGATTTGATGGAAAGATAGGAAGAATAGTAAGAGGCCAGTATGGCTCCATCAGGAGCTCTTTAATGACCTGAGAAATTGAAAAGTCATCCTAAAAAGTGGAAACATGGACGAATTGTTGAGGAGTACAAAAGAATAGTACAAAGAAGTCTTATTTTTATTTACTGTTTGTAAATTTTAAAAATAAACCTGTTTGTAATTTTAAAAAGATAGTAATCACAGAATAATGTAACAGTTTTTGCCAGATCATAATTTAATCACATTTACTGGGTTTATCTATTTAGGCTATGTCTATACTAGAGACCTTACAGTGGAACAGCTGTACCACTGCAGATGCGCCGCTGTAAGGTCTCCTGTGTAGCTGCTCTCCCATCAGCATAATTAAACTATTCCCAATAAGCGGCGGTAGCTATGTCAGAAGGATAGCATCTCCCGACAACACAGCGCTGTCCACACCAACGTTTCTGTCAGTATAACTTATATTAGGTAGGGATGGTTTTTTCCCCTCTCTACACCCCTGGGCGACAAAAGTTTTACTGACAAAAGTGCTAGTGTAGACATGTCTCATCTCCACGCGAAGGCTAATACTTCCCTGCTCTGCTTTGCACCACCTCTCATTTTATGACCACAAGAGGTGCATACAAGCATAGATACATGGGAGGAGCACAGACCTTGGGGGCCACCTACAGTTCCAGTAGAGTATGAGGTGTCACAAAGAAGCAACAGATTTTCCAAATCATTGTACATCTTAAGAGGTTCACTAGGGCCACTGCTTTACACACACACACACACACAACGACGACACCTCCCCCCAACACACAAACTCCCGCTGAAAGTCTTGGGAAGTAGGACCCCACCTTCCTGCAAGCCTAAAAACAATTATTGTACTTGCACATATAATGCTTCTACAAGCCTTAAAAAGGGTTGTTAGGATCCTTAAACACCACCACCCACCAGAAGCAGGCTAGCTAACCTAGTGAGGAGGGCTTTAAACTAGGTTCACCGGGGGAAGGAGACCGAAGCCCCGAGGTAAGTGGGGGAAGTGGGATATCGGGAGAAAGTACAAGTAGGTGAGTGCAAGAGGGGAGGGCTCCTGCCCCATACTGGGACACCAGGACGATCAGTGAGTTATCTTACATGCCTATACACAAATGCAAGAAGCCTGGGGAACAAGCAGGGAGAACTAGAAGTCCTGGCACAGTCAAGGAATTATGATGTAATTGGAATAACAGAGACTTGGTGGGATAACTCACATGATTGGAGTACTGTCATGGATGGATATAAACTGTTCAGGAAGGATAGGCAGGGCAGAAAAGGTGGGGGAGTTGCGTTGTATGTGAGAGCAGTATGACTGCTCAGAGCTCCAGTATGAAACTGGAGAAAAACCTGAGAGTCTCTGGATTAAATTTAGAAGTATTAACAACAAGGGTAATGTCGTGGTGGGAGTCTGCTACAGACCACCAGACCAGGGGGATAAGGTGGACGAGGCTTTCTTCCAGCAACTAACAGAAGTTGCTAGATTACAGGCCCTGGTTCTCATGGGGGACTTCAATCACCCTGATATCTGCTGGGAGAGCAATACAGCAGTGCACAGACAATCCAGGAAGTTTCTGGAAAGTGTAGGGGACAATTTCCTGGTGCAAGTGCTGGAGGAACCAACTAGGGGAAAAGCTCTTCTTGACCTGCTGCTCACAAACAGGGAAGAAATAGTAGAGGAAGCAATAGTGGATGGGAACCTGGGAGGCAGTGACCATGAGATGGTTGAGTTCAGGATCCTGACACAAGGAAGAAAGGAGAGCAGTAGAACAGAGACCCTGGACTTCAGAAAAGCAGACTTCGACTCTCTCAGGGAACTGATGGGCAAGGTCCCCTGGGAGAACAACATGACGGGGAAAGGAGTCGAGGAAAGCTGGCTGTATTTTAAAGAATCCTTATTGAGGTTGCAGGAACAAACCATCCCGATGTGTAGGAAGAAAAGTAAATATGGCAGGCGACCAGCTTGGCTTAACAGTGAAATCCTTGCTCGTCTTAAACACAAAAAAAACGCTTACAAGAAGTGGAAGATTGGACAAATAACCAGGGAGGAGTATAAAAGTATTGCTCAGGCATGCAGGAGTGAAATTAAGAAGGCCAAAATCACACTTGGAGTTGCAGCTAGCCGGAGATGTTAGGAGTAACAAGAAGGGTTTCTTCAGATATGTTAGCAACAAGAAGAAAGTCAAGGAAAGTGTGGGCCCCTTGCTGAATGAGGGAGGGAACCTAGTGACAGAGGAAGTGGAGAAAGCTAGTGTACTCAATGCTTTTTTTTGCCTCTGTCTTCACAGACAAGGTCAGCTCCCAGACAGCTGCACTCTGCAGCACGGTATGGGGAGGAGGTGACTAGCTCTCTGTGGAGAAAAAAGTAGTTTGGGACTATTTAGAAAAGCTGGACGAGCACAAGTCCATGGGGCCGGATGCACTGCATCCGAGGGTGCTAAAGGAGTTGGCCGATGAGATTGCAGAGCCATTGGCCATTATCTTTGAAAAATCATGGCGATCGGGGGAAGTCCCGGATGACTGGAAAAAGGCTAATGTAGTGCCCATCTTTTAAAAAGGGAAGAAGAAAGATCCAGGGAACTACAGACCAGTCAGTCTCACCTCAGTCCCTGGAAAAATCATGGAACAGGTCCTCAAGGAATCAATTCTGAACCACTTAAAGGAGGGGAAAGTGACCAGGAACAGTCAGAATGGATTCACCAAGGGCAAGTCATGCCTGACTAACCTAATTGCCTTCTATGATGAGATAACCGGCTCTGTGGATGAGGGGAAAGCAGTGGATGTGCTATTTCTGGACTTTAGCAAAGCTTTTGATACAGGTTCCCACAGTATTCTTGCCAGCAAGTTAAAGTAGTATGGGCTGGATGAATGGATGGTAAGGTGGATAGAAAACTGGCTAGATGGTCGGGCTCAACGGGTAGTGATCAATGGTTCCATGTCTAGTTGGCAGCCGGTATCAAGTGGAGTGCCCCAAGGGTCGGTGCTGGGGCCGGTTTTGTTCAATATCTTCATTAACGATCTGGAGGATGGTGTGGACTGCACCCTTAGCAAGTTTGCAGATGACACTAAACTGGGAGGAGTGGTTGATACGCTGGAGGGTATCCTATCCCTACAGAGGGACCTAGACAAATTAGAGGATTGGGCCAAAAGGAATATGATGAGGTTCAACAAGGACAAGTGCAGAGTCCTGCACTTAGGACGGAAGAATCCCATGCACTGCTACAGACTAGGGACCGAATGGCTGGGCAGCAGTTCTGCAGAAAAGGACCTAGGGGTTACGGTGGACGAAAAGCTGAATACGAGTCAACAGTGTGCCCTTGTTGCCAAGAAGGCAAATGGCATTTTGGGTTGTATAAGTAGGGGCATTTCGAGCAGATCGAGGGACGTGATCATTCCCCTCTATTCAGCACTGGTGAGGCCTCATTTGCAGTACTGTGTCCAGTTTTGGGCTCCACACTACAAGAAGGATGTGGATAAATTGGAGAGAGTCCAGCGGAGGGCAACAAAAATGATTAGGGGGCTGGAGCACATGGCTTATGAGGAGAGGCTGAGGGAACTGAGATTGTTTAGTCTGCAGAAGAGAAGAATGAGGGGGGATTTGATAGCTGCTTTCAACTACCTGAAAGGGGGTTCCAAAGAGGTTGGATCTGGACTGTTCTCAGTGGTAGAAGATGACAGAACAAGGAGTAATTGTCTCAAGTTGCAGAGGGGGAGGTTTAGGTTGGACATTAGGAAAAACTTTTTCACTAGTAGGGTGGTGAAGAACTGGAATGGGTTACCTAGGGAGGTGGTGGAATCTCCTTCCTTAGAGGTTTTTAAGGTCAGGCTTGACAAAGCCCTGGCTGGAATGATTTAGTTGGGTTTGGTCCTGCTTTGAGCAGGGGGGGTTGGACTAGATGACCTCCTGAGGTCCCTTCCAACCCTGAGATTCTATGATTCTAAGCCCTATTTAAGCTCCCAGTAAGCATAAAGAAAGTTATCAGGCCTCCCAGACTGGAGGGATTGCTGGAAGGCCAACAATCCAACTGTAGTTTGTTGAGGACAGAGACTCCAGAGGTTGGTTTTGGTGGAGGGAGCTGGTTAGCTTCCCTTCCCTTACCCCCTCTACCCATATGTTGAGCATATAAGGAAGAGATCCTCCCTCCTGCACACCTCTTAAGTTGTGTATGAAAGGAGCTATTCTCTGTCAGATCTCAGGAGCCAGAGTGGACCTTTACTGCTGAATACCATAAAGAGAATGCCCAGGTGAATCTGAGGTTGCAGACATACCATTTGAGTGAAAATTACCTCAATATTCAACATTTAAACCGCCTCAGAAAATTCAGAGCTAAGGTTGCACTCATACAAAAAAAAAAAAAAAAAACCACCACACCCCCCTCACAGGGGTACAAAATAATTGCTGATCAGCAATTATGGGTGCCCAACCTGCAATACCTCAAAGCATCTCATGCTGGAGACACAAAATCACCAGTCAAAATTCAGGCCAATGTTTGCATATGCAAATACATACCTATATAATACATCAAGACAGAAATGCAGTATGGGAACATTCCTCCATGATAAAAGTTAGACATCCAGAGTCCTAGGCTTTGAATTTTCTTATGCTAGTATTAACAAATCAATGTCAGATAACTTTTAGGGGCAGACATTCGGGGGGGAGGGGGGGGGGGAGATGGACAGGTGGTCCATATAAAACACATCAGCAGATTTCTCACTAAGGCTGTGGCTACACTTAGCACTTCAAAGCGCTGCCGTAAGTGTAGTCAAAGCACCAGCGCTGTCCGTACTCCACCTCCCTGTGGGGAATAACGGACAGCGCTGGGAGCGCAGACCACACTGGCGCTTTGCAGCGCTGCAATTTGCAGTGCTGGAAAGGGTGTGTTTTCACACCCTGCTGCAGCGCTGCAAATTTTTAAGTGTAGCCAAGCCCTTAGATATTCAACTGAACTTTCCTATACCAAAATACATATTTAAAATGAAGCAATGCCTCTCAATAGTTTCACAAATACTGGAAACTCTACCAGGGCAGAGCTAAGGATGAAGCCATTATTGGAGTAGGACCATGTGATTGTGGAAGTTCAACCACAAACAAGAAATTAAACTAACATTCTTGAAAGGCAACAAAATCAAAATATAGGAAGTGTGCCTATAATCTTGTAGTTTTGTCATTGTTAAGTAAGGTTAGCAGAAAAACAGAACAAGTGCAGAAACTTCTTTGAATTGCCTATAAAAAAAGCTACAAGATTGGTAGATATTTCAGTCACTACTTTAAGAGTTATAAAATAAAACAAGACTGCAACCAGGACTGATTAGCAGACAGGCAGATTGAAGAAGTTTTAGTTTCAAATGATTCTTTGCAGTTATCAGCAAGGGACTCACCATATATACAGCGTTGGTTCTGACTGCCATCTGCTCTATTCTCAAAGCATATTCATAATACATGAAACCAAATGGGAGTTAAGTGTACACATCAAGGGGAGAACAGACTAGTCTTGAACCTAAGAAAGGCCTTAAACAGATGACTAGGCCTTAGTGTCTAAGGCAGTTATATTTATTAAGCATTATATGTGTTCAAGTATATTTCAGCATACACTAATCAATTTACTAATCAGTTGATCCATTTTTTCATTATTTAATTACTGCTTCAAAAGGTTTCCCCCACAGCTCACTTATTCCCACCCCTCAGATCTTGCACCCAAGTCAATTTCTGATGTCATCTATCTCCATGGAAACAACCCTGTGTTTGACATCACTGTTTTCAAGGAAATAACCAACATAAGAAATGTAATATTATGACTTTACTCCAGGATGAGACAGAAACAGTGTAGCCAGACTCTAGTTCAAGTATTTCAACCCAATAAATTAAAATATATATATATATCAAAACACAAACCTCAAGTTACCAGAAGCAGCATAAAACCATGTTTTGTTTAAAACTAATGGACTTCCTTGGGTTTGTCTTTTACGCTCTACTGGGGGAAGTTGCTTATACCACCAGCAACCCAAGGAAGGAAAACCATCTACTGTACATATTTCAGGTTGAATCTTCACAAAAAGCACAAGTTAAGGGATAACTCCCCATTCTTGGGTTTGAAAGATTCCATTCTCCTTCCTAACAAGGTATGCTAGTGCATTGAGGCTGGGGGAGCTATCACTCCTTTCTACTTCACTACCGGAGGAATGTTCACATCACCCTTGTCAAACTCAAAAGAGGAAAACATGGGAAAACAGACCACGTCTGGTGGATTGGGAGCCCATAGTTTATTTAGTCTTCTTTATTTACTACTCTGCCCAAAATTGGTCTTTATACTAGGGAAATGGCTCACTTTAAAAACAAATACATTTTACAAGTACACTTTTTTCTCAGTCTAGAAAAAAAAAATCATTGAGAGGGCTGCTTTGATCAGCTAATACCATCTGGGCTCAGGTAGAGTAAACAATTATTTGTAGAAGTGGTCGTTTTCAAGCATGGCCCAATGTGAAAGGTTATATTTATGAGCCATCAAGCAGTTTAGGCCTCAAAATGTGATTTCCATATAATTGTGCCAGTTTTAAAAGAGTCCAATCAGTTCTAGATAACTTTTAGAAAACTTGACAATACAAAAAAGAAGAGGGCTTAAAAACACACAAACGGAACAGATGAGCACGCCATCTAGCAATTCAGCAATCTGATCCCCACCCATATGCTTCAGGCACCAGAGAGCCTCAATATTTAGAAGTGACTACTCCCACATAAGATGAGAAAACTCATAGGATCTCCTGTAGGAAAAGTAATTGCAATGCCCTTCAACTGCCAGCAGAAGAGAGAAAAAGCAGAGCTCCCTGAAAGAAGTGAAGAGTGTTCCACATTCAAGTCACCTACTATATAGAAGTATATAGCTTGGTGGAGACCATGCTGAGCTTTTCCAAATCTTGTGCCATTTTTAGTAAATCTTTTCAAACCTAGCACATACAAGTTTACATGCGTGTTCTGCCACGGCAGAGCCAACAAATGAAATATAGGGTAAACCTTAAGAGTTATCCTAACAAAAGCCTATTCCAGTAAACAAAGCAACTCCACTACAATCCCCGTGCTAAATTCTTCTCCACTGGAAACTCAAGATTAAAATCCAAATGGTAAATAATGTGCTGTTTTTAACCATGAATAGCTTGAATATCTATGGCCTCTCTCCCTGCGCTCTACTGTCATCTTCGCAATTAACAGTATGGTGTAGAGTCTCCTTAATTTAAGACTGGGGCCTAGTGGTAGACCTTTCTCTTTATGATGCACTCACCTGGAAAAAGCTAATCTCCTCCTCTCTTTGGTCTGAAACAAGCCAGATTTGTTAGCCTTCCAGGCACACTAACATTTATCATTTTACTAAGATTCCTGGGTAAGGAGGATATTGATGGGGAGAAAAGGTTTCATCAGGGAGTTTTGATTTCTGTAGTTAAGAAGAGAGTTGTTGAGTGGGTTGTCTTTTATTGGAAGCAATTGGGGGGGGAGTAACTTATGGGCCTAGTGGAAACTCTGGGCTCCTGACATGTTAAAGTCAAGTCACAAGCACATATTCTGTATATTTTTGTGCATTTAAACAAATATTTAAAGTAAAGTGTCTTCTATTTTCAAACAGACAAAAGGATTTTTGGAGTAGGGCCAGCAAATGGACCTAGAAGAAGTGTTACATAGTCAAGTGAGGATCGGAGTTTTGGGTTCTTCTGACCAACAAAGACTGCAACAATTAACCATCTATCAACACCTGTCTCAAAAGCTAAACTGGATGGCTCTGAAAGGAGTCACTAAATTTTTTATTTAGTTACACCAGACCTGCTTAGTCAGAATTATGAGATATTGTGAAACAAGGCCCTGTGGAGGAAGGATTTAAAAAAGAGGAATGTTTATAAAGTTTCTACCAGCCAAAAGTGGACTGGGGAGAGAAGAGGAAGAAAACGTTCTCATCTTATCGCAGAACTACTGAAAAATGAGACCATTCACAACATGAATTTGTTTCTTCACAACATGATTGCACAGTATTAACACATACTATATCCAGGAACATGACTCTTCTAGCTACATTTTGATAGATATATTGCAAAAAAAAATTGAATTTATACAAACAACAAGTAGTTAGGAAAAATGTTACATCTCCAATTTATATTCAAACTGATTATTAGGAGGTTATAGATGGAAAAAGGAAATGAAAACAGCCTGATCTGTTTTAATCCCCAAAATTTCAAAGACCCCACAGTTCCTCCAAAATTAGGCTTTAACCTCCCCCTACCAACTGCTGCTAGTGAGAGAGACAAGCTTTCAAACTTACACATAGGTAGTTAGTTTTAAAAGCTGGTTTACAAATAAGTGTATTAATGAGAATAATCTAACAAGAGAGTCCAACTGTTCTTATAATTTAGACTATCACAGGAGTTGAAAATCATACTGTGTCAATGGAAAGGCTTCAAACAACAGGATGTCCTTAACTCTTAAATGCATCAGTTATCAAATACATAAACATGATTTTTGTAGATTTCCCATATTTACAGAGGAACTTGATTAGTATAACTCATTAATTCCTAAATTTTTTATTTAGTTACACTATCCTCATTCCACAAATGGGTACTTCTATTAGTAAGACAAGATAAAAATCACAGGAGATAAGAGGACTTTGGGTGATATCTGAAGCAACGTTATCACCTCTGAAAATATAGATGTCCATATTAGGACAATCAGAACTTACTCCCCAGGACACAGTATTTTTTACTTCAGCTGATACCACTGAGAACTACCAGGGAGTCCTCATAACAGATACAGAAATTACATTTACTTGCTTCAGGTGAAAACTTTGGAGTGGGAAATGGGTTCAGAAGGGGTTCTTTTTGAGTCAGAAGAAAGGCTTGAGTGTATACTGGATAAAAGAAATCAGGGTAGAGTGATTTAATTCACTGATTCTAATCCTAATTTAAATTATTAATTCTTATCTTTTAGACTTCTACTTTGAATTTTGCTTTAGGAAAGTATCTATTCTCATTGTTTGGTATAGCATTCAGACATGTTCATTTGCAACTAAATATAGTTTTTACACTAATTTTGATACTTTTTGCTAACCAGGAAGAAAAATGTGTATAAACAATTATATATCCTAACATACATTTAAATCACATTCTTAATTTTTAATTATTGTAGGTTAAGAAATTTCATTCACCATTTTCTATTTACTAGTTAATTTTTACCCATGTGTCAAGCTGCTTTTATATATAAAACTAGAATCAATTAAAAATGTGTAAGAACCACAACTTAAAACGGTTTCTAATAAACTAATAAACAGGATACTCAAAAAAAAGGCTTATTAAAATATGTTTTGCATTTCAAATTAACTGATATATTAAACAAAGGAAGTGTTATTTATAGTCAGCGTGCTGACAGATTTTTTTCAATCTGTCCCACGGTGACCAGAAACAAAGGTATTTTTTTTAAGATGCTTCAAGATGCAGGTAAGTGCTTACTGGGATTTTCAAATGTGCACAGGCACAATCTGCTTTAGCACTTCTCAAAATCTCACTAGGCATCTATTTGCATCTTTAGGTGACTAAATACCTTTGGAAGTCTGTCCCCACGTTCTTCAAAGTACTTACATATTTGCAAAAATGCAAATACCAGTATTTGCTCTGTTACAGAGACTGAAAATAGATAATGCACTACGTGACATGCATTTGACGAAGTGGGTATTCACCCACGAAAGCTCGTGCTCCAATACGTCTGTTAGTCTATAAGGTGCCACAGGACTTTTTGCTGCTTTTACAGATCCAGACTAACATGGCTACCCCTCTGATACATGACATTGTTACACTTATAAAGCCTGAGTTGGCCTCAAAAATTACAGATGTTTTCTCCCTGATTCATTATATAATTAAAACAGCAACACCCTTTAGCTCACTAAAGTTTTTAGAGGATTCACTGATGAAGCTTTATTTAAATGTTAATAGATTATATTAGGTTTAGGCCTTAACATGGGTTGTCATTTCAGATTTAATTTTAAAGGGTTTAAGAAGAAATTTGTATTTAAATAAAAATGCAATTTAAATTTAAAAAATCTGATCAAAAATCCCATTTGATTTTTTAAAATGATTTATTTTTTATCCACCCTGCAAGAAATCCTTACGTATTAAGGAGGATATGGGGTGCCTACCATGGGGACTCTAAACGTAGGACCATAGGGAATCTAAAGGTACGTTGTGTCCGATTTTTAATTATGTTTCATGTAAATGTACCCAGAGGCTTATGGAATAGATACATTTTATACATAAGGCAATTCTGCTGTCAGGCCACTCACTCTGAAAAAGGGATGCAAATGGATTAAATGACATTCTACAGCAGGGGTGAACTCTAATTTCCTTTGAAAAATCAGGACTACATAACTACGAACACAAGAGGCCTGCATAACTTTTATATGACTGCAGTCAAATGCCACTCTGAACCCCAAGATCCTCGAGTACCTTTATCATTATGGATCACCTCAGATTTGCTTTTTCATTTTATATTAGGTCAGTGAGGCACAATATTGCAAATACTTCAACTATCATAGTCCTTTACTTCAATTTGATACATCTATTTCTGCAGCCCAATTTTCCCTTTTTAAAAGACAGACTTCAGTTAAAGAATTTGATGTAATATTGGTGAAAGGTAAGAGATTCACATAATGTAGGCCTGGACCCAGTAGTCTTCTATAGCCAAAGGACAGGTAGCTTAAACTCCACACACACACACACCCCTGCCAACTTACCTCCTACTTAACCTATAGGGATCACAGCTAGTATCAAGAAGATAGTTTAATATCCATGCCTATTCACTCCACCAGCACCTATTGCCAGAGCCTCAATAGAATCCAGCTCCAGTGATGGCAGTTCACTCAGAACTAGATTAACTCATTTAAAATAGGCCACAGCAGCTTCCAACCACAAACCCAGGCCAAGTTTAAGATAATATGTGAATGTTTTGACCTTCACTATTGTTACCAAACCCGTGGGCAATCTGTAGGGATTCCAAAATTAAACATGAGGAGGGCAACAGCCTTTGGTGGCAATATCTTCTCTAAGTACAGGAGAATTACTGCATCCCTCTTAATATTTTGTCTACTATTTCTGAAAAAAATTATCTACTTGATATGATTTCCATGGATCATGCTTGAATCATCTGTAATTGTTGACTGATTTGCATTTGATGTATTTTTACGGTGATCAAAGGTGTCAGTTTCCTGAATCTCTTCTCTCTCTCACCTTATTAGCCTCTCCATAGTTCATCTGCACCACTAGTTTCAGAAGTATTTTCCCTTTGAACTGTCCCTTTGAACTCAAACAGACAAATGTGTTCGTAAGGGGTATGTTAGCTGGCATGGGCCAGCCATGAGTGTCTAATTGCAGTGGAGACATACCCAAAGTTTCCTAATCTTTCCCCATATGTACAGTTTCTTGACCTGTGCTGACTCAAAACTAATTCATTCTCATTATTCTCCTTCCTCAGTTTTTTCGATTTCTGATGCCCATCTCCTCTGCCCCCATCCACATAATAATCCTTTAAAACAACTGAGACAAAGATATTGCTCAAAAATTATATCCAATTACCGTATATACTCGTTCATAAACTGAATATTTTTGGTAAAAAAGTTACGCATCAAAAAGCTTATAAATGCATCTACACCAAAATTTGATGATTTTAAATTCTATGGAATCATTGAATTGAATATCTAATATACTGTCATTTTGTTCACCTGGAGCATCTGCAGGCCTGGAGCCTCTCAGCTCCCTGTGGCCGTGGTTCACCGTTCCCAGCCAATGGGAGTGGCAAACCGCGGCCACTGGGAGCTGTGGGGCTCCAGGCCTGCTGATGCTCCAGGTAAACAAAACGTCCAGGCCCACTACAGGCTTACCCTAATGGGCCAGGAGCCAAAGTTTGCAAACCCCTGAAATATAGGGTCAGCTTATGAAAGGGTCATACAGTTTTTTGCTATTTTTACCTAACCATCTTGGGGGGGGGGGGTAGGCTTATAAACGAACGGGCTAATGAACGAGTATATACGGTACTGTTTCTACTTTAGAGACTTCCTGATCCCCACCCCAGCTGTTTTTTTTCCATTAAGTATGTTGCACGATGCAGAATAATGCAGGAAATAGGGAAATGGACTGGGAGTCAGGAGGTCTGGGTTCTATTCCCAGCTCTGCCACTGACTGGCTGTGTGACTGTGGGCAAATCACTTCCCCTCTGTGCCTCAGTTTCCTCATCTGCAATGTGGGGATAATATTTCCATTTTAAAGCACTTTCAAATCTCATAAGAAATGCTGTAAGTATTATTTATCTTGCCTCTGAAATTTATTCATTTTTGAATCCTGTATTTGTTTTATACTTCTGTTGTATTTTATTTTCTGCACCTCCATGATGATTTTATTTGGTTATTTTCTCCATCTGCCATTGACTAATCCTAGTCCAGTTATTTTACCAGATTAAAAGCCACATCAATGCAATATATTAAGAATACTGCACATGCACATACACTAGTTACGGACATCATTTCAGCATGGTTTCTTTTTTAGGACTATAGAAGCCAACTGCAGAAAAAGCCCAGATTAAGGGGACATGGCAAACCTTCATTTTATGTACAGTATAATTCCAGCTATCTGAAAATCCTAGTTACCCGAAGCCAGTGTCCTCTCCATGTAACCCTATGTCACTTACAGAACGCTTCCATTTATCCAAAACTTTTGGATGTCATCCAAGCCATTTCGATAAACAGAAGCATATTATTTATTTTTAAATCTCCCTTCAAGTGCTCCCTAATTCCAAGCATTGATAGTACCTCAAAGCATACACCCAAGTCAGCGACTCATAACTTGAGACCACAGTTCAGACACTTGCTAAGTTTTCAAAGCTGTCTAATTCAAGAGCTGCAGTTTTCCATCCCAAGAGCTTACAGTTGCTTCTTTGGGACAGAGGACAACAGCAGCAGGTGCCTCTAATATTCTTCCACAGAGAACGAGGCTAAAAGACAGCTCCTCCTGAATTGTGTCAACCTTGTTCCATAACAACCTAGCAGGGAATCAGTCACAAGACTCATCCTTCTCTGTCATGTTTCCTCGTACAGTCACCTCTGCCCAATACTGAGCACAGGTAACGAGCACATTCAAGTTCAAACTCAGGCAGAAACACCAAGACAACTTATCTACGCATGTATTTTGGAAGCCTCTGAATATTTACTTGGCAGCACCTTTTAAAAAGTTTTAAATAAGAAAGTAGTTCTTGCAGAAAGACCTTATTTCCTACACTCCAGCCTTGTGCAAGCGTTTGTACAAAGTTCCTAATCTTTTTTGCCCTCAACGGTTTATAATGAATCTACAGACTACAGGCATCAACTATAAATAGTACTTTGCCATTATATAGCCTCATTCACCAGAGGATCTCAACAAGGGTGCTTCACAGACACTAATTAGACATCCACATCTCCTGAGACAGAGAAGTAGGTAACTAAAGATACATCACAAATTAAGGTATGATTCTAGCATGGGTATGCCTACCTATGCTAGCTTTAATCTAGCTAGTGGGGATAATATTAGTGAATACATAGTGACATGGACTTCAGCATGGGTTACCCATTCCAGTAAAAGCCTGTCAATGGCCCTAATCATGTACTCTGGTTGCTGGCCCACACTGAAAACTCTACCACTTCATCTTCATATTATTGTTACCCACACTAGAGTAAAGTTGGTGCAGGTATGCCTACCCATGCTACCGTCATCCCTTAATCTGCATCATAGACATACCCAAAAAGGATACATTTCCAAAGCAGAATCTTTACCAGTTTGATGGTATCAATATCAGAATAAAGATACTATTTCAGATTTTCTTGGTTTCCTATTTAGCTGACAGATTCTCAGAGTGATTCTCACTTAGACCTGTGTTTTGTAAACACTGCTGTAAAACAGATATATACTGGCATGTGAAGGAACAGAGATAGAAGGCTTGATACATACTAGATACCAACAGAGAAGCAACTGGTATTTTTTCCTTAGCTAGTGCATGGAGGGGATTCAAGTATTTTACAAATAACCCCCAACCCCACTGGAATATATTTCAGTTTGAATATTTACAAGAACATAGATCTTTATGGGACGTAACCTCAAATTGAGGCCATGTTCACACGCACAAGTTCCACCAGTTTAATTTAGAACTTAAAAACAGTTTAGTCCCAGTGTGGACACTTAAACTGACATATCAATTCAGCTTAATTTAAGAAGCTGTAAGAAGTGTGCCCGCACACTTTACCCAAGCTTACAGAAGTTTAACTAAATCAATTGGACTAAAAATATGTATTTTAATTAAATTAGTGCAATTTTCTTAGTCGGACAAGGCCTAACAGTTCAGAATTCACCAGGCCTGGGGGTGAGTGGACAGATGCACAATGTAGTGCCTAGACACCAGAATAAGTGCTGGGCCCCCTCCTTCCATCCCTTCAGGTGAAATTGTAAAGTAGAGAAGTTCAAGCATCAATCCACTCCAGGCATCCAATTCTGATACATAGGGGAAAAAAATCAGTATTATGTTAATTGTACCTTTTCCCCCTCTTGCAAAGATGTGTTGCAGCTCCCCAACCTCTGCACATGAGCTTTGGTCACTAGGAACCATCTGCTTAGGTGGAGGCAGTAGTAGTGGGTAGGACCTCAAAACTCTCCCCTTCAATTAGGTGACACAGGAGATTGAATTAATTCCCTCACCACAGCACCAGTGAGTGGTGACGGATGAAAACTTAAATTTGTCTCTCCCCCCAGACCAGATGGAGCAGCGTTCACTGAGAGTTTAGAACCCCCACAGGCCCCATATAGAATGGGGATGGGTATACACCCACCCACTCCTCTTCAGGTTATACACGTGTTTGGGAGATTAGAGACTGGGATGCCCTCCATTCTTCTCTAGGGGGAGAGAGAGAGAGAAACCCCTCCTCTCATCAGGAAACTAAGTGCTTGGAACCCCTATACCTCCTCCTCCTGAGTCTGGGGTAGCAATAAGTGAGTGCTGGGAACCTCAGACACTCCTTAAGACCGAGCACAGAATAGGTTCAGTGTGGCCAGGTACTGGAAGCCACCACCCTCCCACACTATATGAAAGAGACTGAATACTAAACCCCTCCCCCGCCCAGACCATCAGTCTGATGAAACAAAAGTGGGTACTGGGACCCTATCTCCCCGAGACTGAGTGCAGATGAGGTGCTCAAATCACCCCCTCCCAGCCGGGGGGAGGGGGGGGGGCTGAGCGGCTGAGACACGCCTCCCAGACTGGCTATGGAGAGGAGAATGTGGGGGTGCTGAGCCCCACAGACTAGGGGCACAATGGAGGAGTCTGGGTGCGGGGCCCCGCCCCCATTCCGCGGGCAAAGGGCTGGTACTGGGACCATCCCCCGCTCACGACGATTGGAGGCGCATAGCGAGACGAGCGGTTGGATGCCGGGAGGCCCCCCCGCTCCTGGGTGCACAGGAGGCTAAACACTGGGCCCCCCTGGCTCGCTGTTGGGTTCTGGGCACCGTTTTACTGAGCAGAGAAGGTCAGGCCCCAGGTCGCCGCTGCCGCAGCGAGCCGGCCTAGGCCGGTCAGGAAGCGGCTGAGCGCGGAGAAGCCGGGCCCGGCCATCGGTCTCTCACCTCGGACACCTCGTCCTCATCGCTGCCGGAACCGCCGCCGCCGCCCCCACTCCTCAGCACGGCGGCCGCCAGCTTGAAGTCGAGGGCGGCCTCTCCGGCGTCGGGCGCTCCGGGGCCTCCTGGCCCGCCGGGCCCAGCCTCCCCGAAGAGGCGCACGGCCCGCAGCCCCAGCGGGGCGGGCCCGGCCGCGACGGGGTCCTCGGCGGTGGGGGGGGCACGGGGAGTGACCGAGTCTATCTCCTCGTCGCCGACAGGGGCGGCCGTGCCGTCCGTGAGCATCGCGCTGATCCGGGGCCGCTGCTGCTCTCACAGCCCAGCCGTCTCCGTCCCCTCACAGCACCAGCAGCAGCGCCACTAACTTCTCACAACCTAACGAACTAGGAGCGCCGCACCGCCTTCCCCGCCCGCTCCTGCCACTCTCATTGGCCATGATCGGTCTACGCCTCAGCTCCATTGGACAAATCTCCCGCCACTCATCTTCTCGTCACGCGCTCCCATCATGCTACCTTGAGAGCACACGCCGAGGCGGTTTGTACTCGCTGCCCCGCCCCGTTCTCTTTCGGTCTCTTCCTGAATTTTCGGAAATCTGACTGGGCATCCGGCATGTCAGTCAAGCCCCTCCCGGAACAGCTGGAGACTGATTGGATAAAATACCTGTCGGTCAACTTTAATTCGAGATTTCCGGACTCCGATTGCTCAGAGAGTGCATCAGTCATACCGCACAGCTCTTGGCGCCATATGATTGGCTTGTCTCCCAATCCGTCACACACTCCCCTTTGACTCCTTCTGAAGGTCTCACTCCGTGATACCAGGCTCCGCCCCCTACTATGATTGGAAGATAGCCATGTCTGTCAATGATAAGTGTCGTGCCCTCCTTTCCCAGCCGCCTGCCCCATCCTACCCTGCAGTGGAAATACAACTGGATGAGTGCGGTGTCAACCACTCAGTCCGCAACTCCGTCTGCTTTCCTTCCCCACCCCCACGCTGAGTCCAAGGGTGGTCGCTGCTTATACCCGCATGGGCCCCTCCCCAACGCTGCGGGTCCCGCCCACCGCGATGCTCACTCCCTGCCCCTTCCCTTGCCCCCAGATGCGGCCGGGTTCTCCTTCTCGCGCCCCTGCTCCCGTGCGATCCCCGCAGGGCTCTCGGGCCCTGCCCCGGCGAGCTCTGCCCCTTCGCGCCCAGCCGCGTTCGGAGCGTCCATGCGGCAGGGGCGCTCAGTCCGCCGGACGCGAGGCGGTTGGTGGGGGGCTATTCAGCGGGGGAAGTTCCCCAAGGACCTACTGCAGCTGGGATATCTGGGACCCAGACCCAGTCCGGCACCGGGAGCTGGCACATGCGGGTAGCGGAGCTGCCCCGGGGCTGGGAGCCAAGCTAAGCGCGCATAATAGCCACTGTTACCCTCTAGTTACTTGGAGTTTAACATGCTCTGCCGGGGCGGTGGAGGTGCCCCGCCGTGAGAAATGGCTGGCGTGCCACCTAGCTTCTCCTCCCCCTGCAAAATGCCTGGGTGTTTTCTGCTTCAGTGCCAGCTGTGGACCTTACTAGTCCACAAGTTCATCTCAGTGTGACATTCACTCTGAAACTTAACAATGACCCTGTACCCAGCAGCAACCTTATGTTCTGTTTTGTTACTGATCATTGGGGGCAGGGGGATATCCAGTCAGTATGCTTTTCCATTGTTGGAGGGTGGGTGAGATAATCTCTTTTATTGGACCAACTTTTCCATTGTTGTTGGACATAGGGGTGAGTACAGGGAGACAATGGAAACAATTGTGCTCTCGCTCTGTATCCATCAGTTTAAAAAACAGGCTGCCCTTTCATCCAGGCCTCAGTGCCTGTTCTCTGACTGGATTTCCCACCCATGATGGAGGGGACAGAAGTGCGTTGGGGCTGGGCTTTCCCCTGGCCCAGAAGTTGGAGGGAAAGGATGAAAGAAATGACAGGCATTTGAGTTTACTTCCCCCTAGGAAGGATATTTGCCAGCAGTTCTAGTTTAGCAGGATCTCATCCAAATTTCTGTCCTTGGTCCTACTTGTCTTGTTCTTCTGTAGGGATTCTGATAGGTTGGAGCCATCCTTGTCCCTCTGGTTCTCACTGCCTGCTGCCAGTTTGTTTGCTGCGTGGGTCTCCCTGCTGCAGCATAGTGGTGTGAAGTAGCAGGGGAGTCATCCAAACAACCCTAGCCACCAGGAACCATCCCATCCAAGGCTGAGGGAGAAGGAGATGAGAAAGCTGCGGGGGAGGGGGAGAAGGAAAACTCATGTCTACTATAGCTCACAGGAGCCTGCAGAAGTAAGGGTTGAAGAGAGGTGTTCCCTAGTGGTTGGAGCACAGCTGTGCCCCCAAAAGGTTTGGTTACATCAGGTTGCAGTTTGGTCACTGTTAAAAGCCTGAGTTCCTGCCAAGGACACAACTGTCATTTGTTTTTTTTTGTATAAGAGACTAAATAATTGGATTTACTGTCAACTGCCCCTGGCAGAAAAGGAACTTGTTTAAAAAGGACACACTCTGGTTAAAAGCCACCTGTTACGAATACAGTATATCTATATTCACCTGTGCTACTAACAACACCTTTGGTGACCAAAACTGCAGTGATTTTACAAATCTCATGTACTTTTTACTGCTCAGGCCATTTAATCACCTGTTAAAAATGCAATCACCTTAGACAACAGCAAATAGATAAATCAGGTTCACTTTTATTTCTAGTCAGTTTCCCTTTGGTTCCAATCCCCAAGCACTATGCAGTTGTATTTGGAGAGCAAGCACTGCAGGAAATCTTGAAAGAGAGCGAGAAAAAACTATGACAACATATTGCCACATCCATGACATTTCCCAGTGTGGGATTTTGTAAAATCTCTTTTCCAAAACCCAGATGTTTCAGCTTATGCTACTTTAAGGCTATTCTAGCCTTGCAACAGAGTGACATTCTGCTTCTTGCAGGCACAGGCAATGGGCTGGGCAGCTAGAGACATCTGCAGGAACTCAACCAGCATTCCTCACAGGGATCCTGGACATGCATGTCAGAATGACAGTTCCATCACCATAGAGAGCACAGCCTGCTCCACTCTGCACCTAGACAGCTCTGCAGGGTGTGTAATGGCACAACAAGGAGAGCAGCCTTTCATGGACGGAGAGGAGGTGACATGCGAGGAATGTAACGTTGGTGAAAGGTGCCAGCAGTATAGTCCTGGGGACTCTCCTCTCTGCATTCAAAGAGCAGCCCAGGGATATCCCATACCAGTGTGCCCCAACCCTGTGACTTGGAGGGACCTCCATGCAGGGCTGGCCCTATATTTTGTCAGGCTTTGTGTGATAAATGTGACAGCCACATTTAGCCCCTTGCCAAACTATGGCCATGTCCCACATCTCCATGTGGCACCAGAGTGGACTGATTTCAACCAAAGTGATTTAAATCAGCAGGCAGGAAACCTTGATTTAAATCTATTGTAATAATGTTTTTCATTTGTATTTTTAGTTACTTTCCTAAGGAAACATTGATTCTCATTAGTTGGGAACCATTAAAAAAGGCTGACTTTCAACTAAATACAGTCTCTCCACTAACTATGGTGCTTCTTTTGGCTACGCAGGAGGTCACACTATATCTATACCCATTTATTTATGCAATTTTATAATTTAACATACATTCAGATTCTTACTTTTTAAATGTGTTATTTTAGAAAATGGTGAACAGTACATTTTTTATTTACTGGATGATTTTTTTTTTACTTGTGATTTGTGTCAAGCTTTATTCAAATTTGAATATTTGAAAATTCAAATTAAATTAAAATGCACAAAACAGCATTTATTATTAAAATAAAACTACTTTACAAGTGCAGGATGCCTGAGGGGAAAAAGCATATCAAAATTAAAAACCTTTTAAAATGTGGTGTTGCAGCCGTGGCTGGTCCAAGGATACGAGAGGGACAAGGTGGGTGAGGTGACATCTTTTATTGGACCAACTGCTGGAGGTGGACGGTACAAGCTTTCAAGCTATACAGAGCTCCGATCTGGGGAAGGCCACTGGTTTCCTTCCCCAGATCTAAAGAAGAAATCTGTGACGTTCAAAAGAGCATCTGCCACCAACAGAAGCTGATCCAATAAAGGATATTATCTCAACTACCTTGTCAGTAGACAGAAGGTGGAGCCACAGTGCCATGCTCCAAGCTAGGCTGGAGGTGGGGGAAGGGGTTAGTTCATGTGACATCTACCACAAACATCTCACTATAGAAGGGAAGCAGGGATGGTTATTTGGCTGCCAGGGTGGGTTTGCATGCATGATGCAGGGCCCTGTGCAGACACAACAGCTGCTGTTGCTTCTACTGGCAAAAAGAGAGTCCTAACAAGAGCAGAGGTTTCTTCTGTGCACCTGCCCATGGAAGCCTTCTGTCATGGCCCATGCTCTGAGGTACTGGAGTGCAGGGAACTTTGCTGGCCCATCCCTTCCCCACATGGCTGAGCTGTTCCCACTGTCTGCATCATGGCTGGAGCTAGAAAGAGTTCAGGAGAGATTCCCTATTGTGGGGCACTTGGCAAGTCAGTTCCTGCATACAACTGGGCATTGACCCATAGGAAAGCACTAAATCTAGCTGGGCCAATAAACTGTCTACACAGAGGATCCCCCCTGTGCAGTGCCAGAAGTATCCTGGCCAACAGTGCAGCGTCACAGTCCAGGTTTTCCCATGATTGTCTCTTTTTTGAAGTAGCTGTCCTGGGAAATCTGTGAGACAGCTCAGTACACACTGCCAGCTGTCCAGATCTAGGGGCTCAGGATCATCCTGGATGTCACACTCCTCCCTCAGGCCACTCATGACAGAGAGCATCCAGCAACCCCAGCTCTTCTCCCAGCCATGGATCCTTGCCGCAGAAGAGAGGCATTTGTCTCTCCTAAACACAGACTACAGGCAGATGCCGCTAAAATGTTGGCTAATCCCTTGGGAAACATAATAGCTGAGATGATGGGGCAAACACCAGCTTGCACAATCAGAGACCCTTGACAATGGACTACAGCTGATGCTGCTTCTGGGCCCTGCCACATCCAACTACTGTGTCTGAACTTAATAATCCTTAGACTACCGAACCTCAAACTGCAGCTGCATCCAGCTCACCAGGGCACCGGACACTGCTCTCAGGATCTGATTAGAGCCATGCAGTAGTAGGCCCAGCATGTGCG
The DNA here is from genome assembly GCF_016161935.1 of Mauremys reevesii. NCBI lineage: Eukaryota > Metazoa > Chordata > Testudines > Geoemydidae > Mauremys > Mauremys reevesii. The sequence continues at coordinate 36,021,169 of NC_052630.1, read as the reverse complement.
ACATATTGCTACATGGGGCTTGTCATGCCATGTAAATAGACAGTGACGTGGAGTCCTTATAACACAAAACCCCATGATGGACCGATTATTTTGTGAGATGCCCAGAAGCCACAGGAACAGAATTTACTAAATTCTAGTAATGATACAGGTGGTAATAATAATGAGGCTTTCTCCATTGCCATTTGGTAATGAATTGGCTACTTTGCAGCTCATAACTCCTGGCACACTCATGTAGGCTCAACCTTGCCTTCACCCCCCCTCCCGCCCCCTCCTCTAAGCAGAGCAGATAGTATCAGCAGGGATCAGAGCAGGAGAGACAAGGACTCCTACAGAGAGAGCAATTACATTGCAAACCTGCCCTTGTGCATGTGAAATGAATAGTTCATGTGACTAATTCAGACTACTGCACTGAGTTCATCACACGTCGTCAAACAGTGCCATGCCTATAAAAGTGGAGACACAACACAGCATTCACCTGGAGGGCAGGCTCCAGTCCTGCCTGCTGGCAGGAAGTGCCAGCAGAGCCCAGTCCAGGAGCAAGTGCCACACTCAGGAGATTGTTTGAGGGCTGGGATCCTCCTCACAAGTTTGTCACCAAAGTGTAGCAAGGTGCTTCTAGCTAGAGGACTATTTTGAGGTGGATAATGTGTGTTGGAATTTATCCATGGTGCGGCTTCCTAGGGCCCTTGCTTTCAGCTGGAAGAAAGAGAAAAACTTGAACTTCTGAGGTGTGAGGCAGCCAATCCTGGAGAAAGGCTGACTAGAGTGATGAAATGGGGTGGATTTGGGGGTAATTAGCAGGTGTTGGGGCACTTTGAGGGGCCTGGCGCTTGGGACCTTTAGGGCTGGATTTTGTTAGTGAATTTCTCATAATGACACTGAGGCTAGTGAATCTGTGCTAGTGAAAACATTTTTAAGAGGGGCTTGCTAATCCTAGGAAGTAGAGTACAATGGGGCTAATGGCACACAGCTACTGCATGCTATTCCAATGACACAGAGGTTGATTTAACTGAGACTCACAACAGAGACTTGAGCCAAGTTAGTAAATGAGCTGCCACCTTACTATTGATACAAGGCCTGAGTGGGTGGAGAATCCAGAGGAGTGTCCCAGCACTACCTAGCGCTGGAACCTTACTCTGTACACCTGTCTGCAAGGCAGTGCCAGCGCTAGGCATAATCAGACTAAGCCATTGCTTAGGGCCCTGAGCAGCTCAAGGGGGCCCCCATTCACTTTTATAGTATATGTTGTGTGTGGGTTAGGGCCCCCAATGAGGTAGCACTGCCTCTGCTGCAGGGAAACTGATGATATGGTTAAAGCATAGAACTGGGGCTTAGGCTAGGTCTGTTCTGATCTAAGCTGTGCCACAGACTCACTGTGTGACCTTGGGAAGGTTACTTAACCTCCAAGAATGAGAACAATACTCCTTTACAGTGGTGGGTTTTTTTGTGGCATGCTTTGTGAGCCATGGACAGAAAGTGCTCTTTAAACACACAGTGTTCTTTTGTACACACCCAGTGCCTCTAGCATTGTTGCATGTACCGTGTGTAATGACAGGAGAGGACTCAGTGTTTCTCATACTAAACCATCTCTATATTAAGAAATGCTTTACAGAGGTACTAGCATTCAAGCCATGTGCTCACAGACTGACTTCCTGCTGCCTCCTCCAAACATTTCCCTCCTATAACCTGTGCTCCATCCTTCAGGTTCCAGGCAGGTTGCTACAATCATCACCTACAAAAGTTCACTTGAATAAGGGCCCTGTTTAGGGGGACTTTATAGTTTAGGCACACCCAAACTTGCACTATTCTAGTTAAAATGGTGCAAACCCCTATACGAACACTCTTGAAATGGTTGAAAATCAGCTTATCAGAGTAGCGTATCTGTGCAAGTTTGTGTGTAGACAGCCACAAACGTCTCTGATATTTCTGCTGAAGCAAACCAACAGTGAGTATGTGGATGCCTTTCTAACTCACGGGAATTAGAGAATGCTACAGTTTCAGGTCTCTATCCCCTCTATTCATTGTTGTATTGATTTAAGTCTCTCCCTGTTTCTATTGCAATACTGATAAATGGCAGAAGATTTTGGTGGCTCCTAAATCACCACAGAGGCCAATCAAAGGCCATATAATGCTATAACATTAGATGTTTCTCTGTGTTATCCCAGAATATCCTTTAAAATACAAACTCAGGGCCCAATCTTGCAAGCCCTTCCCCATACAAACTGTCCTTAATTACATGAGCATTTCAGTCATGTCAAAGGCACTGCTTACTTGAGTAAGATTAGTCACTTGAATAAGGAATTGTAGTGTCATACATGGCTTGTGGTACAAATGATACAGAGGAGTCACTTCACCCATGACTGAAATGCAGCTACTTCTGTGGTGGGACTCATCAGCTGTTTCACAGCACAGAGCACCACATAATTTAGGTTGGGAATTGAAGAATATTATATCTAATTGAAACTACTGTGGGAGATGGCTGGTGGGGGTTAGGCAGGTGGAATGTTATTTATCAGAGTTGGAATTTGGCCTGACTCTATTCACTAGTTATTTGAAAAGTACCTCAGCAGTTCTGATCCCTACGATTTTCAATCTCAGCCTGATGGATGAAGCATCACAGTTCCTGGGCTCAAATACTTCTCAAGTTGTTTTTGTTCAAATTTCTATTAACTTGTAACTTTCCACCCTCTGTCATTATTACAAACTAATTATTAATAATTTTCTCTGTATAAAAATAGCCTTGATCCTGCACATTTCATGTGTCAGGTATCCAAGCCAGATAAAGAACAGTTCAGCCATGCAGATGTGATTTCTGTAGAGGGAGCTGATGAGAATTCACTGAGCCAAACTCAACAAGGAAGCAGAAGTAAAATGAGCCCTTCAGACTCTGCTGGGATTTAGTTTTATTTTCCCTTCCCAGGTGTGGGAATCTTGCCCCAAGAACATTCCATAGATGCCATTCATATTACATATCCTCCCAGTGCATGCCCACTGCTGCTAGCTGACTGGCTGGTAACCAGTGCAATTCCTCACCCAGGCTGCCTGGGTGATGACTGATACAAGTCCCCCACTGGCCACCCAGCTAGCTACTAGCATAATTCCACTATTGGGTGCCATCTGAAGACAAGCAAACTCCCGCTGTTGGGTGCCCTGTATGATTTCTCATGTCCTGGCCACCAGCAGAGGAGCAAGCCCTGGCCAGGAATGAATGGTGACGCTGCACTGCTCCCCATTTCTGCAAAGATGCTCCGCCATGCAGAGAAGGTGGCAGCCATCGGCTACCTGTTCAGTGAGTAGTGCAGCTCACCTGATGAGTGGGGCATGGAGGGGGGGCACACATCCCCCTACTGGCTGGTATGATCGCTTACACACACACACCCCGCAAACATCCACATATTACCACCCTGCTCTACTATTGCCTGATCTGGATATGCTTCTGAAACCAGGAAAACATAAACCCGGGGCAGGAGAGTCACAATTACACATGCAGTGCGAGGGGCAAAATGATACATCAGCTCCAAGGCAAACACACTTATGTCTCTAAGTATACTACTGCCTGCAGAGAACAGTACCAGAGACAATGGCGACCCTGCAGCATAACATGACTGCACTTCCCCAGAGACAGGAGAGCAGCTTTATTTTTTGCTGTGTATTATTAGCATTTCACATGTATCTTTTTGTAATCTGGTACCTACCTAGCAGGCCTCACCTAACAAAGGGCTACACACAAAAGCCACATCTGCCTACAGGAGCTGGGCCATGGGACCCTGAGAGCACTCGACATGGGGTCTCTGACTACCAGAGAGATGCAGACAGTGTATTTATTTTGTATTTTAAAATGCTTATAACCATGGGGCCAGAGTCTGCTGTCAGTTACACCGCATCAATCAGGAGCAGCTCCACTGGAGTACCACCAAAACGAAACTCAGGAAAGTGAGAGGAGAACTAGACTCACGGTAGCCCAAGGCCTAGTATTGCACCACTGAGATCAATGGCAGTTTTGCCACTGGCATCAGTAATCACAGGATGAAGATTTAAATGCTTTCCTATCTGATGGTAAACACATCTGTGGCATGGGGCGAGCATGGTGCTAATACCATGAGAAAGAAAGGACCAATGCAAAGCGAACTATAAAGACAGCATGAACCCAACTGGGAGCCTGACCAACTTCCGCTTTTGGGGCCCGCCCAATGCCTCCCTGTGGTCCTGTTTGTGCTGCTCCTGTGGTGCAAAGGAGACTTAAAGCTGCCATAAGGCAGCCTAGGGTAGGGAAACCACAGATGGCATAGGACTGGTTACACCAGCCCTTCTTGATCCCACAGGTGTAGAGGATCTTTTGGGGTAGGCTGGGGCATGTCAGGGGGGAGAAGGAAGCAATTCCAGTTTATGTGGCAGCCCAGGGGGACCTTTACATGTCAAAATGAGTCAGTGCAGCCTCAGGATTGCTCTAACTTGTGCTGCAGCCTGGTATGGACCATCCAGGTGAGGAGATCATAGAGGGAGCATAAAAGACTGATGCACTGTCCCCTTCTTGGGAGGCGATGAGCATGGCTCTGGTGCACCAGCGAATCTTCCCCATTTTGGCCTAGGGGACGGCTCAGTGTTCATAAACTAGCTCTTCCTCACAGCATTTTTAAAACCTGGGATGGGGATAACTTGCTTTGGCTGGTACAGCTAAAGCCCTTTTAACACTCAGACATACAGAGAGAAATCAAGATAAATATGTCTCTAAGAAACATGCTGGGGAGAGCATAGAATTAAAGGTACTTTCCTCTGGATCTGATGGAACATCCCAGTGCACAGGCATTGTGGGCATGGATTTAAAACCCCATCATGGTTGTAGCAAAGATGACGCTGCTTGGTCATGCTCTGGGGGCCCCACGTATAAAGACTGCACCATGGAATATCACTCAGACCCCCTGAGATCAGGATTCAGGCTGGCAGGATCAGATTAAGGCATAGTCTCAGTAGGGTTGCACTGAGAGCCCCAATCCCTAGAGTCACAGAACAGGAGCAGCCAGCTCCTGAGCACCCTCTCCACAGCCAGACTGTTTTGCCCCTTCAGGGCCCTTTAAATTCACAGGTCAAAGGTAGCTCAAACAATCCCCACAAGGGGGCCCACTTATTGAGTCCTCAGGTGTGTATTAGCTCCCTAGGCCCCTAGCCCTGCTCGGTGTCTCTCTTCCAATAGCCCAAAAGAGCTCAGAGGCTTGGAAAATAGAACACAAACTCTCCAAGCCGTTAGCCGAGTTTCAGGTGGGCACAGCCCCACCTCCCTCAGGGTCGGTTTGTCTGCTTCCCAGCACCCTCCTCCCTGGAGTTTGCCCTTCTCAGGTAGTGCTCTCTCCCTGCCAACTCAGGGCCCTGCAGTATCTGTAAGCTTGGTTGCACTTTACCCCCTGCGCTGCACCTTCCTGTTCCTTTTGTACTGGAAGCCCCATATTCCTCTCAGGTGGGGCTCGTCCTGGAATCAGAGCTGACTTAGCCCCAGGCTCTCCAGTCCTTGGGGCAATGCACCCCATTCCAGGTCACAGGAGGACAGCAGGATAACAGCTTTCTTTAAAACATAAACATAGCCTATCTGGGTATGAAGAAAAGCTTGAAAATATGACTAGAGTGTCGTGGAAGCAGCAATATCTACCTGAGTTGCAGCGAGGCTGAAATACCAGCTCTGGGAGGTGTGACTTACCCCATTCCTCCTGTGGAGTACTAAGCTCTGAAACCTGCTCTGGAGGCCCTGCCAACACCAGCTCACCAGAGGACACTGTGTGGTGTGGACCCTCACTGTTGTGGGGTGTCAGCAGGGAAACCCTCCTCCTCCCATAATCCTCTGCTTGGGTGGGTGGGGGCTGAGTCCTCCCTCCTCCAGGAAGGATCCAAGCCTGCCTGAAGATAGGATGTGGGGAGTCACATCCTCCAAAATAGGAGGGGGGGGACCTATTTTGACAGCTTTAGTGTGGATGGCCTCTGTCATGACCACCCTAATTAGAGGTGGGGCCACTGTGCACGGGCATGGCTACGGCACACACGTATGGCCAGGAGGGTGCCCCTGAGAGGGTGTCCCTAGCTCCTGGGCTTGCTTTAGTGTGGCTCTGTAAGCTGCCAACATTTTGGAAGAGACGGGAGCCCCCTGGCCATATGCCATTGTTCGGACAGTCTGGGGTCTTCTGCTAATGGAAAAGCTGATGGATGGTCGGAGCCAGGCAAGGGCAGTTCCATACAGAGCTGACCACCATGTCTAGACTAGGAGGAGGAGGACAAGCCAGAGGAAACAAATTAACCTGGGAAGTGGAGGGATTTTCTTTTGCTGTAAAACATTTACAGCCTTTGAGCTGCATTCTAATAGTAATAAATGGGGAAAACGACGGCTGCTAACCATCAGCTCCTGTGTCAGCTCCTACTCTAAAGATCCTGACGATGCTATAATCTGACCTGAAAAGCTACAGTTTTTTTCTGGTATCTGATTGAAATTCACAAAATACAAAGCAAAAGCATCATCCCAGGAAATCAGGCATGATCTACCCACAATGCAACACTGTCTTATATTACTTTCAGTGGCCCAATATAGATCTCCAGGTACTGAAACCTCTCTCAGGTGTAGACTAAAGTGAAGAAGTCTCATTCCCTAGGAGCTGAGGACAAATTAAAACCTAGTGGCCACACATGACAGTTGTCCTTACAAATAATTAGGAAACCTGGAACTCCGGCAAAGGGAAATCAAAATGCAGACTCTAATTTGAACACAGCAAAGAATCCTGTGGCACCTTATAGACTAACAGATGTTTTGCAGCATGAGCTTTCGTGGGTGAATGCCCACTTCGTCGGATGCAAGAGTGGAAATTTCCAGGGGCAGGTAAATATAAGCAAGCAAGAAGCAAGCTAGAGATAACGAGGTTAGATCAATCAGGGAGGATGAGGCCCTGTTCTAGCAGTTGAGGAGTGAAAACCAAGGGAGGAGAAACTGGTTCTGTAGTTGGCAAGCCATTCACAGTCTTTGTTTAATCCTAAACTGATGGTGTCAAATTTGCAAATGAACTGAAGCTCAGCAGTTTCTCTTAGAAGTCTGGTCCTAAAGTTTTTTTGCTGGAGGATGGCCACCTTAAGATCTGCTATTGTGTGGCCAGGGAGGTTGAAGTGTTCTCCTACACGTTTTTGTATATTGCCATTCCTAATATCTGATTTGTGTCCATTTATCCTTTTCCTTAGAGACTGTCCAGTTTGGCCGATGTACATAGCAGAAGGGCGTTGCTGGCATATGATGGCATATATTACATTGGTGGATGTGCGGGTGAATGAACCGGTGATGGTGTGGCTGATCTGGTTAGGTCCTGTGATGGTGTTGCTGGTGTAGATATGTGGGCAGAGTTGGCATCGAGGTTTGTTGCATGGATTGGTTCCTGAGCTAGAGTTACTATGGTGCGGTGTGCAGTTACTGGTGAGAATATGCTTCAGGTTGGCAGGTTGTCTGTGGGCGAGGACTGGCCTGCCACCCAAGGCCTGTGAAAGTGTGGGATCATTGTCCAGGATGGGTTGTAGATCCCTGATGATGCATTGGAGGGGCTTTAGCTGGGGACTGTATGTGATGGCCAGTGGAGTCCTGTTGGTTTCTTTCTTGGGTTTGTCTTGCAGTAGGAGGCTTCTGGGTACACGTCTGGCTCTGTTGATCTGTTTCCTTATTTCCTCGTGCGGGTACTGTAGTTTTGAGAATGCTTGGTGGAGATTTTCTAGGTGTTGGTCTCTGTCTGTGGGGTTAGAGCAGATACGGTTGTACCTCAGTGCTTGGCTGTAGACAATGGATCTTGTGGTGTGCCCGGGATGGAAGCTGGAGGCATGAAGGTAGGCATAGCGGTCGGTAGGTTTTCGGTATAGGGTGGTGTTAATGTGACCATCACTTATTAGCACCGTGGTGTCTAGGAAGTGGACCTCCCGTGTAGATTGGTCCAGGCTGAGGTTGATGGAGGGGTGGAAGCTGTTGAAATCGTGGTGGATTTCAATTTGATTTTAATTTGAACACAGATATTTACAGTCTCCCCAGACAAGTTCTGAGTGATGGCAGCTTTTCAAAGAGCGCTGGTGTTATTAATCAGCAAAACTCACTAGCTCATTGCCTAGTACGTCCAGTTCAGGAATCTGGCCAGCGGAATCTCCCTGCTTAAAGAAAGAGCAGAATGGAATCACTATGGTACTAGAACGCCAAGTGGGCCCAGCCCTGCCTGTGCTACAGGCAACTTTTCTCCCCAGGTGGGGAGAACAAGGAGGGTCAGGGGACCCAATCAAGCCAGGACGAGACTTGTGGAGAGAAGATGCTACAGATGGCTGTTGGCAGATGCCTGCAGACACTGTAGAGTTGTAAGGAAGTTCCTGGGGAAGGCTGAAGGCAGGAGAGCAGCATGGTGGAGTTAGAAAGCTTCTATGGGGTCCCTGCTGGGATACCAGGCCACATCTTAGGCAAGAAGCCAAAGAAGACAGACCCTTTGGATGGAGAGGCTGGGCCCAGTTGGAAACGTGTTCATTGTGGACTTGCAGGTGAGACACATGATCAAGTTCTGTTCATAGAAGACTTCAGTTCCCATCTGTGTGGCAACAGTAGAGGGCATATCAAAGGGACCAAGGAGAAGAACAGCCCAAGCCCTGGAAGGACAAGTTAGGAGGGCCGGGTGTGGCCTTTAGGGCCACTGGAGAGTGTGTGAACGATTATATAAATTAGACTCCACCCAAACAGCGGAATTTTGTTTTAAATACTGTGGAGTTTACTGAGGGGGCCTGAGAAGGGGAAACCGAGGCAGGGATCATAGAGCCAACTCCAGCCACAAGCGAGCACTCAGGAGGCAGCCACCCTGCTACAACAAGGAATCATTGTGGCAGGTCATAGTTAGAAATATTTGCTCCTTCTTCCTTCTCATGCCAGTGTACGGATGGCTCTGAGATCTATGCCCATTATGCTGGGCTTCCATCATGTGAGAAGTAGTCTGCACCACTCCGGGCTGAGGGTGCTGCTGCTTCCCACAATACAAAGTGATTTGTGGGGAGCTGTTATGAAACCATTTCCTTCTGAATCCATTCACCATGGATCCCAAGGACAGAACCCAGCATGACTTATTGAGTCCTCAGGTGTGTACAGGGGTACCACCCTTAGTAGCATGGGCAGTCACAATTATAAGGTGCCCGCTTAAAAGCTGCAACTACTTGGCATAAAATGGAGGAAACTGCAGCATTCTCCACCTTTAATACAGAAATTAAACCGATGGAGACTACAGGTCCCAGCATGCCATGCTCTGTTTCAATGCAGTATCTTTGCTGGGACCTGTACTCCACATGGCCTGCCCACCCATATTGTCATGGAGCATGGTGTAGAATTCTATGGCCAGCTGTGATGGAATGTGTCCGCACTGAGCCCCAGCTTGATGCGGTGTAGCAATAACTCCCAGAGAGGTTTGCTCCTGGGGATTTCCATGGGGTGTGCCTGGGTGCTGTTTAGAGCTTGTGATGGGGTATACAGACCCCATGCTGGTCAATGGGGGGTTAATGAGTTAATGTGGGCTCTGGTAGCCCCGCCTTGACACACTTGTGAGACAAGTCAGCAGTGGAGGCAGGAGCTTACAAGGGAGACCCAGCTCAGTGGAGGGTAGACCAGGGAGGAGAGCAGATCTTTACCTCTGGAGGCAGGAGCTCCTTGGATGACTACCGCCAGCTCACCTTGAGAGGGGACTATTCCTCTATATTTCCCTGAGAACTCAGTTTAGGGCCACAGCCTGATGGACTCCCCAAAGGAGCAGCCTTAACTCGGCGGTGGGATTATGCCTTTGTTTTAATTCCCCTTTTGTTCTGACAACCCGGGAAGGGTCAGGAGTCCTACCCAGGACCTGGTCAGAGGGTGGAGTCTTTTAGGACTGGAAGTGGAGTGGGAAAACCACTCAGACTTTGCAGAGCACTGGCCTGGCTGAGTGCTGGGGACCTGCCCAGAGCCTAAAGGGCGCCCTGGGGAAGGAATTCTGGTGACAAGCTGAACATGCCCTAGGGAGAGATTTTCACAAGTTGCAGTAGAGTGTGAGTCCAGCCGCCTCCTTGTAGTCAAATACGCTCCCTTTGAGAAATCTGGAGCACTCTGACAGTGGAGATGCGGCAGGACAGCAGAGCAGGCTGGGGAGGCTTTATTTCTTGCTCTGTAGGAGAACAGCAGTGTTTGGTGAGACTCTGACATTGGAAAGATTGTTACTGGTACTAACAGTTCTTCCCAACTATGCAGAATCCAACGAGTAGGGAAATGAACCAGTTTCAAAAAGTCTCTGGTTTCATTTTAATTGCATGATTCTAGAGTGCTCACAAGCAGGGGATCCACTTAATAGAGGAATTGCAACACTTTAATAAATAGAACAATAGTTACATACATTGTTGGTTTTGTTAAGCTACCCAGTGGCAGACAGGAGTTAGCTGCCAGTGTCCAGAGAGACAAGGTAGATGGGGAAAGAGACAAGCTTGTGTGCTTACACAGAGCTCTTCAAATCTTCTGTTGTCTCTTTCACCAAAGGAAGTTGGTCCAATAAAAGCTATTACCTCACCCACATTGTCTCTAATATCCTGGGACCTACATGGCTATAACAACACTGCAAACAACTCATGGTATCCAGTCAGGGACTATGCAGGAAAGGTATTTGGTAATGGCATCCTACCCAGCACAGCAGGTTATGTCAGGGGGAGAGAGACTGCTGTGTCCATTTTGTTCCAGAATTTTAAGCTTAAAAACACTTGTTCCCTGCATTGCATCTTCCCTTTAAACCACCCATGCACCAGCCATGCTCAGTTCCTGGGATGTCGATGGAGCTCTGGAGATCAACCTCTTCCCAGAAATGCAAGTCGTCTGCTTCTCACGTGCATGAGACCATCAGAAAACACTCCCTGCCCAACACAGAAGTCATGTAGGGGGAAGAAAATCAAATGAGACTATTGTTTATTGGCAAGGGACATTGATGCCCTTGATCCAGTCACCGTGCGGAGCCCCAGCTGACACTAGAGCAGACTGTGTTGCTCTGCTGTTTGCATTACAATCCTTGGTATTTGTTAGATGAACCAAGAATTGTCAGCTGTCTAGTTCTGCTGCTCTCTTCCACTTACAAAACAGAACCCCCAGCACAATGGACAGAGATTTGGAGACAAGAACTCTCATCCCAATTCCTTACTTAGTTCCCAGAAATTGCTGATCCCACCTCCTGCCTCACTTAGGACACTCCCCAGCAACCCCTACAGCCAGGTGAGAGGAGCCTGGCCAGGCTCCACCTGAGAGTCACACATCCTGCTTTCTTTCACTGAAGGCCAGCAGCTGTCACATGGGAGAGTCCTTTGAAAATGTTGGCAAGGCCTTCAGAAAGCTTCACTAAACCTGCCCTCCCATGCAGCTGCCTTTAGGAAAGCTCAGTGTGCTCTGCTCCTTCGGCCTGGCCTTCCAGAACAAGTGGCTCCTCCTCTGACACTTTTAGAAATCCCACTACTGCAGCGTGGGCCTCCTTCCAGCGCTCTGGAACGTGCCCTGCCTTGCCCTGCCTGTGCAACCCTGTGGCAGCTGCTGTGATTAGGGGAGTGTTCAAAGACATTTTTTAACCTTTGGTACTGTAGCTATGAATTCCTTGTTTGCTCCTGATCGACCCAGTTCACCTGCTGAAGTGCACCTGCCCAGCTGCCTAATGGTGCAGGCGCACCTGAGGGAGGGCCGCTGCCATGTGCTGCATGGTCTGGGCCTGTCTGGAAGAACAGCCTTGCCATGCTGCGGTTGCACAGAGGAGCACAAGTGCCACGATGCTGCCAAATAAACTAGGTGTGTCCGCATCCACCATGCAATGCAGCCAGTGTTTTGCAAGATGCACCGGTTATGTCAGCAGGGCTGCATGCTTCCTGCTGCTGAACATACCATGTACACAGCATGAACCACACCCACTGGGATGCTGTTGCAGCCGCCCAATGGAACACAACACTCGGGGTACAGTCACCTGCCATGCTAACAAGTGATCTGGCTACACCTGGCTCACTGCGCTGCCTAGGGGCACTCACCTCCTGCGCTGCCAAATGTCCCAGGTGAAGCTGGCAGAAGGCGCACCCCAGCTCAGCTGCGGCACGCCCTGGTTGTGCTGGGTGGGATAAGCAGGCCCTAGGTGTCTAAGGGAGAACCCAGAGGACAGATCCTATTGTGTGTTGTGAGGATGTGAAGTGTTCCATGTGGCAGCAGGACCAGCCCCAGCCCTGCAAGGTGTGGAGGGAGTTGTGAGCTAATGCAGGTAAGGTACTCTCTGGCAGGAGTGACCCATCCTGCTCCTGCAGACTTCCCGGTGCCTGATGTTCTGAGGTGCTAAGCGCCCGCTCCTCTCCAGGAGGCTGCAGGTGTTCATGCTCCTTATGACTTCACACAGGGACAGGAGCAGCACAGCTGGCTCACCACCACCCAGATGAGGTGCATCGTGTGAGTTACTGTCCCTCACCTTTCACCTTGTCCCATCCGCGAGGCTGGATTCCTCTAATTCACAGAGATATTGATTTCTGGTCCTTTTTCCTGGTACAGGAATTCAGACTGTAGGAAAGAAGCAGAGGCCAAGGCAGGCGTTACCGGCTTGTCCACTGACTGTGGAGCATCATTCAAACACTTCCAGTGGCAGAGAGCTGCATTCTTCACGCAGAATCATGCTGTCTGCCTAAGTGAGCTTCTCTATTGCAACCTGCCGCTTAGCCTTGCTCAGACAGGCTACAACAGTGTTTACAGTGGCTTTGGCAGTGAGTCCTCCCTATGGCAGAGGTATAACTAACTCACTCTAGAGCATGGTACATGTGGCTAAGGTAGGGATTAGAGAGTCCTGGGTTCTAGTTCTACCTCAACTACCCACCAGAGCTGGGTGAAATACTTTGACCAACGTTTTTTGTTTTTTTTTCAGTGAACAATGCAGATGTGGGGACCCCGCCCCAGTTTGTGAATCCATGTCGATTTCACCAAATTGTTTTGGTTAAAAAACCCAAACGAACAAAAAACATTAGAAAAAAATCAAACTATTTTGCTTTTTCAAGTGGAAACGACTTTCTGTTTCAAGATTTCCTTTAACTTTATTAGTAAAAACATTAAACATAAAAAATGCTCAAAATCTAAATGAAATATTTGATTCAACCCAAAACAACTTCTTTCTGAAAGGTAAAAATAATTGGTTATGGTCTCACCTGAAACTAGTTTTCTCCCTGATTACGTTTTTTGGGAATCACTGGCAAGTGGGAAAATCCATTACCCATCCAGCCCTAGCACGGCATGGCTTTGGGAGGTCACTCAGCCTCAAAAGTGGCCTCTGGTCTTGGGTACCCGCCTTCAGCCGCCTAGGGCCTGATCTTCTCAGAAGTGGTGCACTCTGTGGCTCTCACTGACCGTGGCTGCAGTTGTGTGTGCTCTGCATGTCTGAGGAGGTGGCAGTGGCATCTCAAGATAGATGCCCAGAAATTTAGGTTCCCAAGAAGAGAGGCCACTTTTGAAAATGTTGGACTTATCGTTTTTGTGCCTCATTTCCCCTCTCTGTGATATGGGACTTAGACCTAACTCACAGGGCTGCTCGGAGGCTTCATGAAGCAAAGAACTCAGAGATCCTCGGCTGTTGTATTCCTGATGGCAGTCTCCTCCACCACCCCTCGAGGGACCAGGAACACCTCAGGATCTTAGGACAGAATCACAGAAATGTAGGGCTGGGAGGGACCTCGAGAGGTCATCAAATCCAGCCCCAGAGCTGTGGCAGCACCACATAAATCAAGACCAGGCCTGACAGGTGTTTGTCCATCCTGTTTTTAAAAGCTTCCAATGATGGGAACTCCATGACCTCCCTTGGAAGCCTGTTCCAGAGCTTAACTATCATAAGAGTTAGCAAGTTTTTCCTCATATCTAACCTGAATTTCCCTTGCTGCAGATTAAGCCCTTTGCTTCTTGTCCTACCTTCAGTGGGCATGGAGAACAATTGATTAATGTCTTCTTTAGAACAATCCTTAAAATGTGTGAAGACTGTCATCAGGTTCCCCCCTCAGTTTTCTTTTCTCAAGATGAAACATGTCCAGCTTTTTTAACCTTTACTCACAAGTCAGGTTTTCTAAACCTTGTCTCATTTTTGTTGCTCTCCTCTGGAATCTCTCCAATTTGTCCACATCTCTCCTAAAGTGTGGTGCCCAGAACTGGACACAGTACTCCAGCTGAGGCCTCACCAGTGCCGAGTAGACAAGGACAGTTACCTCCAGTGCCTTACACATGACACTCCTAATGTGATTTTAGCCTTTTTCACAACTGCATCGTTTTGTTGACTCATATTGAGTTTGTGATCCACTGTAACCCCCAGATTCTTTTTAGCAATACTACCCCTAGCCAGTTATTCCCCATTTTGTGGTTGTGCATTTGATTTTCCTTCCTAAGCGAAGTACTTTGCAGTTATCTTTATTCAATTTAATCTTGTTGATTTCAGACCAATTCTCCAATTTGTCCAGGTGTGTAACAGGGTGCTGGCCAAAAAGCTTCTGGCCAGGCCCCTGTTAGCCCAGCTCCGATTAAGGGGTATTAATTGGTACTGGCTGGGTGTGGCTCACCAAAGGGCTTAAGGAAAAACACCTGCGGGCCTTGTTAGCCAGGAGGCTATATAAAGCTGGTGGGAAGGACGCAGAAGGGTGGGGGAACAGGAAAGGGAGGAGCTAGTGGCTGTAGCGCCTAGCTGGTGGAAGAAGCTAGCTGTCTCCCAGGGAGCTGGCTGGAATGGACTGTATATAAACGGTGGCGGGAACTGACGCAAGGAATAAAAGGGCACTGGTGCTTGCATATTAAGCGGTCTCTGACTGATTTTTGGGACGAGCGGGGAAGTGCTCTGTTGCAAGGTGGTTTTGAATTCTAATCCTGTCCCCCAAAGTGCATGCAACCCCTCCCAGTCTGGTGTCATCCACCAGTGTTATAGCACTCTCCACTCCACTATGGAAGTCACTAATGAAAATACTGACTAGCAGTGGACCCAGGACTGAGCCCTGTGAGACTCCACTAGATAAACCCTCCCAGTTTGACAGCTAGCCATTGATAGCTGCTCTTTGACTACGGTCTTTCAACCAGTTGTGCACTCACTTACTAGTAATTCCATCTAGATCACATTTCCCTGGTTTGCTTGTGTGAATGTCCTGAGGGACTGCATCCAAAGCCTTTCAGAGCTACTAGGAGAGTACTGGCGCCTGGTGCCTTGCCCAGATCTGGTGCTAGCACGCTAAATAATTTACTGCTTCATCAGGCATTCGTAGCAGGTCTGTGCTGGCCACTTTGCTACCGTCTGTCATGTCCCCTGTGATGAGAAAGGCCTGGCTGCTTGTTCCTATGGTAACTCCAGCCCCAGAAAGGCTCCAGAGAAGCCCTTCCCGAAGACCCCCAGTATTGCTGGCTGTGAGTGGGATCCTCGTGCCAATATTTGTGTCTGTCCGAACCACAGCAAAGTCCTGCCGTGCTCAGCCTGCCTTTCCAATAGAAAATGAAGCTCCAAAGAACTCCCAGCATCCACTGCTCCTGACAGAGGTGAGCTGTGGGGCCCTGTTGCAGGGTGGTCCCCTGCTCCTGCCCTGAAGGGCTTGAAACAGCCCAGGAGAGGGCTGTGGCTGGGGCGAGAAGCCTGGGCTGACTGGGGGAAAGTAGGCTCAGCTGTGGCCAGGCCCCAATCAGGCCCAGCTGGCCCCTATAAGAGGCAGTGAGCCAGGAGCCCAGATAGTCTCCTTCTGCCTGTAGAGGGAGAAGGGGCTGGCTGCAGGGAGCTAGAGACAAAGTCAGCGGCATATTATCGCCAAGGCCAACAAATTTGCAGGGGTGGCAAATTTGCTCGTGACCCCTCCCCAACTCCGCCCCTTCCCCAAATCCCTGCCCGCCTCCTCCCCTAGGCAAGCCGTGCTTTCCTTCTCCCCCCTCCCTCCCAGGCTTGCCATGCGAAAGCGCTGGGAGGGAGGGAGAAGTGAGTAGCAGTGCGCTTGGAGGAGGCAGAGCAGAGGTGAGCTAGGGCCCGTGGGCACGGGGAGTAACCCGGGGGGGCTGGGAACCACTCCCCACCCCAGCTCACCTCCACTCCACCGCTGCCATCCCCCAAGCGCGCCACAACTCCCCTTCTCCCCCCTCCCTCCTTCCCAGGCTTACCGTGGGGGAGCAGAGGTGAGCTGGTGGGATGGCAATTTTTTGAGGGCCTAGTGGCACCAAATTTGTTAATCCACCACTGGACAAAGTACCTGAGCAGGGCTGGGAACAGGCTGAGGAGCTGGGGAGCTCCAGCCTGGAAAGTTCCAGGCTGTGGCCTAGCATTGGGCTAAAAGGTACTGGGGGTTGCAGAGGACAGCCCAAGGGTAGGCCAAGGCAGCAGGTCCAAACCCTCCTTGCCAGTGATGAGTAGGCGGATACTGCAGTCTGCCCCAGGGCGTGGGGCTAGATGATGACTGGCAGTAGCCTTATACTGAGGTGAGGTGGGAATAGTGGGTGGGGGTTCCCTGGGGAGGGGAGACCCTAAGACTGAGGGCAGCACCCCAGGTAAAAGGGCACCAGGGTCCAGGGAGGGACACGGGGCCAGAGAACAGGTGGATCACTGGCCTGCAGAGGGCACTCCTGGCTGGAAAAAGAGCTAATTCCCTGAGAGACCAGCAGGAGGCATCGTAGGTGTGAGTCCGCACATCTACAGGCCCCAAGGTTGGAATGGGATCAAGGCAGCCTCTTGGGCACTGTTGCTCATGGGGAAGCTACAGTCTCCATCCAAAGTCCCTCCCTCCCCTCAGACACTCTGTGCTGGAACCCTCCTTAGACACACATTAGGATCATTCCTCTCCAAGGAGCCCCAGTGGAGAAGGAGCATCTCCTCCCTCTCTTCCCCCCCACACTGTTACTGCCTCCTCAGCAAGTCTGTTCACTCAGCCTGCCTCGCTGGGCCCGATGGAGGCCCCTGTGACAGGCGATCAGCTCTCTCTGCCTGAACTGAGGCCGAAGGGGCAGCGTGCCCATGATGGCGCTTCTCCAGCAGGTGAGAGAGGCCAGTCCCCACTCCCGCCCACAGCGAGGCGCATGCCTCCCTGCCCTCTGTGTCTGTGTATCTGTGTAACGACATTTGAGGCAAATGGCTCTTTCCTGTCCCACTTACATCCTCGCTGTCACTCTCCTCCTTCTCCTGGCTCCTCTGCAGTTTTTCTTCTTCCTCCTTCCTGTCTTTTTCTGGCATGATGTCATCCAGCCAGCTGAGGTCCTGCTGGGAGAAGATGCACTCCATCGCCTTCCGGATCCCCACCAGCGCCAGGAGCTGGGGCCAAACCAAAGGGTCAAGTAAGCATCGTGCAAAGGATGGGAACAATTAGTGACCCCCAGGGAGTGTAGTTCAGTGGTCACAGCGTGGGAGTCAGGACTCCTGAGTTCTATTCTGACTTTACCATTTACTTGCTGTGAGCCCTAAGGCAAGACCCAGTGCTGCTCAGTGCCTAAGTTCTCCCATCTGTAATATGGGGATAATATATTGCAGGGGTGCAAGGCTAAATTAGTATTTAAGTGTTTTTTTGAGGTCTTTGGATGCAAGCTGCTATATAGGTGCAAAGTATTATTACTGAAGTGGCTCACATCCCTATCCAGTGTAGGATTGAGTCTTATGTCAGTTCACCCCAGGTCCCCATTTGAGAACCTATCCCATTATTGCAATCAGTGAAGTCAGTGACAACACTGTGCCTTCAGTAGGAGCAGGAGCAGGCCCTAGATGCCTCCAGCAATGGAGATTCCACCCTTCAGGTCTGAAGCTTTCCAAACCAGGCCTGGTTACCACCTTCAGACAGCAGAGACATCCCAGCAGCCCTCAACTGCCATGTGAGAACATACAGCCAGCAGGGTCTCGGTCCTAGAGCTGGCACGGCATTGACAGTTAGTACTGCGATCTTGGACTGCACAGGAACCATTGTAGAGCACAGATACAGCCCACTCCAATCAGTAGGGAGGCCTCAGAGTTCCTGCAGCAGCTGGAGTTTCCAGATGCTCATCAAGGGCAGTTTTACACATATGGCATCGGGCTGTTTGTCTGGGAAGCCAAGGCACATTGTAGGTCTCTCACACCCTTGGGTAGAAAGTGGGAGCTGATCCCTTTGGCAGCCCATTCTCTCGAGCAAGCCTGGAGGGCCTTGTCTAATGGGAATCGTGAGCACTTCATAGGACGGGAGAGGGAGGAAGCCCAAGAGACAGGATCTAGGGTTGTCTGAGGCCTGGGACTTGGCTATTTCTGGGCCATACCAAAGTGGGACCAGGGTGGGAGATGCAGATCAACAAGTGCTCCCCTTCTATGTAAGGAGAAAGCCACCCAGCCTAGCAGGGCACAGTGAGCCTGTCACTGCCCAGATACAAAGACCTCCTACCATCACTGGGAAAATAATGGCAGCTACGGTTGACTTGAGGATCCACAGCGCAGCCAGGCAGAGCATCTGAATGAGGGTGAATAGGTGCACTCGGCGCAGGGGGACGTGGCGAAGGTACATGAAGTCAGGCTGGTGTTTGGCAGGCATCAGAAGGAGCTGGATTCTGTCCATGAACTGAAATGGAACAAGGGCAAACAGGTCACAAGGTGCCAAGTGGGTGAGCCCCTGGCTCAGGAATGAGACAGGACACTGAGGTTCCCAGGATATATTCTATGCTCATCTGGGGGATTTATTTCTGGTAAGGAGAGTCTGAGACCCTCAGGTCTGCAGATTGCAATCTGCCAGGCTTTGCTTTTCACACTCCAAACCCCAACCCCAACTTCCCGCTAAGGATTCTGGGTAAAGTAGTCCCACAGACATTTCCTATACTAAGAGGGAACACTTTAGGAAAATTCTGCTATGCTGATTAACATGCCATAAACCCCACTGAAGTCCTACAGCAAGCTCAGATTGGAAACCTGCCTGGGGAAAATCTTTCCAACGACATGCGGTGCTGCCAGCCCTAACTTGGGTCATGATTTCAAGCTTCTCTGCAAGGAAGAAGGGTTGGGTTTTTTTTTTTTTAATGAAAACAGATTCTCTCTTAATTACATGCCTCCAGGAGTTTGGGCTTTATGAAAAACACTGACTATCACAAGGCTTGCAATACAATCACAAGAGCTAGCATCACTAGACATACTGCAGTCTTCAGCTCCTGGCAGTCTAGTAGGAGTTCCATCCAACAGTCAGAAGCACACATCACAGGACAAAATTCTTCTTCTCTCTCTCTCAATTTCACTCACTTGCAGCAGCTCTGATTTACTTTCAGCTCTGCATGTGCGTGCGTGTGTGTGTGTGTGTGTGAGAGAGAGACACACACACACACAGAAAGAGAGAGGCAGGCTCTCCTGAACCACAGAGCTAGCCAAGGCGGCAAAATGAGATTGTGCCTGGAAGGGTTTTATCACAAAGGAAAAAGGACTCCCACTGTTTATATTTCCATTAGAAATCGAGGTCTTATCAATCATGTTGTTCCGGGAAGGCTCCATGGCTGCCTGGAGAACTGGCAGGGTTCTGAAGTCACAGAGAGCGTGGAGGTGAACCCAGAGTGATCGAGAGAGGAAGGGATTTTTATTCAGACTGTTTACACTCTATTTTTGCTTGTTTTTGTTAACACTTGACTCAAACCCTTAGGCGAGAAGCTCTCTTTCGCTCTCGCTCGCTCTCTCTCTTTAAGAGTCTGAACACCCTGCCCTTTCCGTGAAGGGCTGAGAAAGCTCCAAGGCCACAGCACTGAGCTATCCAAGGAGTCCTCCAGCAAAACCAGGAAAGACAGGAGATAATATCCCTTTTCAGGTAATATTAAAAAAAAGCAAAACTAAACTAAAAATCCCCTCCCACCAAAACCCTTATCCTTCCAGCTGCTGCTTCTCTGAGGCCTTATTATTCATCACAATGATGCAGAGAAGGGCTGAAACCTGACTTGTCTCATCCTTCGCCAGTCACCTCTAACCATACCATCTCCCAGAGTTGTCTCCTGTTATTTCAGCCTGCTAAGTTCAGTGAGCACAGAGGGGTTAATCATTACAGCAACTGCCCCGTTGGGCTAAGAGCAAAATGAAAAGACTCTGGAGACAGAAAGTCCCAGCTAAAAGCAAAGCGCCCTGGCACCAGCTCCTCCATGCTGGCACTGTTTCTAGAGTGCTTGTGCTGGCAGCTTCTCGGCTCTAGCACAGCCCCTCCAGCGCGGTAGCACTGAGACCAGGCACTCGGATCAGTTTAGATGCTGGCTGGGTCTCTTTAGAGTTGGGACAGACAAATGAGGGCTAGGACAGGCCATTTGTAAAGGACTCTCTAAAGACCTTTCTCCAATAGCTTTGCTGTAACATATGAGCCCTCGACAGACCCACCGCTAATAGGGAATACCTGATGGGCAGGGGGGCAGAACAGTTTTATTGGCATGAGACTGGGATGCTGAAATCACAAGCGAGTTAGGCAGGTCATGCCAAACCAAAGCCAATAAACCCTTTCTACCACCCCCACTCCGCCATCTGCCACATGTGCTACAGACCAGCTATTTTCAGAGTGTTTTAGAAAGGGTGTATTTCTTTTATTTGTACAGTGAATCCATGGGTCCAACAGTGGGAGCTGGCTGCCTACAAACAAGGGGAATGTTAGATGCATCTAAACCTGGCCTAAAATAGCTTTTCTATAAATATTGTGATTTCAAGGACTGATATCTCAGACCCTTCCATGCTGTGTCCCCTGTTAGAAAGCTGGGAACCTCCCCTTTCCAATCAGATAAACCTCCAGCTTCTAGCACTAACAATTTGCAGAATGCCAGGCTTCCAACCTGGCACAGGTTCGGGATGGATATTTCCCATCCCATGCCTCAAGGTGGGGTCATTTTGGGGGGAAATGCCCCATTTAGGGAAAGAAAGAGAGATTTCTGGGGCAGGACATTTTTCTACAGAAACAAACAAACAAAAAACCCATAGCAGTTTGAAATTGTCCAGAGGGTTGGAATATTGGCAATAGGGCAGTTGAGGCATTCAAAGATGTAATATAAATGCCGTTTATTACATGGCTCTTTTAATATCACCTTTCCTCTATCTAAGTGATAAAATCTATCCATCCATCCCCATTCACACCCCTCTACCCATCTTAGGGCGTGATGCCTATCCATGATAAATGGCACCATCTTGGGGCACATTTCTCTAGCATACGCCTTTGAGTGCCTTGCCTGCACTCTGCTCCCTAATCGAGCTCCATGGGACTCTTTCTAATGTTCCAGTGCCCAGTGCAGCTCCAACCAGCCTCCTTTTGTCAACCTGCCCCAGAAATTTTCCCTCCTCTCCCTCCAAATGTGGAATTTCCCCCTTGAAATCACACCACCCTAGGGCCCAGGAAAGGCAAAAGCCAGCCCTGCACCAGGAACCCAAAAAACCAAACAAAAAAACAAAAACCCACAGCAGCAAGTCTCAGAACCTGGCTCAACTGACCCAGGGTGGTGGGGCTCATGCTATGGGGCTACAGATAGCAGTAAAGATGTTTCTCACGCAGGCTGGAGACATGGCACTCAGATCCACACCCTTTGCTTGGTCTCAGAGCCCGGGCTCCAGCCCAAGCATCTAACACTGCTATTTTGAGCCCCGCAGCATGTGTCCAAGTCAGCTGACCCAGGCTCTGAGACTTGCTGCCGTGGGATTTTTTTTTTTTGCTGTGTAGGCATACCCCCAAACACCCACCTTTATTGGTGAGAAGACACAGAAAATCACCCTAATAAATGTGTGTGTTTAAATTCTCTACAATAGGTTTTCTGTAACAGATGGGACACCTAGACAATACCCAGGGTAGTGGGATAGGGGGTTTATCAGCATTTGTTTGGGATGACCTGCGCAATACATTTGTGATGTCATCATCTCACCTCCCCCCGAAACATTAACAAGTTTATAAATAAGCCCCCATGCCACAACGTATGGCTAGCGCTGGAACTGAGCAAAAATGTTACATCCCCTGAATTCAACCCACATATTGAGAACATTGAGAAACTGGTGCAGAAATGTCAAGGTGATTGACCTCTGTGGATCTGTACTCACCTGGATACTGTTAAGAGCGGCCACGCCCATGTACAGAAAGACTCCATACAGCACAGGCATAGGGATATACTGGAGAAATCAAGTGAGAAGCATCAGCATGGTCAGATGTAGCTTTCCTTACAAAAACTTATAGAATGTAATCATCTTCGATAAGATCAGTCTTCAAGTATGGCTGGCCCATTTGGTTGTTTCATTTCAGACACAGCAGTTTAGTTTTATGGTTATTGCTTGAGTTATAAGGAATTCAAACTTTGGATATATTCCTACGCAGAACACTTGGTTAAGATATCATTATGGTGGTAAAGACAGATTAGCTACTGCAGAAAACAACTTGCTAGAAAGTTGTGGGTATCAAAATCCAAATATTTGAAAACCAGGAAATTCTGCTGTAAGAGAAAATTTTCAAAGCACAAAAATTTGGAAGTCAGGAAATTCTGAATAAAGGTTCCACAAACACCCTTAACTCTGCCCCCATGCCCCCACTATACCCTGAATTGTCCATCTGATGACAAATCATAGGTAGGATCACTACGGTTTTGTTGTATTTTGTGGGTATGTCGCCTCAGGCTGGAATTTACACCTCCCATTCCAAGTGTAGACATACCGTAGTGGAGCAGTATAGAGTGGAGAGTGTATGGGGACTGTATGAGGAGGGTAAAATGTGACCATGCTGTGGTCTCTTGATAAGCACAGGAATGGGGATGGTGGAGAGAGGTCTTTGGCCTGTATATGGAAAATAGGAAGTGAAGATGGCACAGGAGAGGGTGAATTGGAGGAGGAGCTGTGGCTGGAAGATGATGGGGGAGTGCAAGTCATCCATTACAATATGGGATGGTGAATGGTACTTTCTTGGGCTTAGATGAGTGAAAATTAACTGATAGTCCAACCTTTTCCCACTTCTATAATAATGACGTCAACCAAAAATGCTTTATTACCTTGAGAACCGGGGCCAAAAAAACCGACACTCCAGTGAGGATAAAGACCACCAGGCCAGTCAGTCTCTGCTCCCTGCAGACAAACACTCCTGCTGTTAGACACTTTGTATTTCATGTTTGAACCACAGCTCTTACCCGTTCCAATCTATGGCCAGAGATACAGAGCAGAACAGCCAGTGCACTGCTCCAGTGCCGTACAAAGATGCCCTAGCTGCAAGTAGCCCTGTCTGTAGTATCCCCTAAGCCTCTGCTAATGCTCCGTTTCCGCTTTGCCTCTAGGGCTAACTTGAATGTGAACAAAGCAAGGAACTGCACACAGGTGCTACAAATAGAGCTGCAGGCATCATCTGGGAAGAGCTTGTGCAGAAACCCCTGTTCTGCTTTGCTATTCTTCTCTGAACCAGGTGCTATGAAGCACCAGCCTTCACTTCCCTACCTCAGAGTCAAACTAGGCATTGCAAAAGGAGAAATGATGTCTAAGAGTCAAGAAAAAAACTTCTGCCATCGCCCTAGACTTTTCCCTGTCATTGGCTCCTGCAGCACAGTGACAAAGGACTGTTCGGGAATTGTATGGGGTTACAAGCACACTATACGATGGCCTTATTGCACAGACAGCTGTGCCTTAGCATGGTGTGAAAACTGGTAATAAAAAATCCATGCACACTTAGTACTTGCTGTTGTAGCACAGTATGTAGCTCTGCCCAGTGAATAGAGAGCATCTAGTCAACACAAAACTCCCAGTTGACTGTCTACTAGACAGACAGATGGATCTGATTGCGTGCCCATCCATTCATTCATTTTCTATACATCAGCGACATGTCTGTTCCAAAATCCCAACCTGCAGCAGTGGCTGGTACCTGGTACTTTAGAGGAATGCAAAATTCCCCCGTAATTCAGCTGGCCAACTGTGCAGTGAGGAGCTGGGGAAGGGGAGCTTCTTTCCTCACTCACGTAGCACCCTGCACTCCGAAGCATGGAGTCAGGTTGGCTGGGAAGACAATTCCCAGAGCACTTCCAGAACCAGATCATCAGCAGAACACATTTTCCCTTTGTTGTTTAGTGATTTCTACCAATAATATTCACCATAGAGCTCACCACGACTCAGCACTGGAATTCCAGGGTCAGCCTGGCCCTTGGAGAGCACGCCAGCTGGAATTGTCAAGGTGGTTTTGCTTAATGGGAGGGGGGAACAATACCTGATTCCCAGGAACTTGGGCTGCTCTCCTGGTGCAGAAGTTGTACTCTCCTTTTTCAGGCTGTCCATGTGGGCCAGGGAGATGACGGTGGCGGACACATACCAGGGGAGACCCGTCACAGATGTGAGGATCATCAGAAGGGAAACGCAGAATAAATCCAGGTGAAAACCTGCCCCTTTCTGGAATGAGAGACACATCAGTGCTCAGAGAGACATCAGCCTGCAGGGAATGGGGAATCAAGGGTTACAGCTTGTTTCCAATGGATCCTACTGGCTGTAGCAGGAGCTCTGTGCATGTAGCCAAGGGCCATTGCTGGGGAGTTGGGCTCTGCGGAGGCACCTGAACTGACAGACCCTAGCTAGAGGCTGAGGGTAGGACATTCTCAGTGAAGAACCCTTGACTCTGGGATTTGCTTCCTCCCTTGGGCCAACACAACCTTATCTTATCTTCAGCTCACACTGCCAGGCCTATCCTAAGACTTTTAACCATGGGATGGTCATGTGGGAAGGGTCTCATTTTTGCTGGTGGAAATTGCTGGGAGTCAGGTGCCCTGGGGGTTTTGCAAATCCCACTAGACACCTATCCACATCTTTAGGTGCCTAAATACCTTTAAAAATCTGGCCCCTCAAGCATCACCAACCAATTAGGCAATCAGCTTGCTATCTAGTGGACAATGATCCCTTGATATATGTTTGGGGAAAAAAAGTTAACCTACAGGGAAATAATTAAACAATCTCCCCCCGCCCCACCCCTACTGCCCCCTGAAGCCAACTGGCTCGCAGTAATTCAATGAAAACAGAAGAAAATGTATACAGTCAGGATCCTGTTAGTTCTTGATTGGCTCAAGGTGTAGGATGAGATCCAATTTCTGATCCAGTCAGAATGCATGTGCACCCTACATTCCAGTGACCAGTGTCTCTATATAACAAGGTAGCCGCTATTAATGCTGTCTGTTGAGACTATTCATGGATGGTATATTTCTCTTCATGGTTTCTGGTTCTTTTTTGTTTCTGTTCATTGGTCTGTCTGAAAGCTACAAAGGCTTATAAATAAAAATACTAGCATTGTAGAGTGATGACCATAGTCACTGTGAAGACCTGAGCTGACAGAGTCTAATTATGTACCTAGTCCTCTTTCTGGTTAGCCTGTCATTTGTAATCAAATCCCAATATAATGCACATGTATTCATTCTTCAGTAGGATTTGCTGTGGAACAATCATCCATAAAGCATGGATTGTTCACAAATTGTTCACCTCCTCTGCTCTAGTCACTATATTAGTGGGGTGGGGTTGGTTGCTTAAGTCACATTTTGTCCCTGATCCTGGTTGGATGTACTGAACAGGGGGCTAATGAATCACACATAATGTGCTCTCCACTACAAATTTACAGATAAAAAATCATTCATGCTAAAATTTGGGATTTTGGAACATTTTCACAGCTACCCAGCAGCAGCCCGACTCCTTGAGGATAAAGAATAATAACACACCTTGTGGTAACTGTGCTTCTTTGGGATGTTTTGTCTGCTGTCCTATCTCGCAGCCACGCTGAGGGCAATCATGGTTAATGAAGGTGAGGGGGTATGACTCTGCATGGCTGCCTTGAAGATCTCAGGTATGGGCATGTTGCTGAAATTCACAGAAGAGGCAGCCTAAGCTTTGATACTCAGAGGAATATCCCCTCAATCATGTGAGAGCAGCCTGAATTGCACTGGGTGATCCATGTAGACACTCTCTTGGAAGAAATGGCTCCAGAAGCACAGCAGGGGAGACAGGACAAAGCCCTTCGGCCTATCCAGGCAATTTAGCAAAGCCCTTGAGACATCCAAGGTCTGAAGTTTTTTCTCTCTGAGGAAGCAGCGTGGCTTGCGGGTGAGGGAGAGAAAATGAATAGATTGAGTTAACTCAAAGTCCAAGCCATCTTTGGGAATAAACTTGGGATGAGGGCTCACCACCACCTGTGGAATGTGTGGAAGGAGGATGGGCAAGGAGAGCTCAGGGCTCACATGCTGGTGTGATGGCCATCTTGCGAGTATGGTGGTGTAGACAGCTTTCAGAAAAAGGCTCAAATATGGGGCTCCAGGAGACCAGAAAGGACAATATGGAGATCCCAGGTAGGTTGGAGCTCCCTGATTGGTGGATAAGTGTGAAGCAATCCTTTTAAAAACCTAGAAACAGCAGGATGGGAGAATACTGGGCCTGACTGGAAGAGAGGATGGCATGGCAAAATCACTGCAAAATGGACCTTCGTTGAACTGAATGAGAGTCCAGAGAATTCCAGGTACAGGACGTAATCAAAGATCTTGGGAACAGGGGGTTCCAATGCATCAAGGTTGTGCTGGGCTGCCCAAACTGAAAGCCTTCTCCACTTCGAGGAGCAGGTTTTCCTTGTGGAGGGCTTCCTGCTGTGCAGTAGGACTTGTCATGGGAACAGTCAGTAGCACTTCACCAGCCAGCATCTGGGCCATCGTGTAATGAGTTTGGGTCTGGGTGAAGAATTTGATCTCAGCTCTGTGATATTATGTCTGGACGGTCTGGAAGTGCCATCGGAGGCTGTGTTGACATTCGGAGGCGAGATATCAGCCATAACTGCCTCGGACAATCAGGATTGGTGTAGCTGTATCCTGACTGATTTTCCCTTTCCCCCTGGGTATCAGAGGGAGGGGTCAAAATGCATACATGAGACCTGGATTCAGTGTCTTGCACACAGCCTGGGTTCATGCCTACTCTGGAGCAAAAGACTAGACACATCATGTTTTGTGTGGTGGAATTTCCTCACTGATGAAATCTCAGTCTGAGGATGGTGCTCTTCAGAGACCATAATTGTTTTAGCAGACAATCTGTCCCCAATTTGCTGTTGGCTGCTGGGAGACAAAAGCAATTGGAGTAATCCTAGGAAGTCAACGCCAAGTCCATAGTTTGAGTGCCTCTTGGCACAGTGGTGAGGAATGGGCAACTCCCCTCTTGTTTAGATATATTGCAAATGTGCTGTCTGTTGGGTTCTGTGTGCTGTAATTTCTTAAGGCTGGCAGGTATGCTTTGCAGGTTAACCTGATTGTCCTGCGTTCCAAGAGGTTTATATGCAGTTCGATCTCTTGCTGGGATCACACTCCCTGTATTTGGAGATGGTTCCAGTGAGCACCCCACCCTGTTCCCGATGTGATCTCTGATCAGTGTCTTTGGAGGAGGAGAGGCAGAGTAGGGTACTCTTCTCCACACATTCTGTGAGTCTGTCCATCATCCTAGTCAGGGCCGGCTCCAGACCCCGCACGCCAAGCGCGCGCTTGGGGCGGCATTTTGCCGGCAGGGCGGCAGGCGGCTCCGGCGGACCTTCCGCAGTCATGCCCGCGGGAGGTCCACCGGAGCCGCGGGACCAGCGGACCTCCCGCAGGCATGACTGCGGAGGGTTTGCTGGTCCCGCGGCTCGGGTGGACCTCCCGCAGACATGCCTGCAGATGCTCCACCAGAGCCGCGGGACCAGCGCGCCCTCCGCAGGCACGTCTGCAAGAGGTCCCCCGGAACCACGGGACCGGCGACCGGCAGCGCGCCCCCTGCGGCGTGCCGCCCTGCTTGGGATGGCCAAATTCCTAGAGCCCACCCCTGATCCTAGTGATGGCAGGATATGAGCTGGGATCATGACATACATGTCCATTTGATGTCTCATAGGGACACACTGACCTCAGCCCAGTCCTGTAACAGGGATAGGTGAAGTTGGGCTAGTGGTGTCACATGTGCAAAATGACATGTGGCCTAAAAGTTTGAGACAGCTTCTCAATGTAATTGACGGATGTATCTTGTTGTTGGATATTGTCTGTATAGACTGAAATCTTTCTTCTGGAAGATATGCCTTTGCCAATTTGAGTTGATGAGAGCGCCTATGAACTCTATCTTCTGTGAACGGTTGAGCGATTACTTTTTGTAGTTTACTATCAGGTCCAACTCCCTGAACAGGTCACAATCTATGTTTAGGGCTGTGGTAACATCCTGATGAGACCTGCCTTTGATCAGCCAATCATCTAGATATGGATAGACGAGAATGCCTTGTCTCCTTACATCTGTGGCCACCACAGCCATGCATTTTGTGAAGACTCTCACTGTTAATGACATGGTATTGATAGTGGCTGGGCCCTACTGTGAAATGTGACCTTTTTATGGGCCAGATGGGTCCCGATACAGAAATCGGCATCCTGGAGTTCGAGAACCACAAACCAGTCTTGAGCCTGTAAAAAGCCTGTAAGCAGGTGGTTTCCTTCAAGAGAACCTGGGTTCCTTTCTTGGAAAATAATTATCAGGTTGTTACTGGAAGTATGTGGGTTCTCTCTCTCTCTGGTCTGAGGTTAGAATCTGAAGGGCTTCCACCTCAAGGCGGGGGTATAGACACTGGTGCTGGTTTTAGGAGTCACAGCCTGGCTGACAGGGGCACTGATGACGTGGATTTTGAAGTGAATGGGCCTGACTTGGAGCTGGATGTTCATTCTGCTGGGTGCCAAAGTGCCCCTCCTAGACTGCTCCAGAAGAAAAGGTTTTAGTCTCATGTCTCCTGGGTGTTTCTCCTTCTTGGCAAGAAAGACCAGCAGATAGAGCTGGTCAGGCATGGGGGTGGGGGGCTCTCACCTAAACAAAATAAACAGCAGTTCTGCCTGGCAGGGCCAGGAATGGGACCATCCCAGGACTGGCAGGCTTTGAGTCTGCCATATGAGGCGGTAGTGGTGGCCAAAACAAAACAATAATAAAAAAGTTTGAGGAAGGAAAGAATGTCATTTTAAGGGAATGAACCCTAAGTAACTGCACGACAAGAGAGCATGAAGAGGCAGCAGGTTTGGTTCCATCTTGCTGCCATGGGCTGTAAGCAGGAACTGAAGGATGGTGACGGTATTCTGTCAGCTGGCAGGGGGTAGGAGGACATGCACAGCACAGGTGCGCCCCAACAGACACTGCTATCCAGACTCCAGGCTCACGTGCATGAAGCACATCCACAGTCCAGAACGGAATCCACATGGAGACATCCCCAAAGAACAAACACTATGCTCTGACCCCAGGAATCACAGGGAACTGAGCTCAGTACTTTTTTCTGCCAAGTTATTCCCAAATCCGTTTCTGCCACCATTCATCTGGCTCTAGGGGGTGAGTCTAGCCTGTGCCATAGCCTCTGGAGGCTTCCTGCCGAATGCAGCAGGGCTTGTTTACTAGGGCCTACTTGTACCTAGTTCTGGCACTGCAGCTCATTTCTCCTTCTCTTCCCCAAAGCTAAGCTGGCCGTTTCGCTCCAGCCTTCAGAACCAGGCAGGGAAGTCGGACTAACACAACAGCTGCTGCAGGGGTTTGTTCCAGGGAGGAAGGAGACTGGGTATCTTCCTGCTGGTAACTCTTAAGGAGATGCCTTCAGAGGGCAGCTGATATGCATCAGAGAGGTGAACAAGCACAGCAAGAGCAATCGGATAAGTCACAATCCCAGCTCAGCCGAACAAAACCCAGGTGCGTTCCCAGGCCCAATGAACCTGTTTGTCTTAGCACAAGGTCTGATGATTGGAGAAGGCTTTGTCCTTGGCTCTGAGTTTGTGCCTGTGCGAGCAGGTTAGGGAAAACCTCAGTACACCTCATGAGAAAAACAAGTGCCAGCAGGGCCCAGCCCTAGGTAAGGCGGGGCCAAGCGGCAGAGCAATGTCAGCGAGAAAGCTGGCACTCTCTCAACCAGACAGGTTCCTGCTAGTACGTTCAACTGGGATGTCAGTGCCTGTGGCAAATGATGCCACAGGATGCTAGGGACAGACAGGCAGCTAAGCTAGGGAGACTAGGGGAGGAACACAAAGAAAAGGTCCCTTGCTGGCATCGTCTGAAGGGAGACAGTGTGGCCTAGTTTTAGATCAGGACACTGGGAGGCTGGAGACTGGGCATTTAGTCCTGACTGATTCACTGTGTAACTCTGGGCAAGTCACTAGTCTCTCTGGGCCTCACTTTTCCCAGCTGTAAAATGGAGCTGACAACGCGGCCTGGCATTGGAGAAGCGGGCTGAGATCCTAGCATGAAAGGCTCTGGGGAAGCCCTTCATTCCCTGGATGATGGGAGGAGCTGGCCCTTGCTTTGCCAGGGGTCCCAGGGCTCAGAGGGATGTCATGTGGAGAGCACTGTGTTTAGAGGTCTCTGTGGATTTAGGGGCTTTGTCGTGACCCAAGCTAAGGGCTCGATCTTGTGAACTGCTGAGTGACTTCATCTCCCAGTGACTTCAGGGCCAACTGAGAATACTCAGCACCTTGCCAGAGGCTGTGACCTCCTCACAGGATCAGTCCCTGAGTGGCTGAGAGCCTCCACCAGGCAATTAGCTGGGAGAATTCCTGGCTCCCTCCCCTCTGACAAGGGGAGGGGGGAAGAAAGCGCCCCTCCCCCCGCCAGTGCATTGATTTTGCATAATACCTTTGTTTTCAAATGTCCCCATGTCCTCAAATGCAGGGACAGGCATGCAGGGCCCAGCACTCCCCTGGGAGAGCCCTTCACCAGCCCACAGACAGCCCCCGGGTTGGATTTGGTTTTGCATTAGTCCAGATTCTTCATGCTGATAGAAATTGGGCCAGGGAGCAGCTGCAACATGCCCCTCCCCAGCTCTGCAGGCACCCATCCCCCTTCTGGGGCCTGGCTCGCTGAGGCAGAACTCCATTCAGAGACAGACCTCACTGTGCCCATCACTACACAATACCAGCAAGCTGCATCTCCTGTTAACATGGAGACCTGGCATTATCAGCCTTTCCTGTCTGATTCGCTTTAACCCAGGGGAGGTGACCCCGTGATAATCCAGCCCTTCACACTGCATTGGACACCAATGCTTGGGAGACTAGCCTAGAGCAGGGCCCCTGCACCCAATGCCTCCCCAGCCCTGCCCTCCGTGCATTAGGGCAAGGTTCCAGATCAGAGCCTGCAAGGAGCCCCACCTAGGGTGACCAGGTGTCTGGTTTTGGACCGGAATGCCTGGTTGAAAAGGGATCCTGGTGGCTCCAGTCAGCACCGCTGACCAGGCCGTTAAAAGTCCAGTTGGCGCGGGGCTGGCAGGCTCCCTATTTGGCTCCATGCAGCTCTCCAGAAGCGGTGACATGTCCCTTGGCTCCTAGGCATAGGGGCAGCCACGGAGGCTCCATGTGCTGCCCCTGCCCCACCCAAGCGCCAACTCTGCAGTTTGCATTGGTGGAGAACAGCGGCCAGTGGGAGCTGCGGGGGCAGCGGCAGTGTGCAGAGCCATCTGGCCATGCCTCCACGTAGGAGCTGAGGGACATGTCGCCGCTTCTGTGGAGCCACCTGAGGTGAGCGCTGCCCAGAGCCTGCACCCTGAAACCCCTCCCACATCCCAACCACCTGCCCCAGCCTGGATCCCCCACCTGCACCCTAAACCCCTCATTCCTCACCCCACCCCAGAGCCTGCACCCCCAGCCGGAGCCCTCACCCCTTCCTGCACCACAGC
The DNA here is from genome assembly GCF_016161935.1 of Mauremys reevesii. Lineage (NCBI taxonomy): Eukaryota > Metazoa > Chordata > Testudines > Geoemydidae > Mauremys > Mauremys reevesii. The sequence continues at coordinate 35,989,579 of NC_052630.1, read as the reverse complement.
CCCCTGCCCCAGCCCAGATTCCCCTCTTGTACCCTGAACCCCTCATTTCTGGCCCCACCCCAGAGCCCACACCCCCAGCCCAGAGCCCATACCCCCTCCCACACCGCAATCCCCTGCCTCCGCCTGGAGCCCCCTCCCACACTCTGAAGCCCTTGGCCCCACCCCACTAGCCCGGAGCCCCCTCCTGCACCCAAAACCCCTCATCTGTGGCCCCACCTCAGAGCCCGCACCCCCGGCCAACACCCTCACCCCCTCCTGGACCCCAACCCCCTGCACCAGCCCAGCAAAAATGAGCAAGTGAGGATGGGGGAGAGTGAGCGACAGAGGGGGGTGGATGGTGTGAGTGGGGCACCGAGCCTCGGAGAGGGAGCTAGACAAGGGTCAGGGCCTTGCTGGGGCAGGGGCAGGGGCAGGGAAGGGGGCGGGGCAAGGGTGTTTGGGTTTGTGCAATTAGAAAGTTGGCAACCCGAGCCCCGCCCCTCAGAGCCCCTAGAACAGATGGGATTTAACCTACCGGCTGCCAATTTCTGGGCAGACACGACTGTTTCCCTGGAGCCCTGGGATTAAGGAAACCCGCAAGGTGTTGAACAGGGCACAAGCCTATGTGATTCCCTCTAATACAGCCCATCCTCCCATCCCCAGGTCGGCCTTCCCCATGCCACCAGCCTCCTGCCGTGCTCGGGCTGGCCTGCCCCGCACTGCCAGCCTCCCGCCATGCCCAGGCTGGCCTGCCCCACACTGCCAGCCTCCCGCCATGCCCGGGCTGGCCTGCCCCACACTGCCAGCCTCCCGCCATGCCCGGGCTGGCCTGCCCCATACTGCCAGCCTCTTGCCATGCCTGGGCCAGCCTGTCCCACATCACCAGCCTCCCACCATGCCCAAATCCCCAGGACTGCCAATTTCCTATCATGTCCAAGCCGGCCTGCCCTGCACTGCCAGCCTCCCACCATCCCCAGGCAGGCCTGCCCCACACTGCCAGCCTCCCACTATACCTAGATCCCCAGCACCTCCAGCCTCCCGCCATCCCTGGGCCGGTCTGCCCTGCACTGCCAGCCTCCCACTACACCCAGATCCCCACCGCCAGCCTCCTGCCATGCCCTGGCTGGCCTGCCCCACACTGACCTGGAGCCTGTATTCTTTGCGGTTGAGGATGACGGCGGTGATTTGCTGGTCCATGAAGATGAGGATGATGACCAGAACGGCAGGCACTGCGGAGACCAGGCAAACCCACCAGGGGTTCACTCCCAAGGGAAACACGACCCAGCCTCGCTGGGAGTTTGTGGGCTGCACGGGGAGTGCAAGAGGTCAGATTGTACATTACAGCACCCTGCACTGCACATACTAATGGGCAAAGAGCACTTTGGGCAACAGCCCATTGGGATGGGATGGGCTGGGCAGGTCAGACCACTGGCCCAGACGGTTCTCCACTAGGTCACCAGCAATGGCCAACAAACGATGCTTCAGAGCAAAGGGAACCCTCACTCCCCTCTCCCTGGCCATTGTACAATTTTGCATCTGGGGGAAAATGCTTCTCCTGACTAACTGGAATGGCGATCTGTGCTCTGCACCATGGCAGTGGCCAGGCCCCAAGAGGCAGTAAGCAAGTCCCAAGCTGAGCCCTGGATGCTTGTGAACAGCCCCATCTGTGCTCGCTCCTGGCCATGCTCCAGCTGATTAACGTTAACCAACAGCCACTGTTCCCTGTTGTTGTGCAAGGGCATCAGTCCTGCCCCGGGAGATGGGGCCAGTCCTGTGTAGTCAGCTACTCCTGTTGCACGGCACATGGGGAGGGATCCAGGCCATGGTCTCACATTGGTACCAACCCAACATTCAGAAATCATGAGTCAGGCCCACAAAAACTGATTTAAAATCATGAGATTTTTAGAAAATAATAAAAAAAATGGGGGGGGGGGGCTTTTTCTTTGCCTGCTGGAGTCACATTTTCAAGCTTTTTTCTGCCACCACGAGGGCTAGCAACACTTATTTTTTTAAATGAAAGCTGGAATTGTCCTGTATTCACATGACACCAGGAGCTAGGGTTTGAAGAAAAGTACTAAATTTGCAATTGTGAGTGCTGGTAACGCTAGTTTCATGGCAGCCTTTGTGGGCCTGGTTTTCACATACCCATGGGCTGTCTGTCTAGTGAAGATGTCTGTCTGGCCGTGTATTCATGCAAATCCAGATCCATGTAGGTGCCTGCGTCAGTACACATACAAATCAGGCACAAATTTGTGCACACCTTTCTACATGTCTCCCTGGGGTCTGAAAACCAGGCCCAGTAGGGCAAATGCAATAGAGCCCTATATCCATGGTAAGAAGGTAGGTATGGAGAATCTAGAAAAAGATGACGAATGCGAAAAGACCCAGTGCTTTAAAAATATGCAGGTAGAGAGAGCAGCATGGGACAGTGGTTAGAGCAGGAGTGTGGGCGATATCTCCCGTTCTCCATTCCCAGCTCTTCCACTGACAAAATACGATCTTAGGCATAATTCCACAGTGAAAGCATCTCTAAAATGGGGATAATAGGACCTTCTGGCCTCAGGGGTGCTTCATGTGCTTTAATTAAGAAATACCCTTTGAGATCTATGGAGGGAAGCTGCCAGGGGCCCTAATCATTACAGATGTCCTTTCAGGCCTGGCATTTCCCCCCACATTTGCCAGGTGGCACTTTGCCTCCAGCTTGGAGAACGGGCAAGTGGCTCCCTCATTAACCTGATGCACAATCCGCCTAACAGGGAGCTATGGGCCGCCATAGAGCCTGCACACTAGCTCTGAAGCCTCTGCTAATTCCTTTCAACACCCAGGCCTGGGGGGGAGGGAACCCAAGCCCAGACTTGAGCTGGTGTCTCCTGCTTTGCTGCGTGCTGTGGCATCATTTGCATGATTACATGACTGTTTAGTTTGTGTCCAGTTGCTAAGCTGAGGTTATTTATAGATCAAGGGACTGGCTGGCACTTCCCCCCTCCACCTTCACAAGAACAGCTCCGAAAGGAAGTCACCCTGCAGAGCTGGGCGGGGAGGGTGGTGTCAAGGTAAGGGGCTATAAAATCCCACAGTCCCTGAGTTTTCTGCAGATCCCTCTTGGCCCTGTAATTGCAGAGAGTGCTGAAAGGGAAAGAGCTGGATGGAAAACCCAGGGGCCAGATTGATCTCGGGTGTCAGCCCAGAGGACTCAGCAGAGTTACTCCAGGGAGGAAGGTGGCCTAGTGTAGGCAAAATTCTCCCTGCTCCACAGCATTGCACGTTCTGGATCTGTTCCATACCCCCAGCTCTCAGGAGCCGACTTGAATGTGGGGGAATGCACGAGGTGGGATGCAGCCCCGCACATTCCCATCTGCACGGTTGGGGTGGAGGGCTGGAGAGCTGAGGGGTTACGGAGCCCCATGGCTCTGGCTTGTACAACGAGGTTTGAACAACCAGTGGGGGACTGAGTGGGTCTGCGTGTCACCTTTAAGGGCAGTGTAGAGAAACAGACCTGGAAAGAGAAGGGTTGCCACAGACTGGCCAGGCGAGGGAAGGAGGGGAAGGGAGAGGTCATAGAAAGCCATTATCATCCGGTGGCCGGTGACTTAGATGGACTTTACAGTGCCGTTGCGAGTGGAGAGCTCTCCGTGTGATGACACCACCACTGCAGCTTTCCCTGATTGCCCCCTGGCTGGACTAGCTCGGCAGGCCCAGGATTGGGAGGCGTGGGGCACGCTGGCACCTGGAGGGTGCTTGCCCTGCCATTGCCCATTTGTTCCATGGCTAACATAATGAGGTCAGTCCCCGGGGCTGTCAATCCGGCCCCTATTCCTGCACTGCCCAGGTGTAGCTGGTGCTGTGACTCAGAAGGTGTGACAGATTTATGTTACCAATTTGCCTGGGGCGTCAGGTGACAAAGGGGGCATTGAGTTTGCAGCCAGGAAAGGCCTGGTCGCTCCAGGGGAAGTTCTCAGGTGCCGTTTCTTGTTCCCTTCCTTTCTTTGTGACCTCCATGATGGGCTGGACAATTCTGGAGAGGGTTTCTGGCATCAGAGCATGGGGCCCTGGGATGGTGGATCCCTTACTACCTACACTCCCAGCCTGCGAGGTACCCGTCTGAACTGGCCCTCTGGGAGGTGAGGTCAAGCAAAGGTCTCTCCTCCCTTTGGAGCTCCTCCTTATGCTCTGAGGGCTGCCTTGGATTCCCAGGCAGTCTGCAAGCTCTGCAGAGGAGTCTCAACAAGCTGTCTAGCCCTGTTGGTATGTTGGCTCCTGAGATCCAGCTGCTGAGCAGGTTCAAGGGCTCCTTGGTCCTGCTCTAGTTCTAACGCTGAAGGAGATGAGTCAAGACAGTGGGGTAGAGGGAATTAGACAGGCAGGCCTTATAGCAGCTGGTCCCCCACGGGCCCATCCAAACCCTGGAGCAGAGGGGGCAGGTCCAGAGCAGCATCGAACTGGGCAGCATGGAATCCCTTTCTTTTACAGTGAATGGAGTGGTGCCTAGATCCACAGAGGGGGCCAGCACCCGGGCTGGCGTCACACTCACCACCTCCCGCAGTCTTGCTAGGGGCCTCACTCTCCATGGCTCATGCAGGATTCTCTGCTGAGCCTGCCAGCCAGGGGGCCCGCTCGTGCCAGTTGCAATGGAGGAGTTTGTAGGGTGGATGGCTCACTAGATGCTGGACTGAGGGACTCAGCTCAGGTCAGGATCAGATCACCATGATCAGAGGGTAACAGCTTCCAGCTGCTCCGATTCCAGCTGAGTGCGAAGCTGTGAGGCAGTATGAAGGGGAACGCCTCGTATTTCATTACCCATCGCCTGAGCCCAGGGCTGGCCCGAGGCAGGGGGCCCATTGTAACAATGCCTGGAGACCATGGAGAGCAGGGATGAGGGATTTGGGGTGTGGCTCTGGCTGGCAGGCAGGATTACGAGTGAGGGGTGACATGGGACCCCAGGCAGCTGCATCACTCATCTTTGCCTGTGGGCACCAGTGCCTGAGCCATCCAGTCTCCCGACAACATGAGCCCTGCAGCACTTCCAGCGCCTGGGGTTGATCAGCAGCAGGAATGATGTGTCCTTTGCAGCAAGAACAGGTCAACCGAACGTAGGACTAATTAACTGCTCAGTGGGTCTATGGACAGCCTACTGAGCAGCTTTGCTGGGCGCGTACCTGTGGATCCCCAGCGTCAGCCTTGGGGCTGCGATCCAGGAATACGCTCTCCAGCTCGGGCCCAGAGAGAAACATGGAGGGCTCCTCACAGGAGCAAGGGCTCGCAAATCTCGCCCAGCCGAGGGATGAAAGGCAACATCATGGGAACCCAAGAGCTGCATCTGATCTGCGTGGAGCAGAACAGAGTACAGGCATCTCCACTGTCAATGTGGGGGGTGAGGCCTTTAGAAAATGCAGTTCCCAGTTTGCAATGCAGGCTGGCTACTGGGACCTGGATGCCCCTTTGCATGCTGGGACCTACCATACACTGCACCCCTGAACTAGCAGTGAAGATGCACACAGGCAGCCCTGTCTACATGGGCTCTGCAAAAAGCCTCTATACCTGATGCATAGTTTGCATCAGAATCTAACGTGGGTGCCCCATGCACTGTTCCTTCCCCTCAAATCCATTATCACTGCCTATATACATCATCCCAGCTCCCCAAATTCCATCGCTTCTCCATCCGTGAGCCCCCCTTCCCAGCAATTCCTCTGTTTTCCCCCACTCATTACCCAGTCAGTTCTCACCTTGAACTCGCTGGGGACGATGAGCTTGGGGGTCTCTAGCCCCAGAATGGCATCAATCCCGCAGAAGATGAGGATGGCCAGGATGATGGAGAAGTCGCTCACTAGCTTCCTCAGCTAAGGGAGCAAAGAAAGCCATTGGGAGGGCGTTATCAGACACCCACAGGTAGGGCGACCAGACCTCTCAATATTACAGGGACTGTCCTGCTGGTAGGGTCTTTGTCTTATATATACAACTACAGCCCTCCGTCCCCAGTGAAAAAGGTGTCCCACTTGCTATCTGGGATCCGGTCTGGGCCATGCTGTGCTTTAAGCATGCTTAGTTGTTGTGTGCTCGGGGCGGGGGGGCAATCTGCACGTCCCAGAGATACCCCTGGCCCTGTCCTCCAGAAACACCCCACAGTGAAAAGCAAGAGACGTCACACAATGAAGCCAGCACTTGCTCATGCTCTCATAAGAGATCTTGGTGACCCATGACTTTGCAGGAGGTCAGACTAGATGATCATAATGGTCCCTTCTGATCTTGAATTCTATGATTCTATGATTCTATGACCCCCCTGCACTGGGCTGGAGGGAATGCAGGAGATGAGGTAATCAGTGTTTTGAATGCCCCCTGCTGCTAGTTCTAATGGCACCTTAGAGACTAACATACATTTGTTAGTCTGTAAGGTGCCACAAGGACTCTTCATTTTTTTTTTTTTTTTTTTTTTTTGCTAATACAGACTAACCTAGCTACCCCTGAAACCTAGCTCTGACCCTGCAGAAGGCTCACTAGGAAGCTGGGGGAGGTTATTTATGGAGAGTGTGGACTAAAGTCTGGTGGATCGTGAGCAGCAAGGCCCAGGCTCTCTGCCTTTCCTTATAAAGCCAGTCTCCCACGCGTGCCCAGTACAGCCCACCACCAGGGGAAGCCGCTAGCCCTGATTAGGGGCGGATAATTCTGGTGGATGCACTAAATTGCTCTTGGGCAGGATGAAGGTGAAGCTGAGGCCCCAACCCCAAAGAGGAACCCAGGAAGGTTAAATAGCATTTTAGCACTTCTTTCTTTTCGGGTGGGAGCTGGGAAGCCCAGTGTTAATGAGGAGGGCTCCCCAACTGTCCTTTGCGGTGGTGTTGACCCCACTCAGAATTGAGGCCCTGAGTTCTATTCCCAGTGTGCCTTCCCCCCGCTGTGGCCTTGGCTGACATTTTCAAAAGGGACCACTGATTTTGGGTGCCTCCTTTGCTAGGTGTCCTGCCTGAAACTGCCAGCAGTGTTCTGTTGGGCACCCGCAGGCAATAAGCACATTTGGGAATGTTGGCCTCGGTCTCTCCAAGCCTCAGTTTCCCAGTCTGTGAAATGGAGATAATGCCGATTACCCGCTTGGTGCCACCACTCTGAGACCTATAGGGCGTGGCCCTGTACGTGTGTTGCGGTGAGATACATGCGACCAGGAGAGAGCACAGCACTCAGCAGGTCACCAGCACCGCTTCTGTGAGCTGCAGGGCGTCAGACGTTGCTGGGCTGAACAACACTTGGAGATTTATATAACTTTCTAAAGCAATGCTCCTGATTTTCAGGGTTATTTCTGGAGCTGTCTTGCCATAGCTGGCCAGTAGCAGCTGTACTGCATGTGCTGAGATGCTTACACTCAGCAGGGGGAGCAGGAGCTGTCTGCACAAAGCCATCTAAATGTACAGAGCCTTGCACAGCTGCACCCTCCTCATAATGCCCTCGGTGCTTGCAGATCAGGGGGTGGGATGAGAAACACTCACGGCTGTGGGGAAATAGCGGCTGGTTTTAAAGCTCTTGAGCGTCATGGAGCAGAGGAAGGTCCCCAAGAAGAGGGTGAAGGCCATGAAGGTGATGTCAGGCACGTAGTTACAGCTGTTCCCCACCAGGTGGCCTCCCACTCGCAAACACTCTGTCCGGGTCAGCAGGGACCAGTTTGCAGCCTCCAGACCCTGCTGCTGTGGGGACAGAGGGAGACATTTCAGAGGCAGAGGAGAGCCAGCCAGCTGGACAAGAAGAAAACCCCACAGGCCAAAGAGAAGGGATCAGAGGAGTCCAAGCAAGCACTATTGGTAGATGACAGGTGGGTGGGCACTGGCTGAGAATGGCCAGTTACCCTGCAGCTTGGTGGTGCAATCAGGGGTGGGGGAGGAGAGCACACTTGGGACTGGTTAGTGCTGATGAAAGTTAGAGGCCATTTGCTTGTCTGTATCTGTCCATCCGTCCCCTGCTCACACCGGGCTCACCGAGCCACGTGTTCATAGACAAGCCTTCAGGGATCGCACCAGGCCTGCCCCTGAACAGGGCTCATCTGGTGGAACTCCCTGGGCTATGTGGACACATGCCCACGTGCATGGCTCTTTCTGGTCAGCGAGGCACCATGGGTGAGCGGCTGCCAGGCCGTTCCCAGAGGGCAGGCAGGGAGAGGCAGCTGTGGAAGGGGCATCCCCTCCTAGCGGCAGGGAAGTGCCCCTCTGTGAGGCTGACACCAGTGTTCTTTGAGCCCAGGGTCACCGCCTGGCAACAAGGTCACCATAAAACACGCAGGTCCCCCGTGTAAGGGGAACAGGGTCCCCCATGCAGAGCCCCTAGGTAAAAGGCCTGGCCCAGCACCATCACTTTACTGCCTACTCGCTGAGACAGTCTGGTCCTGGGAGGGATCCAATGATGCCAGCACTGCCCCAGGAACACAGGGAGCCCCGCCCCAGAACAAGCCTGCCAGGACCTCAGCATCCCCTCGCTCACCCCAGCGGCTGGAGAGAATGGTCCTTACCATCGCAGCACTGCCAGGGGGTGGGAGCAGCATCTCAGTCAGCATGGAGGCGTTGCCTGCAAGAGATGAACTATCAGACATTTCTCTCCCCGTCCCCAAACCATGGCGCCCAGCCAGTGTCTCCCTGAGTGTTTGCAGGGGGTCTCAGAGGGCTCCGGCCTGGGGCTGGTGTGAGACAGTGGAGCTGGTTCCCAGTCATTAGTGCCGGGGATGGGGGCGTGGACTGTGCTGGATGTCAGCTATCAGCAAGGCTCCTCCCCCTGGGCCTCGGGCTAGCAGGCTGTGGTCTGATCAGGAGGCTTTGTCTCCTAGGGATGGTGCTAACTGAGACTCAGCCACATGGGCAGCACATATAAGAGGCCAGGGGAGGCTAAGCCATGTAGGGGGGAAATGCCGCGGATGTGGCATGGGTCACCCCTCTCGAGGCCTGCCGGCCTGCCACCACCTCTGGAGTACCCGAAGCGAAGCTCCATAGAAGTGGGGGTGGCCACCGGTGCCCAGACCATGGCCCCGCCCATGCTCTGCTCCGCCTCTTCCCCTGAGGCTCCCCTCCACCACTTGCTCTTCTGCCCCCTCCTCTCCTGTCGCTTGCCTAAGGAAGGAAAAGGTGATGGGGGCATGTTCCAGGAAGGAGGTGGAGCAGAGTGAGCATACATGGGCGGCAGGTTATATATTTGTGTGGGGCCCGGGCCCCAGCAATATTCAGGGCTGGGCGCCCTGCTCCAGCAATAGTTGGAGCTGGGTCTCTTCCCGCCCCCCCGGTCCTGCCTGGATCGGCACCGGCCACCGTAGATCTCCCCCTGCCGCCGCGACCCTGCCTGGAGCAGGTCCCAGCCCCCGCCTGCCACCCCCCCCTCCGTGTGTTCCCCCCCCTCCGCCGCGTTGTGTTGCGTCCCTGCCTGACAGAACGCAGCGCGCCTCTCCCCTGCCTGCTGCCCGGAGGGCTCCCAGCAGATTTGCTGTCTGCTGCCGCAGGGTCCTAGTGCCTGCCCTTCACCACTACTGGCAAGGCAGGCTGCCCTTACCCTGAGCCTCTCCAACCCCAAACCCTCAGCCCCAGCCAGAGCCCTCATTCCCCCCGCACCCTAATCCTCAGCCCCAGCCCTGAGCACCCCCACATCATGAACCCCTCATCCCCTGCACCCTAATCCTCAGCCCCAGCCAGAGCCCTCATCCCCCTGCACCCTAATCCTCAGCCCCACCCCAGAGCCCCTCCACAGCAAGAACCCTCATCCCTGCACCCTAATCTTCAGCCCCAGCCCTGAGCGCCCCCACATCAAGAACCCCTCATCCCCAGCACCACAGCCCTCACCCCACACTCCAAACCTCTGCCCTAGCCCTGAGCCCCCCGCATCATGAACCCCTCATCCACAGCCCTCACCCCACAGCCCAAACCTCTTCCCTAGCCCTGAGCCCCCTCCTGCATCATGTACCCCTCATCCTCAGCCCCACAGTCCTCACCCTGCACTCCCTCCTATCCCCAAACTCCCTCCCACTTCCCACACACCCCTTCCCAACCCCAAACTCCATCCCAAAGCCTGCACCCTTCACCTCCTCCTGCTCACCCACCCCCTGCCCCAGCCCACAGCCTGCACCCAGCACCCTTCCTGCACCCTAATCCCCAGCCCAGGATCTGCACCCCAGACCTCCCCCGCCGAGCCCCCTCCCAGAGCCTTAGGCAGGTGGGGGCGGAGTTGGGGGGGCGGAGTTGGGGGCGGGTTCTGGGCCCCACCAAAATTTTTACAAACTTGCCACCCATGTGAGCATAGTATGGGGGACCGTGGGGGAGGTGGCAGAGAAGAGTGAGCAGCAGGCGGCTGGGGTCTTGGGGGAAGAGGCAGAGAGAAGTGAGCGGGCGGAGCCTCGGGGAAGGAGGCGGAGAGGAGCAAGCAGCGGGTGGGGCCTCAGGGGAAGAGGCTGAGCGGGGGCAGGGCCACGGTCCAGGCACTAGTGTCCCCGCACTTCTAGGGAGCTTCTGGCACTCGTGTGTGAGCCTCCCCAAACAGAAGACTCTCACGCCCCTATACTAGGCATGATAGGCACAGAAGCGGCCAGAGCAGGGGCCATGGGGCCACCCCTCCCCCAAGCATCCCTCTATACCCAGAACGATCCCTGGGAGGACACCCACACACACACACACACATGCTCGTATGGCACTAGATCAGTGGTTTTCAAACTTTTTCTTCTGGCGACCCAGTTGAAGAACATTGTTGATGCCCATGACCCAATCAAGCTGGGGATGAGGGGTTTGGGGTGTGGAAGGGGCTCAGGGCTGGGGCAGAGGATTGGGGTGCAGGGGTGACAGGTGGGGCCAGGGATGAGGGGTTTGGGGTACAGGAGGGGACTCTGGGTTTGGGGGGCTCAGGGCTGGGGCAGGGAGTTGGGGTGCAGGAGAGGGTCAGGGCTCTGGGCTGGGGGTGCAGGTTCTGGCATGGGGCTGGGGATGAGAGGTTTGGGGTGCAGGAAGGGGCTCTGGGTTGGGGGGATCAGGGCTGGGGCAGGAGATTGGGGCGTGGGGTTGGGGCATGGGCTTACCTCAAGCGGCTCCCAGTCAGTGGCGTAGCCGGGGGGCTAAGGCAGGCTTCCTGCCTGTCCTGGCACCGTGGACCGCACTGCGCCCTGGAAGTGGCCAGCAGCAGGTCAAGCTCCTAGGCGGAGGTGCACAAGCGACTCCGCGCACCTCTCACCCGCAGGCACTGCCCCTCCACCCGCAGCTCCCATTGACCAAGAACCGGCCAATGGGAGTGCGGAGCTGGTGATTGGGGTGGGGGCAACGTGCGGAGCCCTGTGGCCCCTCCACGTAGGAGCTGAACCTGCTGCTGGCTGCTTCCGAGGTGCAGCGCAGTCTCAGAACAGGTAGGGACTAGCCTGCCTTAGCCAGGCAGCACCGCCAATGGGACTTTTAATGGCCCAGTCGGTAATGCTGACCGGAGCCAGCATGACCCAGTGCCTTCCATTCCGCAACCCAGTACTGGGTCGTGACCCATAGTTTGGAAACCACTGCATTAGAGGACCCAGGCGGTGGCTTCCCTCCCACCCACCACGAGACCTTGGGGGAGAACTGCAGAGAGCAGCTACCGCAGCCAGAGACTCCAGCCAGCTGGGGAAGGACCCCTGGACAGTCCAAGCAAAACTTGAATTTTCTCTCTAGCCTGTACTGACTGGCTGTTTGATCCAGGCTCCCCCTCCGCCCCAGGTGGTGCAGCTACACTGGAGCCGGGGGTGTAATTTCTTGCAGATACACCGTCACTAGCGCTGATGGCTAGCACCTAAAAACAGAAGGGTAGCCAGGATGGTGTGAACAGCACAATCCTGTCCAAGACCCCTGTATGTCCTCTGGGCGGCTAGTGCCTCCTGCCGCGGCTATGCTACTGTTCTTAGTGCACTAGCTAGATCAGAGCTAGCGCTGGTGTGCCTACCCTCACTGGAAATCATTCTGCCAGCTCCAGTGTAGACACACCCACAGTCACTTCCACTCAGGTTCCCTCCACACCTGCCCCTCCTCCTCTGCCCTCTCCCCTACCCCCGCCCTTTTCTTTCCATTTAGCTTATCCCACCTATGGAAACCCACAAAACGTATAGTGGCACTAACAGGATGTTTGCCACCATCACCTCAGTCCCCCTGCTGGTGTGTTCTACCCCTTCCTGGCTTTTGGGAGCTGTTATGGGGGCTTCTGCCCCCAGGGATTGTGCTAGAGCAGTGCTTCCCAAACTGTGCCCCACAGAACATTGCTTGTGGCCTGCAGGTACAGCACATGGGGCTGTCTCCATCTCCTTGTTTCCAATGGCTTCTCTTGGTGTCCCCTGATTGGAGGTAGGGCTGGTAGCACTGCCAGGAGGTAAGGTTGCCTGACACTTCCTGTTATAAGACCTGGTTTTCAGCTGCTCTAAAGTCAGGCAAACTTTAACGGATCAGGCTGAAATGTTTCATGCCAGGCACCTGCCTCAGGCTGACAGTTGTTGGAAGGGTTCAACTAAAATGCTCCAGCCATATCAGAGAACAAAGTTGGGGGAAACGCTTTTTTTTGCCCATATTAAAAATTCTTCAAACTGTTTCCTTGAGAAGCTCTCTGCTTTGGAGCAGGGACTTGAAATGTGGCAGGAAGGGTCGCCCTGGTGTCAGAAACGTGTGTGTTTTACTGGCCACCGAAAGTTAGCCAAGTTCTGTAAGTCTTAGGAAAATCACAGTTCACACACACTCAGGAGAGGTTTCCTAGAGTCTGACACCTAAATTCTCAAAGGATTCCAACAGCACTGAGCATGCTCCATCCCCACACAGTTCATATGTGCTGACCAGATTGCACATGCTCTGTCCCCCGAGAGCGACTGAACATGTAATGCTGTCTCTCCTGTGTGCGTGGTATGCCTCCTGCTGGAGCACAGAAGAGAAGGAACCTGCCTGACTTGAATGCAGAGGAGCAGAGTGGAGGGAGGAGGGATAAGAGTAGAGGAGGGACAGGATCTCAGATCTCAGAAGTGAGCCCAACTCAGAGAACTAAAAGGACAATAAAGTAACCAGGGAAAAGGTCACAAATCAAAAGCAGCTCTGAGTTTCTAATCAGAACCTTCCCACTAGCAGATTCTCACCACAGTGAAATCCAGAAATCAAAGCAGAGCCGTACAAAACTGGCAGCTCGCTGATCCCAAACTGGGAGAAAACAGTAGGAGACCCCACATGCAGTGGAAACCCAGAGATGAGTGATTGTGCAACCAACCTGACAGAGGAGAGACTGAAAATTAGAGACATTTCTGCCCCACGCCTCCTGATTGCGAAGCCTGTCGGAGTGGCTGCCTCACTCCATCCACTAGCAAAGGACTTTCATTGAGATGTGGAGGAGGTAGAAAACTGCCTGACTGTGGGACTAAGCGAAGAGGCACCGAGAGCATCCCAGCTGTGCACCATGAGGTCATCCCTTCAGCACAAAGCCCAGCTGTGAAGAGGGCGATGCGGTCAGCGCTGCGCCAGAGTGGGCGAGGAGGCTGGCCTGTCTTCCCAGGAGACGCTCAGTAGCTCAGTGCAGAGGGAGCAAAGTAGCTGGTACCCAAGCTCATGTCACAGATGCACCCAAGGGCATGGAAATTCCTGCATCCAGAGACCACGAGAATTTGTCCCGTTGCTGAGAGCTACAATGATGGAGCTGGGCTCTTCCCAGATCCTGAGATTTCCCTGAGGCTGGCATGTGGCCATGTGGGGTTTGGGTTATTCTATAGCTCTACTGAGAAGCCAGACAAACAATAGAGTGAAGGGTTATGAAGAAAATAGCCGCGACCTCTCCCCGCTCTGGTTCGGGGGAGAAGAGGGTTTGAGTCTTTGGGAGTTTGCTGTCAGACAGGTCCTGCTATGAGTGTCTCTAGGAGTTTGGCTGGGAGGGGATGGTGCAGGGGGAGTAGGGGGTCCCTGGCTTCCATAGAATTGGGGTTGGGGAATGGACCGAGGCTGCTAATGTTCTGCTGAGCCCCTGCCTCTCATGGCCACAGCGGACAATTCTCCTCTCCCCCCTTGGAACAGGAACACCCACCCCGCAGAGAGCTGTGTTCTCCCACAAAGAGCTGGCAGGCTGCGACCAGGGAGCATGGAGGGAGTGGACCCGAAGGAAGTCCGAGTCCATGGGAGACACTGTGCAGATCAATGCAACAGGGAGAGAGAAATTAGCAGTAGCAGAAAACAAGCCCAGCACAATTCTGATCGGAGTCAGGATCTATCATTGCATTGACTCCCCCTCACACTCCCTGCTCTCAGTGCACAGGAGACCACCACTAGACTGGGGGGAAGGGCTGGAGTTCAATGTTTCCATGAGGGTCCCCGCGGGGGACAGACAGCTGAGCTCTCTGGCTGAGTTCACACCCAGGCTGAGATGCCTCCTGCATGCAGATGGGACCCTGGCACTGGAATCTGTAACACTTTAGTTACTGATATGGACTCTCCCCCTTAACTCTGACTGAGCACCCAACCTTGTATCTGGGGCCTGCAGTGAGTCCTAAAAATACATCAGGATGTGACTCATGCCAATGCAGAATGGCTCTCTGTCACCCTCTGGTGGTGACGCCACATAAGTGCTGCAGGAGCATCCTCACAAGTACAATCCTCATATCCCCTGGATATGTGCTGTGTTTGCTACACAGACATTATATAGCAAGGAGGTGTCCATGGGACAATTGCTCCAGTCACATATGGGCCACAGTGAAGGTCTCGCCCTCTAGGGACTGTGCTATTCTTGGCAGGGCTGGATACACAAAGGGGGCGGCTCTATTAATGAGGGGATGCCCTGTACTACTATCACCTTTCTGGTAATAACCCGACTCCCAGAGGATGGGGGTTTTCAGGAGTTAATCAAGAGCCCAGAGCGGCTGACTGACCCATCACTAGAGTCACAGTTGCTGGAAAGCAGGTTCATCCGAACTATTTGGTGATTCCCTGGCCCTGGCTCCTACAGTCCCCAAACTCAGGACTGGTTCACACACAGAACAAGAGCCACATTCTTCGGGGAATTCTCTGCAATCAGTATTTCACCTAACTCAGTCTAACCCATGTCAAGGTGTGGGTCTGCTCTGGAAAGTGACAGTCCCATGTGTACTGAGCCTCACTGAAACCACATCCCATTTACCTGAGTTCACACGTAAAGAGATTCTGTCCCTAACTGAGAGCCCTGCACACTCCTCCTGGGATCGGAGAGTCAAGCTGTGTTTCCTCTTTTTCATACATCGTCAGTTGTAAAAATCCTGCAGGCCAGATTCTGCCCCCCGTTATGTGCTGCCATACAGACCTACCCTCAGGGACATTTGGGCAGCCCCTTTGCCGCTGCTGGCATTGGGCAGGTGTCTGAGACCCAAAGGTAGCCTTGTACTCAGTTACCAGCTCTGCGGATGCTGCACCAGTCAGCACACAGCTCAGCTCCCTCCCCTGCAAAGGTGCTGGCCCGAAGGGCTCACACGAGTAAGAAGCTGTACTGTTTGCCACTGCGTGGGGAAGGGGTGACTGATATGCCCAGGGAGCAGCTCTGTTCGATCAGAGGGGGCCATTTGGCATTTTCTTCCATTGATATGACTGTTGATTCTCCCCATGCTTCGCTCTCGTCCACCCTTGACTCTTTTGCCCCCATCTCCCTTCACAAGGTCCCAGCCCTCCCAGCCCCCAGCCCTGGCTCACACCCAACATCCACCTTGTCCGTTTCTGCTCTCGTACCGCCGAGCATCTCTGGCAGAAATCTCGGAACAAGGCTGACTTCCTCCAGTACAGATTTGTTCTCTCCTCCTCCAGTTCTGCCGCCTTCCCAGCCAAATGCCTCCACTTCTGCACCCTGACTGACTCCCACTCCACAATCCCAGCCCCCTTGGACTCCTTCCTCAAACCCTCTCCCCCTCTTGCCTCCACTTGTCTCTCTGCACGTGCTCACTCACTTCTTCAAAGACTGACACTGGCAAAATACCTTCCCCTCTCATCTGTAATATCTGGCCTTTCCTATCCACCCACACAGCTAAATCTCTCACCCGGTCTCTAATCTTGAGTTTTGATTACTGCAACACAGGGGTGATGAAAGCTCCCTAAAAGTGGCCCCGCCCTCCCATGCCATCCCTTCTCCTGCCCTCACATGGCCTCTTCTCCCTGAGGTCCCACCCTCATGCCAGCTCTTCCCCCTGAGGTCCTGCCCCCTGCCTGCCCATTCCACCCCCGTCCCCAGGTCCCTGCTCCACTCCTTCCCGCAAGGCCCTGCCCCCACTCGTTCCTCTCTGCCCCTTTCCCCGCATCGCTCACCCTTATGGCCAGTAAAAAATGATGGGGCCTTGGCCCCCTCCCCACCATTCCAGCACCCCTGCTGCAACACCCTTTTCTCTGGCTTTGACCGATGCAACCTTGCCCTGCTCCTATTTGTTCAAAGCACTGCTGCAAAGATCATTTTTACTTTGACCATATCACCCTCCAATTTGCATCTCTGCTGGCTCCCCTTTCTCCTCCATACCCAATAGAAGATGCTAATCTTTACTTTTGAGTCCCTTCCCGGCCTATTCCCACATTCCGGCTCATCTCTCATACATCACTAAGATGCTGACCCCTCATCTCTGATCGGCCCAGGTTGCCAAACTTCATTGCCCAATGGTTACATTTTCAAACAAGCCCCTTCGTGCTTTTTCCCCTGCTGCCCCTCATGCTTGGGAGGTGCTCCCCATAAACATCTGCAAAGCCACCTCACTGTCCACCTGCAAATGCCTCTTTACATCTCTCCGTTGCTGTACTCCCTGCACAAGGCTTAACAACAGGCAGTCGGCTGGTGTGCAGAGACCACCCAGCATATCATGCTGACAGTATTGTCCGGTTGTTTCCTTATGCTCCCCGTCAGTCTGAATTCTGCCTGTAGTCTCTTGTCTCAGCCTATCAGCTCTTTGCGGCAGGGACTGTCTTTGTGTCCTGTGTCTGTACAGCACCTGGTGCCTGGTCTGTGCCTGTGGCTCCTAGGTGCTTCACAATACAAATAATAACACCAGTTCCTTTTTGGAGCGGACAAGCACAGCTGAACTGCTGCTTTCTAAGACCCGTTCCAATACACAGAGCTCTGCCCCAGCACTACTGACAGAAACATGCAGCCCCCCAGGCAAACGGAGACGCAGGGACCCTCCGAACTGGAGGCAGCCCGCTCCTACCTGTGCCAGATGAGTTACAGATGCAGCCGTAGAGGGTGACGTCATTGATCTTGTAATCCCAGTTGACGGGGAAGCTGTCCGCCAAGCTCAGCATCTTCTTCACAGCATCATAGATGAATATGAAGCTGATGAGAGCACAGAAGCCTTCCTCAGTGAAGCGGGTAAAATACTGCACCAGGTAACTCGCTTCGGTGGCCACCAAAATCAGTCCGAACAAGGCCACCCAGAGGCCAATCCAGAAGCGGAACTCCAAGTAATCCAGGCTGTAGTCTCTGGAGAAAGGATGGGCCCAAAGTGTTTCAATGAATCAGTCACACACAAGACATGACACTTACTCTAATTGCTAAGGCCATGATTTAGTCACGGGTATTTTTAGTAAAAGTCATGGACAGGTCACGGGCAACATAGAAAAATTCACGGCCCTTGACCTGTCCATGACTTGTACTAAAAATACCTGTGATTAAATCTTGGTGGGGGGGGCGCTGGGAGGCATGAGTGGGCTGCTGGGGGGGGGCGTATGGGGGAGCTGCTGCCGGGGCCACTGGAGCAGCAGCTGGTGTGGCTGTCCCCAGGGCCATTCTAGCAGCAGTGAGTGTGGCTGTCTTGGGGGCCACGTGAGCAGCTGGCCCCGGAGCCAGCTGCTTGGGCGGCCCTGGGGTCAGCCACACTGGCTCCTGCAGAAGTCATGGAGGTCATGGAAAGCCACGGAATCCGTGACTTCTGCGACCTCTGTGACAGATACGGAGCCCTACTAATCACTAATAGCAGCATGCTCTGCCTGTCTTTAGTGCCACCTGTCCAATGACCTCAGTGTGCTGGATGGAGCACACAGAATCACAAAAATGCAGGGCTGGAAAGGACCTCGAGAGGTCATCAAGTCCAGCCCCTGCGCTGAGGCGAGACCGAGGAAACCTAGACCAGCCTTCACAGATGTTTGTCCAACCTGCTTTTAAAAACCTTCAGCGATGAGGATCCCACAACCTCGCTTGGAAGCCTGTTCCAGAGCTTAACTACCCTTAGAGTTAGAAATTTTCTCCTAGAGTCTAACCTAAATCTGCCTTGCTTCAAATTAAGTCTATTACTTCTTGTCCGACCTTAAGTGGAATGGTGAACAATTGATCACATCCTCTTTAGAACAGTCCTTACCAGATTTGTAGATTGTTATCAGGGCCCCCCCAACATGGGCAGCGGATATAATAGGCCAGGGGAGGCCAGGCTCTGCCTCCCCTGGTGCTGCAGCGGACGCTGGACCCCCGGTTGTGGGGTTTTGGGGGAAGTTTTTGATTTATTATGCCCCATGCAGGTTCCGGGGTGGCTGAGGAGGCGGTATGTGCTATTCAGCTTCTTGGGTTCATCAGTAATCTCTGTGAACTCTTACTGAGTAGCAACTACCACCTCCTCAGCTGCCCCAGAACATGCATGGGGCATAGCAAAACCTTCTTTTGCACCAGAAACACTTTTCCCCTGGCGGCCTGGGGTCTGGGGAGGGGAAGAGCAGCGCAGCTGCCACTGGCCTGGGACTCCTCCAGGCAGGTGGGGGTGGGGCCTCGGGGCTTTGGCCAGTCCAGGACTCCTCCGGCCAAGGGGGGTGGCACTCAGGGCTCCTCCGGGCAGAAGTGGGAGGAACTCGGGGCTCCTCCGGGTGTGTGGGAGCAGGAGGTATGGGCCTCCG
The DNA here is from genome assembly GCF_016161935.1 of Mauremys reevesii. Lineage (NCBI taxonomy): Eukaryota > Metazoa > Chordata > Testudines > Geoemydidae > Mauremys > Mauremys reevesii. The sequence goes on along the minus strand of NC_052630.1, from coordinate 35,970,806 downwards.
GCTGCAGGGGGGCCGAGCAGAAGGGGCAGAGCCAGGGCTAGCCTCCCCAAAGGAGGGCTCCACCCACCGCCCATGCCCCCCAAGTCTTCTTTTCTCCAAACTAAACATGCCTGGTTTTTTAACCTTTCCCCACAGGCCAGGCTTTCTAAACCTTTTGCCATTATTGTTGCTCTCCTCTAGAGTCTCTCCAGTTTGTCCCCATCTTCCCCACGGTGTGGCACCCAGAACTGGCCACCGTACCCCAGCTGAGCCCCCGCTCCCAGTGCTGAATAGAGTGGGACAATTACCTCCCACGTCTTACATCTGACACTCCTGTTAGTACCTCATGACAGCCTGTCAGGCAGCTGAGCATCATTAGCCCCCTTCTACACATTGGGAAACAAAGCCTAGAGAAGCAAACACTAACAGACGTGCCCAAGGTGATACTGTGCATTAGTAGCAAGACTGGGAATTGATCCCAGCTCTCCCCACTCCTAGGCTGTGTTTGAGTCCCCAGAGCGATTTCTAATGTCATGGCCATCACACAGAGATATGGAGCACAATTCTGAGGTCAGTGGTGGCTGAGCCAAGCTCAGCATGTCTGGGGAATCACCAATGATCTGCTGGCTCCAGCTCTCAGCTCTAGGCCTGGCCGTAAATCCTGCAGGAATCATTTCTCTTGCATGATGTTGGAACTGGGCCGTGCCGGGGTGTGAGAGATGAATCCCTGAAGCTCTTCACTGAGAGACTGACCCAGTGGCTGGAGCCAGGGGTGAGGGCTGGTCTCGCTGGGAGGCTGAAAACAAGGGGGTTCCCTGCAGGGGGTGTCAAGGCCGAATGGGGGATTAGTTCTTTTCCAGAGTAACAGCAGAAGCCCTCCCTCTCCTCTAGCACAGCAGTATCCCCAGTGGCCCAACAGATCCCTTAGGAAACCAGCCAGGCCTAAGGTGTTAAACACCTGGGATTATAAGTATCCAAAGAGCTGCAAGTCTCATTTGAAGTGGTTCAGGAAGCTCACTGGACGCAGTTACCCATTCAGGCAGGACAAGGGGACACTTTGAGACAGGCCTTTACTCACTTGCTAAAGGAGAAGAGGAGCCGTTCAAAGACTAGGACAGGGCCAGTGCTACTCAGGATGGTGAGCGGTTGTCCAGCAAAGAGGCAGAAGACAGCTCCAGCGATAGCGGTGCCCAGGAAACTCTCCAGCACTCCCTGAAACACAGGGAGAAACCCAGTGAAGCACGAGCAGTTCAGAAAGGCACAAGGTAAGAGTTCTGTGAGAGGAGACAGGTGTAACTTTACTGGGAGTTGCCAGGTGGCGCGGTTACACACAGTGCTAGTTTTGTTTGTCTGAATTAGTGAGCAGCTGGCACCTGGAGAAATGCTTGCTGTCAGGTGTGGTGCAATTTTCTTTAGATTCTCAGCACATCTTCAGTAACTTCAGCTCTGCCTAAGGAAACACGATTGGGTGGCTCCCAGTCCTCTACTCAGACTGGTGGACCACATCTCAAAATAGAGGCACCATCAGGAACTCAAGTGCTCTGAGATCTCCAAATGAAAAGCTCTAGCTAAATGCTATGTATTGGCATTACTGTACACCAACTGCCCTGTCTCCTCTGCTCTGTTATTAATATGGCAGCTGGCACCTGGTTTACTTATGATTCACTCAGCACTGGATGCAATGTCCATCAGAGCAAGAAAGACAATGACGTTGCTACAGAGGGGATGACACGTCACTGTGGCACAGGCAAAGGGGCATCACACCGGAGGCTAGCACAGACCTGCATATTATCGGTAGCGTCTCCCAGCATGCCACCAAAAGTAATTGCATTGGTAACAGTCGCCAGGTAGATATAGAGAATAGCTGAAAAGCACTGGATGTTCAGGGCGTCATAGAAGTCACTCCAGTACCAAGGGGCCTTCCTCCGGATGTCCTTTACCAGCCCTCCAAATAACCTGCAGACAAACATGGAAACAAGGAGATTCATGACAGAGAGCAGGAATCCTCCACACCAATCACTCTATACTGTACGAGCAAGATCCCCTGGTTAGCCAAGGCTGACCTGAGAGAGTTCTGCAGGAAGAATCCTAGAACAGAGCTATTTTCTCTCCCGAACAACAGGTTCAAGGAAGCTACCAAACCCAATGCTACCATGCCCCCTAGTGGCTGGCCCACTTGAGGGCCTATTTGAAAGCAGATATTGACTCCTTTTGATGTATTGACCAGAGAGAAATGTCAGAGATGGGCTAAGCCCGAGCCCCGCTGAGTCCCAGGGTCAGGTCTGAATCTGCAGCTGTACCAGGCAGATGTGAACACTGGGTCCCAGTCCCCGACACCCTGGAATCTGGGAGGTTCAGATTCAGGTCCAGATTTTGAAATGCCAAGTTCCAGACTGTTCAATTTGCACCAGTTCTGGTGCGCACCAGATCTCAAGGTTGGAGACAGAAATTGGAACCAGGGGTTTGGTTCAGGCCTATCTCTGTTGACCAGTGGTCAATATTTTCCTTGGGGACTACAAGAAAATCTTGGCAAACCCTGTCAGTGCCATTTCTTTCTTATTTGTCACCGAGTTGCTCTTCGAGACCCCCGTCAGCACCAGGACCCATTTTGCGAGACACTGTATGAATGTGAGGTTGGCCCCTGCCCTCCAGAATTTAGAGACTCGTTTACTGAAATGAAGTCAGGAGATACCTGGCTCTATATCTTCTGAATATCCCCAGGAACTGAACCCTGGTCTTTTATTAGCCTGTCTGGAGCAGCCCCAAGATGAGACACTGGCTAGGAATGTAATCTGGGTCTCTGATGTGCTGCTAGGAGAATCTCCACCCCAGGGTCTGGAAAACAAGAGATCAGGGCCAGAAACCCAACTCAGGTGTCTCCTGCGGTTCTCCAGAGGCCTCAGTGGCTACCAATCTGGCAGTGAGAAACCAGGCCCAGGAATAAACCTGTGTCTACTATGTGCCAGTGCAGAGCACTAACTACGGGGCCCCTAGCTCCAGGCCAAACTGAGCCCTGGTGTAAGCGGGCACCAGTCCACTGACTCAGGAGAACTGCACCTACTTATGCCAGGGCTGACTCTAGCTGGCTTTCTTTAAGGCAAATGTCAGTAGCCTCCCCAGGCGGACAGTTACCTTCCTGTTCTCTGCAGCTCCTCGCTGACAGGCTGGTGCCCATGGGTATGTCTGTCGTCAGCTGCAGACACATTCCCGTTGCAATGAGATTTCCATTCCCGGAGGTGCATGGAGATCCTGAGACAACAAGAGAAACTCAAGTGGGCGGGTGTCAGCCCAGAACCATCCTCATTAATGAAACCCAGCCTAGTTCCTCGGGCAATTTTTGGTATTGAAATCTCAACCCCACTGCTCTCGGGGAGTCTCAGTACAGCTGATGCTGCCACTTCCATCCCTAGAGGCAGCTGCATCTCAGCGGTCCAGATACACTGGAGAGGAAATACACAGAAATGGGAGGTAGTAGCAGGACACTAGTTTTATCGTTGAGTGGAGTGAAGGGTCTAGAGGCCAGGTGGTGGCCATGCAGAGCACTTAAGTTTTAAACCACGACTTGGAATAATTTGCAGCAATGCAGACAGCCTTTCCTGCTGAGAACACCCTGCCGCTCCTGCTGGACAGTGAGAGAACTCTGCAGAGCTTAACCACGGGGATGAGAGACAGGGACTGAGGGGTGGAGGAAGGGGGCACCTCAGTTAACTGGCTCCCACCCCATTCAGGGCTGGAAAGATGGTGAACTGATCTCAAATTGACTCAACCTGGGTGACCTGTGTTGGTCACCCTGGGAGCTCTGCCTGACACATGAGCCAATGCAGAACATGGCGTGTCAGTGCCATGTGCTGCTAGTGACCTGCCCCACCTGGAAGGTGTGTTTCACCTGCACAAGGTGAAAGTTAGCCCCATGGAGAGTGCATTGGAGGAATCACACGTGCAGGCAATAAAGGGCAGGCCACTTGTGAGGGCCATAATGTCCTGCCCAACTTTGGATGGACGAAGGCACTTAGAGCCATTGCTGTTGTCTGAGGCTACCAGAGCATGCCCCAATGGTGAGGACTGCATTGGCAAAGGGTGGACATTCACCCCAACAGATGGCGCAGGCAGAGCCCCCTAAGGCCCTCACATCCACACTCTGGACTGCCCTTCAGTCAGTTTTCTCCCTTGTCAGCCCTGTCACCTTGGATCCCTTGGGGCAGCTAAGGTTACATCTACACTGCACACCATATGCAGCAGCAAGTAGGGCATGTGTAGCTACACACTGCAGTGAAAATCAGGCTGAGTCCACACAGTAGTTTACAGTTACATGGGTCAGTGAAAGGCTCTGACAGGGGGAGGCAGCGGGGAACAGCTCAGCAGCAGGGAGCTGCTGAAGCCTTTCCCCACTGACTCTCCCTGCCATGGCTTTTACCCTATGCTAGAGCCTTTCACTGCAGCAGGGAAAGGCTCTGACAGCTCCCTGGGGCGCGGAATGGCCATGGCAGTGGGGAGGCAGCTGCGGGACACTCCACTGTCAGTGTGAAGCTCCCAGTCTCTGATTGCTGCTGCTCTTAACGCTCTGCATAGTGTCAGCAGAGCTGGGGCTGAATCTGAATGCCCTACACCAGGGGGAGAGACGGGGGATTTCAGAGCCAGAGCTCAGCTTTGTGTCTCAGGCCCCGCTCTGCTCTTTAGTAAAAGAGCCCCAGAAAGCTGCTGGGTTCTCCCCCTCCGGTACCTCTTGTGAGGAGAGGGCAGGCACTTTGGCGGAGGGATTCGGGTGGTCGGGTCCCATTTGCCTGGAGGCAGCACAGTCAGCTCATCCAGAAACTCATCAATCCCTGCAATGAGGTCTTCTCTGTCCTGAGCCTGACAGGCAACTCGCTGGAAGAGCTGGAGGGAAATGCAGTTACATTATCCGGTGAATCCCTGTGCACGACCACTGGCTGAGATGAACGCTAAATGCTCCAGCCCGGCACAGGGAGCTGCTAGGACTGATTACAGGTTTCTGCTGATGCTAGATGGGGTAAGGACCCTTCCCACCCTATGTGCCCTCTGTGCTAAGCCAGCCTCCCTGCACTGGGATTTTCAAATGGGGCTTCCAAAGGAACCTGAGTGAGTTCCATGCCCAGCTCCCATTGCATTTCCCTGGGATTCAAACTCCTAACTCCCTTAGTCTCTGAAAAGCACAGCCTTAATATCCTCGCCATTGAATCCTTGGGAAGGGCGAAGGAGAACAGTGGGCTGATCCAGTGCTGACCCGTTTCTCCATCCTTCCAGCTTGGGACCTATAGAAGAGGATCAGAAGGTTGGCAGTGGGGTGAGAACGAGCTCCCACTGGCTTTGCCTGTGAAGGCCGGCTCCCCAGCTTTCCCCAGAGATAGTGCCAACATCTAATATTGATACTCCATGCAGCTGCTAGATCTCTCACCCACAGCACCGTCTCCGACACATGGGCTCACCTCATCCGTCAGTACCGTGGCCACGGCCCTTCCAATCTCATGATAGGCTTTCACTTTGGCTCTGGGGCCCAGGAGGATAAAAAGAAACCTAGGGAGAGCACAGAAACAGTGAGAAATGCCCCCACTTCTGGAGTGAGCTCTCCTAGGGCCAGGGCCCAGTGTGTCTGAGGGCCAAGGACACACCACCTCTTTGAATTGGCTGAAAGAGGTCGGTCATCCAGGGACAGAGGTATAGCTGGTATCGGAAGGCTTGGAGAGATCGGGGTAAACGTGTTGCCCTTTGCCTCAGTCTTACCATGACCAATCAGTGGGACTTTCAAACATGCCCCGCCCCCATCTCAGTCACTTAATGATAAAACTCCTGGTGAAGTTGCTGGCAGCAGCTGGCTGTTGACTTCCAGCGCTGCAGGATTTTGCAAATCACGCTCAGCAGGTGTGAGGTAAAGATGCCCTAGAGTGAGGCACCGAGATTCGATGCTGTTGAGCGCGGTGGGTTTGTCACTAGATCGGTCTCTTCATCTAGGCGTTTACACTGCACCCATTCCCATACTGTCTCCATGCCGAGATCCCCCACCTAGCACATCCTGCACCCCACATCCCCTTTTAGCAGGCAGGGCCCCTCTGCTGACTGCATGCAGTCAGGCTCTCCATCACAGCAGTTGGGAGGTGGGACAGAGCAAGTGTTTGTCCTGGGAGAGCATATAGATGGCTGGGAGATCCCAGAGTCCAGGCAGCAGGTTGGCTTGTCGTGTACTGGTGCCAAAGCCCCTGCAGTGTGGGGCTCGGCTGTGATAAAGCAGCAGAAATTCTGGGAAACAGGCAGATCCTTCATTCGGACTAGTCATTCGCAGTGAGATGGACACAGAGAATTGGGATGAAGGGGCGTTTGCTTTGCTTTGATTTTATTTTCTTGGATTGGCAGGGGGCAGGCACTGTGATGGCAGAAATGCCACTAAGCACTTATGCCCAGGTCTCCCTGAGTTAGTCACTTCTCAGGACCACAGACCCAGTGCCTGCAGGGTCCCAGGTAGGGAAACAAGTCAGCACCGAGGAGAACTCTGAGAACCCAACCAATGTATCTCGTACCAAGTTATACCTAACAGATCAGCACCTGCTACTCTCTGAGCATCTCTGAGCTGGTAGGAGCATCTGCAAGGAGCTCTGTCCCTGGGAAATTCAGGGGAGGCTTGATGCATGGTTTCTGGGGAACTCCTAAGCACTTAGTTAGCAAAGTCTCATTCCATATCACCAACCCTCAGTCCCACTCTGTGCTCCCAAGCACAGAAGTGACTATATGATGCTGGAAGGAACTGATGAGACAGGAAAAGGAAGAAGAGGCTCCAGTGCAGTGATCTCTGGTGATGGTTACCTGCTGGGGAATGCAACCTCCGTCAAGGCCCCGAGTCCCACGGCCTCCTGCAGTCGGATGAAGGCAATAAATGGCTTCTCTAGGAAGTCCACTTCACCCACAAGAATGTTGGACACTTCAGCCTCGGCTGGGATCTTCTTCTGGAATTGGTTTTTTAGCTGAAATGAAACAGAGCCTCAGTCCAAGACGGGCCAAGCATGCGTTAGTCCCAGATTGCTGTTCAGCAGCCAAGGTCTATTTCAAGGACATTCAGTGCTGGTGGAAGGTGTCTGACTGAGTCCTGAAGGCTGAACTATTTCAGGGGAGAAGGGAATCATTATGCATCCAAACCACAACTCCTCCGAGGCCCTGTGGCATCACCTCCAAAGCAACATATTTCAGCTTGCAGTTTTTCACCAAAAAGTCATAATTTTCCATCCAGCTCTACTAATGACCCTGTGTTCTCTGCCCAGAGCTGGCCTGCCATACCTGCTCCTTGAGGGGTGCTTCTGAAATCTCAGCTCCTGGATCCGACCGGTTACGAGCTTTGTCTGCAATGCAAAGAGAGACACACTAAAATCAGGAGCTGCGGAGGGACGTATAATGCTGCTTTGAGTGGCTTTAACATCAAAGCCAGCATGTGCCCATTGGTTAGAATTGCTCCTGTAAGTGCTCTCTAGCAGGAGGAAATCCACAGACGTTGACATTTACTTTTCAATCAGCAAATGCACTTATTGCTCATAGAGACGAGGAAGTAATAGCGCCTGCTTCGTTCAGTGGCCAGGAAGTGCTGGGTAACGGAGCCTTTTGTGGATCTGCCAATGGACCTGAATCCTGACCTGTTGTACCCCCTGGAACTGCTCACCTGGCCCCCCCATTCAGCTCTGCTTTTGCACCTCACCCCCAGCTATTCTATTCCTAGAAACCTCACTCAGCTCCACAGTACCCCAACCCCTCATGCTAGTTCTAGCCCCTACCAGGCCCTGCTAATGCACCTCCCCGTCTGCTATTCCAGGCCTAGAAACACCACCTAGCTCTGCATCCCCTCCCTGGCTTTTCCACCGTGGGCCCTTCCTTGGCTCTGCAAATGCCTTGGCCTGACCTTCAGCCTCCCGTGCTCTTCCAGGCCTGAACCTCCCAATGAGAAGGCTGCCAGCCAGGCAGTCTGGCTTGTGCTAGGTTGTGCTGTGGATTTGTGACATCCTCAGACAGCCTCGAACAAGTCCCTGGGAGTCGCCGTTTGGCAGCCTGTCCTCAGGCAGAGAGGTGCTCCCTGCGTCTCTCCTCTTCCCTTTTCAGAAGATTCATGCTGGACGATATTAACCCAGGTGTTTTATAAGCCCAGGGTCCTGTCCTGTTGCAGCCTGGAGCTAGGGACTGCATGATCTAGCTACACAGGGAAAAGGGAAAGTGAGGGTGATAGCCCAGACAACACTCACCCCTGCAGCAGGCAGCACCCAGCTCAGCCACTCTCCTCAGCTGGGACATGGTGGTGTGGTGCTGGGGGGTGCGGAGCAGCACAGACACGAGCTTCTTTCTCACCTCCGGCCTCAGGGCGTGAGCATCGATCTGCGTGGCAATCACCTTCTCTTGAACACAAAACAAAAGCATCAAAGCATTGCTAGCTTCAGCCACATGCAGGCTGCGTCTACGCTCTGGAGCCTGGACTAGCACAGCGATGTCATTGGCACAGCCCCGGAGCACAGGCGCAGCCCATGCTGACAGAAGGGGTTTTCCGTCGGTGCCGAGATGTCACCACCTTGAAGCATGGTAGCTACGTTGCAGGAAGCAGTCTTCCATCGCCATAGTGGGGTCTGCACTGGGGGCTGGTGAGCACAGTGGTGTCAGGCAACTCCCCCTCTGGACAATAATCCTCAATGCTTGGCCTGGCCTGTCTACTGAAACGGAAAGCTCTTTGGAGCAGGGCCTGTTCCTTACAATGTGCAATGGGGCTCTGATCTCCAGTGCTGCTGCAGTGCAAATCCAAATAAAGCCAGGGATGCACCTTGCTAGCAGGTGTCAGTGCTTTCATTAAAGGTGCTCCCAGGAGCCCGACCTGTGGCCAGGGAAGGGTACGGCCCAGGGAGGTGACCTTCCCACATTATCCACCTACCCACTATTTGCTTCAAACTGTGGGCATCTAAATCCAGCAGGACCGTCCCTTTCTTGATGCATGTCCTTAGCTCGAATAGACTGTGTAAGGAAAGGGCTGTGATGTGGGGTTTGCTCCATCGCTCTCCTCCATCTTCCACCTTCTCCTCAAACTTAATCCACCTGTGAAAAGAGAAGACAGAAGGCCGTCAGCGGAGCTGCCCGGGTTCGAAGCGATAGAAACGCCCAGGGCTGAGCCAGACGCGTCTGCACACGAGCACAGCGGGATTCCCAGAGTGGGAGTGCGTGGCTCTGTCGGGGTAGGGTGCAGGAAGAAGAGCTGTCAGCTATGGGGTCCCATTCACACAACTCACACGCGGGAAATGACCAAAGAGATTATTCTGCAAGACCAATTGAAGCAGCCATCAGAGCCCCGAGAGGCCAGCATGGAGGGGCAGGGCACCAAGTCATCAGAGGCTGAGTCACACACAGGTCTTTCCTGGGGGCGGGATGGCTCGGGGGTCGATAATGGCAGGGCCTCAGGAGAGAAGCCAAGGACTGGCTGGGCCATGGGCACTGAACTAGCCTCATACCAAAAGGGAAGTGCCTCCAGGTCAGAGCAGAGACGCTGCTTGTACTGTGGAGAGAGCAGAGCTGGCTCCAGGGCTGTTAGCCAGGCACCTCTCCACAGCGCTGAACTTAGCTTTTCTCTTGTAAACACAGGTATTATCTGTCCCTTCTTCAGCAGGACAGGACGGCACAGTGCCCTCTAAGTGCCCTTTGGGGGAGTCCCAGCATGCCTGCTGGGAACGTCATGCAATGCCCACGCATGCTGCCAGATTCCAAACATTCAAACTCCGACAGCACACAGAGGCTTCCTTTGTATTAAGGCCAATCTGGAAAGCTGCTCTGACAAATGCCGGCTTAGGCTGCAAAATGAGAACAGCGTGACAGTGATCTGCAGAGGGAACAGTGCCAAGTCATTCCCCTGAAGTCACAGGCCCTGACCTCCCTTAATGCACAGTGCAGGGGGCCCTGGAGACGGTGTATCCAGCAGAGGAAAGCCCTGAGCTGTTCTGAGAGCCTGGTCCAGCCCGGGACTCAGGTATAAGGTGAACTTCTCCAGATGAGCGCGGCAGCATCTACCAGGCTTTGGGGATCCTCTCATTGGTTTTGGAATGTAGAAAAACCTGCAGCCCTATAATCTCCTGAGCCACGTGTTCCAGGCTGCAGGCACTGAGGAGGATCAGTCCAGCAGCAGCAGTTTTGTACCCTCAGGAAAGAGATCCCCCACTCTTGAGGCACTGGTCCAAGTTTACCAGACTAAGGCCCAGATTCAGAGATGAGTCTCCGATGGGGCAGCGTACCCCTTCCCCCACCCCTTCAATAAGTACATGACTTCAGTTCAGCCTCCTTCTGGACTCCCTCAGACATCCCCCAGATACTCACAGATCCCCTCTGAACTTGGTCCCTGGAAGTTAAGGGATCCATGCTGATGACAATCCAGGAGTTCAGTTATCTCTGCACTGATGACTTGCAGATCTGTCCCTCCGCCACTAAACTGTCTCCTTCCCTCCACCCACCTCAGCCTGTGGCTCTGACATCTCCTCCTGGATGTTTGGTCATCACCTGAACTGAGCTCCTTCCCTTCTCTCCCCTCCCAAACACACTCCTTCCCTCCTTCTCTGTCCCTGCCAGTCTCACACCCCCACACCTCCCCATCACTCTGGCCCACAATCTCACGGCTATTTGCGACTCCTTCCTTTCCTCGCCCCACTCATCAGGGCCATTTCCAAATCCTGCCACTTCTTCCTCCTCAGCATCAAAGCCAGATCTCTCCTTCCCATCCTCACTGCGGCATCCTTCCGGCTGGTCTCCCACGCATCACCCCTTTCAATCCGCACAACATGCTGCCACTAAACTCCTCTTCCTGGCCTGTCAGTCTGATGGCGAAACTGCCCTTTTCAGGAGCTGTCCTAGCACCTGACCCTTGCATTGTTTCCAGCGAGGGATGACAGACACGGGTATGTGCCAGTGACAGCCCAGTTGGTAGTAAAGCGTCTGTCAGACCCATTTGTTTAAATGAGCCATCTCCCCCTAACAACAGCAAAAACAGGAACTGTGCCTTTGCAGCTCATTGTATGGGTCCTGTGTGTTTTGTTCTGCAGGATATTTTACTTTTTCCTTGGCTACCGCCACCCCTGAACAATAGCTGATCGCACCACCCTCAGTGTTAGTCACCCATTTGGTATTTTTTGCGTCACCACGAAAACACTCGTTCCAGTGGGCTTCAGGCTTAGCTTGCATGTGACACACCGGCATAATCCCATCAGTGGCTTTTCGAAACTGGGACCCGGAGAATGACCCAAACCACACAGACAAAGGTTGCTCAATGGATTTGAAAGGCAACAAATATAAAGTGAAGGCAGAAAGGGAAAGAGAAGGCAATACATTGCTCGACAATGTACAGACTCCAGAATTGCTGCCTCTCAACATGGCTGGGACAAGTGGCCTTTTCAGTTTCAAATAACTGCATGTTGACTGAGTCATTTGAAACTGTGTTGATGGAGGCCCTGTGAGGAACAACCTGCACATTGGTCCTCAGAGGATGGACTAGATGGAATCCAACATCTCTGATTTCAAGCTAGGATACCCAGGAGAAATCCTCATGTGTCAGGGTGGAAGCATATTTCCAGCTGGGGCCAGGAAGAATTCTCTCCTCCCGGCAGTGAGATAGTATTTCACCACTAGGAGTATCACGGCTATTTTAGATCTTTGTCTGTAACCCCCTGCATTGATCTCCAGCAGCAGCAGCAGCAGCAGACTAGACTTCCTGGGGCATTGCTCTGCTCTGCTTTGCCAAACCGTATGTTCCTAGATTGGACTGGTGGTCTGCAAAGTGCTGGCCTGTCCCCAGCCCACGAAGGACACACGCCCACAACTAGAGTCTCTTTCCAGGCAGCTTTATTTCCCAGCATAGGCAAAGCACCAAGATGGTTCCTCAGCCTGCCCTGGGCTACAGCTCCCTTCACCTCTCTCAGTCCCTCCCTCCTGCTCCAGGGCCTCCTGCAGGCCTCTTGCTCTTTTCCCTGATCGCTGCCTCCCTGCAGGCCCTCTTTCTACAACAGGTTTCCACTGCCTCCCCTCCCACCGAATACCTTCCTCCTCCTCCTCCTCCTCCTGCTGCTGCCCCTTCCTCCCTGACAGCCTGGGGCTACCACTCTCCCTCAGCCACCCTGATTAATGGACAGGGCAGGCTGGCCTCGTGCCCTTAAAGGGGCAGACCACCCTGTTACGTGGTCTCCGATGCGCTTCCCTCTGGGCTAGCTCTTGCACCTGAGTGCTTACCTGGCTGTCTGCTTCCACTGCAGGCCGTCAGGGGTGCTGAACAGCTCATTGAGCTGTATGAACAGCACCGGGCAGCTTGCTTCCTTTCCCTCCTCCTTCTGCAGCAGGAAGCCAACTCGCCCAGCAGCTGAGGAGACGCTGGAGGTGAAGATGCTTCGGCCAACTGCCTGGCAGATAACCACGGAGTTTCTGCTCTGAGGCCCATCTGGGCCTGCCGGGTTGGTGCTGCCCTGAGCCTCTGGAACAGCATCTGCCTCCACGTAAGCGAGAACATCCTCATTCACCTGCACTTTCATTGTGTCAGGTCCCTGCTGCCTCAAATGCCACTGACCGTCCCTGGACAACTCCCTCGCCAGCGCCCTGGGTTCCCTCCACACCCCAGGCTGGGCAGTAACTCAGGCGATCCTAGGCATTTTGCCTTTATAAAAGCCCTGAGCCTGTTTAGGCCGGACACAGCCCAACACCTGGGAGCCCAGCCCCAAACAGCATTATCAAAATAAGGAGGCCAGTTTTGCAAGCACCAGCCCCGGCTGGCTCCTGCCGCCCCATGCTGCATGAAAAACACTTGTTTACCATCATACCGTACTGGAAATCGTACCTGCTGCGGACGTGCTGCAGTCTGAGGTGGGGGGATCAAGGCATCGACAGCCTGACAGGGGAGCCTTTCCCGAGGGGGGAGAGGTTAGGACCCTGAAGGAGTCAGGCTCAGCAGACATCTCCAATTACCCAAAATCCCTTGAACCGAACCCTGTTGGGAATGAAACTCCTAATATAACCCCCCCCCAACTTCTTTTGTCTCCCTTCTCTTACCTCTTCCCCTTCCTTCTTTCCTTCCAGTCCCTTCGCTAGTCCACATCACCTACTGGGTGCATGGCTGGCACGCTGCAGTGCAGGGCTGGGACTCTCTGAGCGGCTAGCCCCGGCTGGAGGAGAGGTCACAGCAGAGGACAGGCAGCCTGCCGCAGCCCCAGTATGAGGGACCTGTTTGAAATCCATTTCCTGCCACCCTGTGGAGCCCAAACAATGATCTATGAGCAGCAGTGCCACCCGCTTTCGCCCCTTAGTCCCTCCGGTGCCGAGAAACTGGTGGGTGCCTGGCTCTCTGCTGGCATTGTTATTCGTTTGTCTATTGTCCTCTAATGTTCAGTGTCTGCGGCAGGGAGTTCACCATCCAAAACCCATCACCAGCGTCACACACCAGAGACACAGGCACTAAGCGGCAGCTTTACCGTCTCCTCCCTCTTCCTATGCTCCCCAGTCAGTACACATAGACACTGCCTTTGTGACCCCCCCAGCTGGATTTTTACCCCCCCACCAGGGGAGGCCAAAGCACAGCTCCCCACAGAGGTCACCCTGCTCTGCCCCCCATCTTCAGACTCAGCCAGAGGCCATAGAGCAGCTAGGGTGATTCCCGTCTCGGACAGAGGGAATCCAGGCCAGTGGACCATGTGGTGTGTGTGGAGGGGATGATCGGGACCCCCACGGGGTGCTGGAATTCCCTGCAGTGCTCCGGTTGCCCCCTCCCCATTTTTATCTGGCATCGCTGTCACCCACACCTAGAGACCCCCCCAAATACGTGCTATGTGATAGTTATTTGTGTGATGTGAGCAGCTCCATGGTAGTAACTGGCATGAAACCCGTAACCCATTTCACACAGGCCACCCCCTCACCTGCTAATGCTTTCCAGTCGCTACCATCCTGAGGTGGATCCAAGAGCTGAAAGGCTCCATATCCTTCTACCCGTCCCCTGAGTCATCTAGCTGCCAACCCTCCCACCCCACCCCACCTAGTTTATTTTGTGAAAGGCAGGGGAGGGTGTTTTCCATGCACAACGCACAGGTGTTCACTTCCTCTATGAATGGCTTTTATTTGAAATTAAAGAAAATCAGACCAAACGCCCAAGCTCCCTGAGAGCCCATTGTGTGACTCCTCTGTGACATGCTGCATCAGGTGTGCCTAACAAAGTGGCTGCTGCTCCAGGGACCAGGCGAACTCTTGGCATTTAAAGGTGCAATGCAGAGAAAACAAAATGACAACAGGTCCAAAGCTACCTGCGTTGCACAGACTTCAATCCTAGTCCAGCAAGGATTTACTTCTGACCGGTACTTAATTTGTAATGAAAGAGTGGCTGGGCTCAAGCAATTTTTTTATTTTCATAACTGACCTGGCAAGCACAGAGGTGCCGGGGCTCAGCCTTGGCAAGCCCTGGCACAAATTAAGCTCTGTTGCTGACAATGCCAAAGTGGCCATTCCAGGATCACATTTCACACTGACTGAGCCCAGCAGCTTCCCAGAAGCACCCAGAGAAGATGCCTGATTTCCAGGGACTGCTCAGGGCAGCAGCAGTAACTGGAGAGGGCATATCTCTGAGCAAACGAAAACGGAACCATGGAGGAAGCCAGAGGCTTGCCAGGATGCAGAACTGTCAACTCATGGGTACGAGCGTGCTGAACCCCTCCTTGCTCTTTGCTAGTGAATGCTGATGCAAACACCTGAGCAGCATTACGAAATGCTACATCAGTTACTAAAGCTCAGGCGGTGATGCCAGACATGTGAGCAGAGCTGTGCACGGTAAACACCAGGAGGCCAGCATGCACTAGATCCTGCTGGTGCAACTTGGGGCATGTCGGCCTCTGCTATTGTGACAAAGCAGGAGAGTGGCTTTCAGGGCATTGTGAAATAGCGATGAGTCCCTACACCTGGCATGCACATCAGTGCTGATACTCCATAGATCTGTGCCTAGCATTGTGAACTCCTGCCTGGTAGACTGCTCCTACACAACTGCCATTCTGCCAAGCCCTGGCACAAATTAAACACTGTCCACATTCCACAGTGGGTTAGAAGCACAATTGGGCATCTGGCCCAGCTACCCAAAGAGCTCAGGAATCTGTGATCTAGCAGCCTTGTTCGTCTCGGAGAGAGGGACCCCAAGGCTGAGATCAGAAACAGGCCTCTCTCTCCATGCTCACATCTGACCTAATCTTCAAAACCCCCATGAAACTAACGAGCCGAGTTCTTGCCTCCACCCTGATCCCTTTGCCTGCCTGCTGCAGTACTGTCCACCTCACCACCCTTCAGCTGGGTTGGGGGGTCAGACTGTAAACTCGTCAGGGCAAGGACTGTGCTGACTGCTGTGTTTGCAAGGTGCCTAGATCTGGGGGCTGCTACAGCAGACCTAATAATAGTGATACTTAGAGTTCAGGTGAACTGAAGAACAGTGAACCGCTGGCAGAGACAGACAGATCCTGGCCCATGGGCTGGCTGCTTGGTGCCACTCTGGAGACAGCTCTAAGGAGTCCTCTGGTCTGGGAAGCTCAGTGGGTAGTGCAGGGCTGCTGTACTGGATCCTGTACTACGTCCCTTGTGGCCCACAGCATGTCTGCAGGGGCATGTTTGGGAGAAGGAGTCAGGGCCCGGTGCTCTAGCAATGCCTGGCTGCTGGAATGGCCCTTAGCAGCCCTGGGCAGCTGGAGCAAAGTTGAATGACCCAGAGGCTGCTCTGCGTTTATGCCTGGAGCTGGGCAGAGAGCCCCAGCCTTGTAAAACAGCACCAAGTGCTGCTTGGGCCCACCCCAGGAGCTGGGCTATCAGATGGGATGTGCAGAGCATACTCAGAGCGGCTTTCGGAGGGAATGGGGTGCTGGGAGAATTTCTCAATTGAACAATGACCTCAACCAGCTTTGGGCAGGAACATGCCAGGGGCCAGTGCAACCTCTGTATTAATGTTACACTGCGGGGCTGAGCTTTAGGCGCGTAGCATCCCACATATGCCCGGCTTTACCTCTGGGATGTTCAGCTATGAAGGGATCTGTGGAGCTACCTGGCTGCATAGGTGCCTATATGTACATGGACCCCTCTTCCCACCCCCACCACATTTGTGCTCCCACATTTGGTCAATACGCCTGCAAAGAGGCCAAGATCGTGGCCCTCACTATGCAATCAGGCACCAAAGTTTTGGCCCATAGAGCTAAATACTTTGGGCAAGATGTAGGCTAATGTCAGTCAAAGACATACAGCACCTCCATAAAGTGTGCTGAGTGCTCACTGCTCCCAATCTGGCAATGGGAGATGCAAAGATCTCAGCATCTCTGAGAGCCAGACCCTATATTTCAGAACCTCCATGGGGATTTAAGTGCTCAGCTTTAAGCCCCCACTAAGGAAAAGCTTGGCCAAGACCTTTAGGGCCCCTACTGACAACCATGCAAGGATCACGGTGGGATACTGCACAGATCAACGACCCTAGGCTTAATGAAAGGCATGTACAAATTGCATATGTGCTCCCAGCATGGTGAGGGAACGAGCCTTGCACTTGGTCCTGGGGAAGTAAGTTACATTTCCCCCAGTCCTGGTCACTGAGCAGCAGGTAAACACTTGCTTTGGGCTCCCTGTTGCAGCAGGACTCCTGCCAGCCCGAGAGCTTTAGTCATCACCAACCCACTGTCCCCGCTCCTGGTTGTGTGTAAACACTGGGTAGCTGCCACTTCCTTGTTTGTGGAAACAAGCCTGAGAGATGTGGCTGCTCCCTGCGCAGTCTGTAGCACGTGAGGCTGAAATCCCCAAGGGGAGTTGGAGAAATGGGGCAGCTTCTGCTCCCAGGAAACATGCCCCCTTAAGTGCATTTTGAGTTAACACCTATTTGATCAATACCAGAAGGCAACCCTTTCCCACTTCTCCCTGCCAACGCCCCATCTTCCACATTCTCACCCTTCACAGCCACCAATCGGCAATCCCTTCCCCATTGGCCCTGGAACACTGTGGACAATCCACAGATTCCATTTCTAGGTGTCCATATTACAACCACCATCATCACAACTTCCTTGTTGAGCTGAGATGCCAGAGCCTGAGCAGGTCACAAACAATGAAACACCCTCTCATCCCTAGTGTTGGTATAGCCAGATCAGGGAGCAGGTCTACAGCCAGGACTGTGTGGAGGAAGCTGCATCTGCCACTGCCCATGTTGGCCCAGCCCCGTTCGTTCATCAGGGCTGTTGATCCAAGACACCACAGCAGCACTAAACTCACATGAATATCTGCACAGAGACCCCAGAGCTCAAGTATGAATCAGGTCTGTCCCATGTCTATGGGCTGTCCATGAGAAATGCAGAACACCATGCATCTTGAGGGGGCTATGACCTCCAGCTAGTGAGGTCACTCTCTCCTGGCTCTCGGGATTGCCCTGCCTGTGCTCTTTGATGTCATGGTATCATAGGCCAGAAGGGACCACCAGACTTTCCCTGTAAAACCTCCTTTCTCCCCCGACAGAGGGAAACTGAATGAGCAAGAAAGGGAAAGAGAGAGAGGAGACGGGAAAAGTCCTCCCTCTGCCTGCTGGGTCCCTACCACCCTGGCAGTCCCTGGCAGCTGGAGCTCCACTTGACCAAAGTTATCAGCCAGGCTGGAGGCACCCTGCCAAGCTGCATTGTCATTCACCATCTTGCCAGCGGCTCTCCCGCGGCAGAAATGCCAAGAACTGCAGGCTCCCACACCAGCCGGGCTCCTGGGTGCAGGGAAGCAGCAGCCCACCCAGTTGTACTGGCTAGAGCTGGTGTGAATGTTACATGCAGGCTCATGTGTCACCCTCGCAGGGATGTGGAGAGGCCTTGGCTCTCCAGGGCCAGCAGGGTATTGGGGAACAGTCACTACCGCGGTAGCTGTGCATAGCACAACGCTGGCGGTCAGACCAGGCCGGCTTTGGAGAAGATGGCAGTGTTGTTACAACACACTCACTCACTCAGACATAACAAGCTTCCCTGGGCATTTTGCTACAATTTTCTCCAAGATAACAAGCTACCTCCTTGTATACAGTGCAAATACTGCAACACGCCCCCAACACATGAGCAAACATGGGCTGTTTGTACTGTAACCAGCCGGTCTAGATGGGTAGGGTGCAGCCAGCAGCCTGGAAGATCATGTGTGGTGTCATGTTTCATTTGGAGAACAAGGGGTGGGGGTATAGGATACTGTAATTCCAGAGCAGCAGCAATGCTATGCCAGCACCTCTTGGCAAAGCCCAAAACTTTGCTTGAAAGAAATCTAGAGGACATGACAGCTGTCACTCAGCTGGGAAGACGAGGCCAGGGCTGTGCGAGCGCCTGTCCCAGTGTAAAGCACTGGTTCCCTGGTTCTCCCACTGTGGGAAAGGACTAGAGCGAATTTCTAATCCTCACAATGAGCTGTTCATTCAGTACAAGGGTGAGAGATCCCAGGTTAAGGGATCAGCACATTGCTCAGCAGCTGGGCAGCTGCAAAATAATCAAAAGCAAGTTCCCAGTGGAAGTCTCACTAGAGCGACTTCCCATCTCACCCATCCATGCACCTCCCAGGCCAGGCAGGCTTGCTGCCTACACTCAATCTGTTCTTCTAGCTTTTGGCCAGAGAAGGGCATGTCTGCCCTGGAACTGGACAGTCAGCAGTCTAGACGAGGGTGAACATGGTAAATCACTTGTCCCTAGGAGACTACAGAGTTTTCCCACTTTGTACCACTGCACCTGTACTCAGGTGTAGTGTCCAAATTGGGCAGACATGCTGCACTAGCTCTGAGTGAGGGAGCATGCCAAAAAAGAGTGTAGCCGTGCCCGCAAAAGCAGCAGGAGGTGCTACCACTTGGGTACGTCTACACTGCAATGTAAGCCCAGGCTCAGCCCCCTTCTATCTACACACAAGTCACTCAGGGTACGTCTATACTTACCGTCTGGGTCGGCGGCTAGCGTTCGACTTCTCGGAGTTCGATATATCGCGTCTAATCTAGATGCGATATATCGAACTCCGAACATGCGCCCGTCGACTCCGGAACTCCACCACCGCGAACGGTGGTGGCAGAGTCGACGGGGGAGCTGCGGACTTCGATCCCGTGGCATCTGGACGGGTGAGTACTTCGAACTAAGGTAGTTCGAGTTCAGCTACGCTATTCGCGTAGCTGAATTTGCGTACCTTAGTTCGACCCCCCACCCTTAGTGTAGACCAGGCCTCAGGCTCGGACCTAGGGGCCTAGGACCTTGCAGGGAAGGAGGCTTTGAGCTCGAGTCAAGCTGGGCCCCAGGGCTCAAGCCCTATTGCTTTACAATGTAGACGCAGCCTCCCATGTCCACCAAAAGCATCCCCGCTCCCATGGGTCGGCTTCCTTTGTCCTGTCTATCCCCAGAGGCACCAGTCAACTCCAGGGAAACAGACACAATTCCTCGTGTTGTAGCTCGGCGGGTCGGAACTTAACCCTTCCATTGGTTTCTGACCTCTGAGCTGCGAACACGCCTTCGAGAACCTTCTGTGCTTGCTGTGAAGACATGGAGCAGAAGAAGCCCTTTGCAGAGGGCCCTGCTTTGTGGTCATGGAAGCACAGCCAGATTTTGCTGGATCTCTGGTGCAAGGCCAGCAGCACAATGGACTTTAGTAAGAGCACTAGGAATGACCACGCATACCAGCCAATAGCAGAGAAGCTGGCAGTGCTGGAGATTTACTGGATTGGGTGACCAGTGCAGGGAGCAGATTAAGTATCTCCAGAGCAAATACTGGCAAACCAGGGACCAGAACCACACCTCGAGCAACTCACCAACATCATGCCTGTTTTCTGAGGGTGCTGGGCACTGTGCCCAGCCCAGAGCCAGCAGTGGTGCATGATGACCTGGCCAGCCTGGATAGTGCCCTGCTAGCCCCAGAATCCAGCATGAGACTGATGCAAGCCAACAGCAGGTGCAGAGAGAGGCAGGCAAAGTGATTGTTCCTGAAACCGGTTCCAGAGGAGACTTTGCTGCAGCAGAACATCCTGGGGCCATACTCGGAGGAGCTGTTTAAGGGACACCCTACCCCTAAACCCACCTCGAGGAACAGCCAGCCATGGAACCAGCAGCAGATAGAAGCCGCCCCAGAGCCTGGTAAGTTTCTGGCTCTATGTTAGTGTTTATTACTACAGGAATGGGAGGGATTTCCACTCTGGGAGCCAATGCAAAATGTATTGCAAGACCCAGCTAGCACCACGTATCTGCTACTGGCAGATTGTGCGCCAGGCCAGCGTCTTGGTGTCCCTCCGCCCCCACCATGTGGAATTCAAAATGGTGACCAGGAAATGTAAACAGTAAAAAAGTCTTGAAATGACATATTTTACCAGAAAGGTGCAGATTTCTACAGACATTCCTGTTTCCTAAAAATAACCACCTTCCATTGCCATGCCTGTCAGTACGCTGCTGGGTAACCACTCATGGGGTCATGAGCCACCTGGAAACAGAGAACAGCAATGGAAATGTGCTCCATTTACAAATCTAGTCCATTTCAGTCACGTGTAGTCCACACAGTCCATGGGTTACAACACACAACTGGCGTTTGAAATTTTGTCCAGCTATGTGCCTGGTGGGGTGGGGTAGGATGGCTGGGAAGTCATAGAATCATAGAATCTCAGGGTTGGAAGGCACCTCAGGAGGTCATCTAGTCCAACCCCCTGTTCTAGTCCTGTGTGTTCACATGCAGCCGTAACAGGCTAAGCCCCGTGGAAGTTAACACAGCAGCCTGATGATTCCCTTATGAATTCTCACCTGATCCCAGGTGCTGGTAGCTGCAAACTTCTCCTGTAGCAGGAATTCCAGAGAGGTAGTCACATTTCAGGGAAGGGTGTATTTTCCATGGCCAACTCAGTAGCTGAACAGCCCCCTCCACTCATAGATGTGCTGTTCAGTCACCACATGTTTGAATACTTCGGTTGCACACCCTATGGGTTTCCCACCTGCCTCTTGGAATAACATCTCCCTTTGCCAATTGGGCACCACTAGAATTGTTATGGCCTCCAAAATGTTGAAGGCCTGAAATGACAGACAGTGCTTTTGTAGCACAGGTACTGATGGCACCCTCCCCCCAACCCCAAGTGGTTCTGCAATTTTTAGGGGGAAAATAAAGAGCAGCTTTGATTTTTGTAACGTATCATTGTCTCTGCACTTCTTTCGCTGTGATGAATCCAGCTATGTCCAGGGAGCTTCCATGCTCTGAGCATCCCTCTCACAAGATACTGATGTTCAGTTTGGAAATGTATCATTTTGTGCCCTTGAAATTCCACATGGATTTTTTTCTATGCTCCTGCACTGAACTATTGGAGATAATAACCCTCTGTATCTTGTTCTGTTCCACGCCCCTCAACCTTGACAGGCTGCCGCGTCTCCACAGCTCGCTCACATGGCAGCAGAAGCCTGGACCAACTGACCTTCAGGGACCATTCCAAGAGGAAATGTTTCCATGGTGAACTTATGGTTGAAGTTCTGGACAGGCCAACAAGCAGGTCCAGTGCCAAAGACAGAGGGACTTATGGCTAGAGGAAAGGCATGCTGAGAGGCAACATTGTGGATGGAGATGTAGGCAGTCCAGCCTAGTAGTCAGAGAAGGAGTCAGGTCTAGTGGTTGGAGCTGGCATCCAGGTCGGAGAACGAAGCTGAGGGCCAGCATCAGAGTCAGCTGCTGATTACCAGAGCCAGGGGTCAAGTCAGAGTGAGAGCCAGGAATCGAATCAGACAGAGGGTCAGAGCCAAGGTCAGATAGCAAATGCCGGAGCCAAGGATCAAGCCAGAGACTGAGTCAAGTCAGAGGCTGGGGTCGGAGCCAGGACTGGTCACTGGTGATTGGAGGCGAGGAATAAGGGCAGGAACTGGAGGAGAGGCAAGGATGAATCATGGAGCAGGTGCATAGGTAGGAGCCAGGAGTGGAGCAGGAACTGGGTCGGGTGCAGGAGGTAGGCACGAGCAGGGTCCAATACAGCCACAACTGGAAATCCCCTTGTTGCTTAAACAACTTTGCCCTCCTTCTGGCTTAAATAGCGTCATTGGACCAATAGATGGAGCTGGGTGATCCTCCTATCAGGGATCCTGTGGGCGGGGCCTTGGCTGAGGCTATGCTCCTTCTAGCTTCTCAGCCCACAAGGTTTCAGCAAACATTGGTGGAAGCCAGGATGTGGCAGCTATCTGGGGACTCCCAGGCCTGGATACAAGACCTGGGACATCCCAGGTAAGAGGAAAGGCTCAGGCTGGCTGCATAGCTTGAGGATATGTGGGAGCAGGTGTTTGCTTCACAGTTCTTGGAACAGGAATGGTAGCTAAGGGAGTTTGAGTGGCTGCTGTCACTACTGGCCGTGAGAGTATCAGCTCCTGCTGCGCCCATACCATGGCTGTAGTATGTCTGAGCTGCCATCTGGGAAAAGCTTGGACACCTCTGTGGCTGGGCAGGGCAACTGTGGCCCACACAGTCCTCCCTATTGACCCCCTCTCCTGGCACCAAGGGTGCCACAAACATGGAAGGAAGGGAAAGGAGAACAGTGGGGCCAGACAGATGGTCTCGCTGCTTGCACGTGTTCATGTACTTCTTCCTTTTTCTTTTGTTGTTGTTGAGTTACTGTTGTTCCAGCTGTTGTGCAGTGGTAATGGCGGCCAGATGGCGGGCAGTGGTTTAATGGTGTACTTTTCTAATACATGTTTATAAATAAAGCTTTTTAATATGTCAGGAAAGTTTATTGCTGTCACTGCATGACATCACATACTGTGTATTTCAAATAAGAAAGGTGACAGGGACAACTGGGAATTAGTATGGAAACACTATTCCTCGGTGTGGTCATCAATAGCAATCACTTCCATCACTGCCTTGCATCAATCCATACTGCAAATCAACCAACCCTGTGCCCCACTTGATAACCGGTCAGGTCATTCATAGTATATTGCATGGCAATCCCCAAGCCCTGAATGCCCCCACAAGCAATCAGCCTTCCCCTCCCCCCACTCCCCAAGCACATCCATAAAGGTACTATTCTCCCTCTTCCACTGGACCAGGCAAGTCCATAGTGTGGGAGCACAGAGCATCCCTGACTTCTGTTCCCTGGGTCCAGCTGTGGTAGGAGCATTTTCTGGCTGAGTGTTCTGACTCAGTTGCCCCTTGCTGTCATAGGCCCATTCTGGGGGAAATTGCTCAGCCCTGGTTTCACAAAGATTGTGAAGAGCACAGCAAGCCACTGTGATGCGGACAGTATTGGGATGACACTGGCATCCAAATGTGTCTGTAAACATCGCCAATGGGATTTCAATCTGCCAAAAGCACATTCAGCAACCCTTCCACACCTGCTGAGAGTGTAACGACACCGTCTTTTGCCAGGGCCTCTAAGATCAGGGTATGGTTTCACAAGCCAAGGCAAAAGGGAGCATGCGGGGTTCCCAGAATTACAGTGGGAATCGTAACTCCATTTAGGACAATGTCATTTGGTGGGACTAGGGTCCAGCCTGCCCACGAATGTAGACTCCTGACCAGTGGAAAACCCCGGCATCATGAACTTTCACATTGCAGCCCATGTTGACATTCATAAATCACCCTCTGTGGTACATGTGGTCCTGCATAGCAATGGACTAGTGCCTTGTGTGGTTTATGGACTCAAGCTCCTTGAAGAGGACAAACTATGGGCACAGGAGTCCCGGTACAGTTTGGAAACGTCATTCTCTCAAAAAACAAATTGATAAATTAAACAATGAAACAGCAATAAGTCACCAGGAGCAGATAGTATTCACTGACGAGTTCTGAAGGAACTCAGATATGAAACTGCAGAACAATTAACTGTGGTATGTAACCTATCACTCAGATCAGCTTCTGTACCAGATGACTGGAGAATAGCTAACGTGACACCAATTTTTAAAAAAGGCTTCAGAGGCAATCCTGGCAATTACAGGCCAATAAGCCTAACTTCAGTACCAGACAAATTGGTTGGAACATTAGTAAAGAACAGAATTATCAGACACATAGATGAACACAATTTGTAGGGAAAGAGTCAACACAACTTTTATAAAAGTAAATCATGCCTCACCAAGTTATTAGAATTCTTTGAGGTGGTCAACAAACATGTGGACAAGGGAGAGCCAGCTGATATAGTAGAGTACTTGGACTTTCAGAAAGTCTCTGACAAGGTCCCTCACTATAGGCTCTTAAGCAAAGTAAGCTGTCATGGGATAAGAGGAAAGGTTCTCTCATGGATCAGTTACTGGTTAAAAGACAGGAAAAAAGGGTAGGAATAAATTATCAGTTTTCACAATGGAGAGAGATAAATAGTGGTGTCCACCAATGATCTGTGCTGGGATTGGTGCTATTCAACACATTCATAAATAGTCTGGAAAAAGGGGTAAACAGTGCAGTGGCAAAATTTGCAGACAATATAAAATTACAGAGGATAGTTAGGTCCAAAGCAGACTGCGAGGAGTTGCAAAGGGAGTCTCGCAAAACTGGGTGACAGAGCAACACAATGGCAGATGAAATTCAGTGTTGATAAATAAAAATCAATGAACATTGGAAAACATAATCTCAAATATACATATGAAGCAATGGGATCTAACTTCATAGTTACCACTCAATAGAGAGATCTTGGAGTCACCGTGGATAGTTCTCTGAAAACATCTGCTCATTGTGCAGCAGCATCAAAAAAGCTATCCATGTTAGGAACCATTAGGAAAGGGATAGATAATAAGACAGAAAATGTCATAATGCTACTATATAAATCCATAGTACAGCTAAACCTTGAATACCATATGAAGATCTGGTTGCCCCATCTCAAAAAAGATATATTAAAAATGGAAAAGGTACAGAAATGGGCAACAAAAATGACTAAGGGGATGGAACAACTTCCATACCAGGACAGATGAATAAGACTGGACTTTTCAGCTTGGAAAAGAGACGACTAAGGGGGGATATGATAGAGGTCTATAAAATCAGGATGGTGTGGAGAAAATGAATAAGAATAACTGATACCAGAGTCTGTAAAACATCTGTTAGTCTATAAGGTGCCACAGGATTCTTTGCTGCTGATACCAGAGGATGTTGTGAAGGCCAAATATAAAACTGGGTTAAAAAAAGGATTAGATACATTCATGGAGGATAAAATCCATCAATGCTATTAGCTAAGATTGTCGGGGATGTAACCCCATGCTCTGGGGGGTCCCTTAGCCTCTGGCAGCCAGATGCTAGGAGTAGATGACAGGGGATGGATCACTGTTCTCTTCTGTTCATTCCCTCTGAAGCATCCAGCACTGGCCACTCAGAAGAGAGGATGCTGAGCTAGATGTACCATTGGTCTGATCCAGTATGGCCGTTCTTATGTTCTTATGTGAAGCCAGCAATTACTTCAGGAATATGTCTGACGCCCACCACCTTGGGGTCAACCACACCCTGACTGCCTCCAAAACCTCTGCCACCACTTTATCTAGAGTCAACTTTCCAACACCAGACTGACTAGCAACAGACCTGTAACAGTGTGTGGCCAACTTCCAGACTGTTCTAGCAACCTGCTTCTCGGCCAGTATGGCTGCCCTCATGTGTGTCTTTGTACTGGAGGGGCTGGGCAAGCAGCTCACAAAGCCCCAGAAATGTAGCTTTCTTCATGAGAATTACTGGATCTACTGTGGTTATCCCAGGTCTGCAAGAGAATGTGATCCCAGCAGTCTGTGCTTGTGGCCCTGCTCCAGAAATGTCAGTTTACATAGGGGACATCTGCTGCTAAATCAAGTGTCATAAGCAGCATCAGTCAGATCCAGTCTGCCAAAGCAATAGAGTCCCGGCTTGACTCAGCCTCCGACCCCTCCACCTCTGTGGGGTGCTGGGACCCTGGGTCTGAGACTTGGGTTAAGTGTGATTTGTGTGTAGATGGAAGGAGGGTTAGGCTTGTGCCTGAGTAAAAGCACTGGAGTGTAGACATATAATGTGCGGATGCCAGAGCCCAGGTTAGAAAATGTTTAACCTAGGGTTGACAATCAGTGTAAGCTTTGGATTCTCTAACCCAGGGTGGGCTGATTCACATCCCAGTGCCCCTAGGCTTACATTCCAGTGTAGATATACTCCCTCAGTGCAATCCCATCTGAGACCCTAGGAATGACCTCGGCAGCTGACCCATCCTGCTGCTTGTGCTGCCGCAGCGATGCAGTTGTTTTTAAAATCAGAGCTAGCTGTTGTATGTCAGCCCAAGCTGGAATTTTACTCTCCGCCCCTTCCCAGTGAAGACACATCCCTACTGGTAAATGACTCCTGGAGCAGGGCTTCCAGTGGCTCCAATGAGGGAACGGTCCATAGTTAAGGCTACGTCATGGAGGTCACGGAAGTCATGGAATCCGTGACTTCTATTGACCTCCGTGACATTTTCTGCCCCAGGGCTGGAGCTCTCAGCCAGCCCTGCCCCCGCAGCTCCCAGCCCCCACCCTCATGGGGGGGACCCTGCAGCTGCCCAGCCCTGGAAGGGAGCCGGTGGACCCTGCAGCTGCGGAGAGTCCCTGCCGCCCGCTGTGGCTGGGCAGTTGCAAGGAGTCCCTGCTGCCTGCTGTCTGGGCAGCTGGCAAAGCCTGCAGCTGCCCAGCTGCCAGGGGGTGGGAGACACCCCATAGCTGCCCAGCCGCTGCAGGGGGTGGGGGACTCTAAGCAGCTGCCCAGCCATGGCGGCCAGCCGGCAGATCTTACAGCTGCCCAGCCGTGGCAGGCAAGGGGGACCCCCCTGCAGTTGCCCAGTTGGCAGGCAGCGGGGACTCCCTGGGGGATCCTGCAGCTGCCCAACCATGGCCAGTGGCTGAGGGACCCTGCAGCTCCCAGATGCCCCGGAGGGGACCCCATAGCAGCCCCGCTCCATGGGCAGGGGGATCCCAGAGCTCCCACGCAACGCAGCGGTGCTGGTGGGGGACCCGGGAGCCCCAGCAGCACTGGGTGCTGAACCAACCTACCACTTTTGTCAGGGACAGTTTTAGCGAAAGTCAGGGACGGGTCACAGGTTTCCGTGAATTTTTGTTTATTGCCTGTGACCTGTCCCCGACTTTTACTAAAAATACCCATGACAAAAACCTAGCCTTATCCGTCGTCTAATCTCACCGTCAGGAAGATTTTCCTGTTATTCAGCCTATGCTTCCCTTTTCTTAATTTCATTGCATTGGTGCAAAGCCCCTCAGCTGCCCCATTAGCCCATGACCAGATCCTATTGCCTCTGTAACTATACCCCTGAGGGTGAGGCCATGCACAACCCATCACTATCTCCCATTCCCCCCATTTCTTTGGCTCATCCATTACTCCTACTCTTCTCCTTAGTTGTGTGACAGTAGCACGTAGAGACCGTGGTTGAGATCAGGGCCCCATTGTGTCAGGCACTGCACAAATCTGCAGTGAGAGACAGTCCCTGGCTTATGCTGAAAACGGTCAAAGGTGGGAAGGTCAAAGGGCCAGTGACTAGCACAAGGTCACACAGCACATCACAGGTACGGCCAGGATTAGAAGCCTGGTCTCCTGAATCCCACACCAGGCCCTGCTCGGCTAGACCATGCTGTCTCCTCTCACACCTCTACCTAGAGCCCCTTGGCCTACCCTGGGCAGTGCCTCTCCCTAGGACCTGCGCTCTGCGAGGAGCTGGCACACGTTCTCCTACCCCCACACTCACGGTTCTTTGTGTCCATATTCTCCTTTATTCTGGTTTGTTACCAGTATCATGGGAGCGTCTGTGAGTCCCAAGCATGGACCAGGGCTCTGTGCTGTTTTGGGGCTTGTCTCTTAAGTGCTGCCAGTTTGTCTGTCCCTTTGTGGTGCTGCGATGCCCACAACTGCTGTCGGTATCCCACCACTGGGCTCTCCAGTGCCCGGCCCTGCCCTGCACTGGGACAGGGTGGTTCTGGCTCTGCAGTCCCAGGCCTTGCTGGTGCTTTGTGGCTTCCCCCAGCATATCACGCTGCAGGTTTGTGTCCCAGCGGCGCTTAGCTGTTGTTCCTAGTCCTGCTTTTACCGAGCCGCTTTGCTTGCTGGGCCTTTCCAGGGATTTGACTCGGCAGCTGGGTTAGATAAATGGTCCAAACGCCACCTCTCCTCTGCTCCCAGCACCGCAGAGATAGGTAACAGTGGTGGGGAGAGTGCACATAAGGAAGGTGACGCAGGTGATCTGAAGCTGGCTCAAGCCACGAAGCAGCAGGACTGGCAAGTGACGGGGCTGTGCTGGACTTTATCTGCCGGTGTCAGTGACAGAGCTGTAGCCAGACTGTAATTCTCCATCTTGCCACAGGAGGGAGCCTCTACACAACACTGCACCCAAAGGAACTCCTTTTATGAGTATGTCCCAAAGGAACAGGTGCTTTGCATTGCAATGGCTCAGACCTTTTCAGTCTGAGGATTGCTCAGTAAGAGAGGGGACCTATCATGGGACATCTCCCCTCCTCCCTAACAGCCCTCCTCCCCCCAGCAGCCTCTGGCCTGCCCACGACCTCCCCTGGGTCCATCACTAGGGTTGATCAATTATTAAATAGCACTTACTGGGGATTCTGATCCACACAGCCCCCTACACCCCAGACTACTAGGAATTGGAGGGAACCTTCCTCTAGGTGTGCAATACATTATGGGATTTGATCTCTGGCCTGGCTGTCACTTGGCCTTTCCTCGTGTATCTGCTCCTCAGACAAGTTTGGGGAGATTTTACACTATAAACCCATCCAGTTATGTTCACATATTGCTCTCCTGTTTTACACTTCATCCTTCTTTCCCTTCAATCAGCGCATTCCCTGGACCTCCCTGTCCAGCTCCTCCTAGTGCTTCACCAGTGGCAGGTGACTGAAAAGGGGAGTTTGCATTTACTTTCTGCTGCCTCAACTATGGGGAACTGGGCATCCAAATCTCCTAGATGGCTTTGCAAACCACAGCCATACTCCATGCTTGTGTTCGCTCTCTGATAAAACGGCTTTACTAAGGAGTGTTCTTCTAGTGGGCTATTGGCACTGCCCATGTATGGGTATGTGCTGTGAGTTAAGTGGAATTTCTCAGTCAGTATTCATTCTTTCAGCCCTGCACAGCGTTGCATAAGAAAACTGAATGGAATTTCATTTTTAATGCGTAGGTGCATGCAGAATATGATTGGGGGGAGAGAGGGTTGAATGGGACAAATCTCTCCCTGAAGGAGCCCTGTCTCATTCTAAATGACTCGTAAAAGTATGTGTGAGGATAAGTATAAATATTAAACAGCTGCTTCGTTCACTGTGCTCAGTCCACTCTGTGCACTGAATGAGGCAGGACGCCTGTGTGGAAGTAATATGGCATCAGGGAATTAATGATGGCATTGTAACACCTACACACAAGGAGGCAGAGATCAAGGGAGGCCAGCTGCCAGACTGGCTGGATCTTTAACTTGCTGTCTTTACAATTTACTTTGTGCATGTGACAGCACATTGTGTATGGTCAGTTTCACAGGTTTCCTTGCAGGATCCCTTAGTTAGTCAGTTTCACCAGTTGTTTGTGTAGGATATTTCACAAAGTAACCCAAGGGAAACACAGTTCAAAATACAGAAAAAATGTATCTGCAAAAGCACAGTAATTGTCATAGGGATTCAGGGAACTCATTTTTATCACTCTGTTAGCAGGTGTGGATCCTGTTCTGAGCCAGCCTCAGGAAGCCATCTGCAGAGCAGTACACCTTTATTGAACCTGCTCTTTCCATATACATCTGTGTACAGAAATGGCTCTTTGATACAGCACTTCTGTAACAGATCCTGCTGGGAAAGGGTTAAGGATTGACAGCCAGCCCATTTCCCCACCCAGATATCAAGGAGGGGGGAGTGGCTGTGAAGGAGAGGATCTAGTGTTGGGGGATGAGAAGTCCTGAGCCAGGAAGCTAGAGCTGGAGCAGCTATCATGGATTGTTAAGGTCTGTGCTAAGAAAGCCAAAGCCCAGGAAGGGGGTGACTTTTGCACTGCATGGGGTTTGCTTCAGAGCCAGCTTGGGAGGCGCCTGCTCTGATGAGGCCTCGGGAGCTGGAAGGGCTGGTGAAGCCCATCTGCATGAGAGAGTCGCACACTTGGTAGCTTGTACAGGCCAAGGTCATTGCACACCCCAGGGGCTTCATGCATCCCTCTGTCCCCCCACAAGCTCCCTGTGCACCACCCTCCATCCCCTTCTAATGCAGAGCCTCTCTGCAAGTCCACCCAATATCTCCGGCCAGAGGGTCTGTATGTGCCCCATTTCCCCTTCTCCCATATCAGGATCCCCCCCTTCTCCCCCATGCCAGGGCTGTGTGTCCCTATTCCTCCCTCCCTCATTCCTTCCTTCCCCCCGTACCAGGTAATCCAATCTCCCCACCCCCATTACCCCCTCCACCCATTCTGGCATCCCATGTCACCCCACCCCACCCCATGGCAAAGGCTTTGTCTGCTCTCCATTATATCTGGGCCTTCCCCCATCTCCCTCCTGCCAGGGGCTGCGTGAGCCCCTATTCTCCCCATCCCCCAGTGCCAGACTCCCCCAATATTCCTCCACCCCCATACACACACCAAGGGGAAATGAATGGGCTCATGAGGTGGGTGAAAGAGCAGCAGAAAGAGGCTGCAGCCTAAGAGGAACCACAGTTCCCAGGGCTCATTACCCTGGCAACAGCGCCAGGCTTCCAGGGAGCATCAGACCTGCTCCGGCCCCGAGCACTGGAGGGGGACCCTCCGGGCTACACGGCACCTTTGGCAGGTGGCCACAGCTGCCTAGTGAGAGGAGGCACCCAGGGCTGACTGACCCCGCTGCTTTTGAACAGGTGAGGACGCTGCCACTGACGAAGGCGCTCCACGCTGCCACCCTGGGGCAGTACTGGACACCAGAGGCAAAATCCTGGCAGCAGCTGGGACAGGAGCTCTCTTCCCTGGGCACTCGTGCCCAGAGACTGCCTGCCCAGGAAACACAGCGCCTCAGTTCTGCCTCTGGGCTACAGGGAGAACTGATGGGCTTCGCGGCACGAGCCACCCTGAGCTGCTCCATCCTTCCCCACTGTGAAAATGGTGGCAGCCCCTCCCTCTCACCGATCCCCTACCCAAACATTTCTCTCAGCTCCTGAGGGGAGGGGCAGAGAGCACTCTGCTGCCCGGAGTGCCTCCAATTGGCTGTTCTTTCCCAGGAGGTGGGGAAGTGGGAAAAAACAGCCAATGAGAGCTTCGGGGCATGACTGGAAATAACTCCAGGTGGCTGCCTCCAGCAGAGACCAACACTGAGTTGAGCTGGGACAGCAGAGGGAGCTGGGAGGCAAAAGCTGATTACTAGAGTGGGGACATGATTTCTGTTCTGGCTTTAAAATTCTCGGTTTGCTGTTTGGTTCTGTTAACTCAAACACCCGTGGAACACTTGGGAGGGAAGATGTCTTTGTTAAAGATTCAGCCTCTCAAATCTCACAGTCCACCTTTGAGCCCACTAATGAGCCCAGCACCAACACCAGAGAAGACAAGACTTACCATTCCTGATATTTCTAAGATTAAAAAAAAAGAAAAAAGAACCACCAACTTTAAACCTTACTGGACTTCCTTATACTTTAGAAAGAAGCAGAATATGGCACTATCTCAATTATTTTATCCTTGACCTGCCTGGTGTGTGACCCCCAGAGATCCCATGCCCCAGAATACAATGCTTTCTTTACTCAGTGACCATAGCAAACTGGTTCCTAAACATGTGTGAGGAGCGGAGCCAATAGTTCTCACACAGAGACCAGGATTTTCATAGGTTCTGGGGAGCAGAGCAGGCAAAACATTCCTAGCCAATCAAATGGCCAGCTTCCTACGTGCCTTAACTCTCACTCTCGCTATGTCATGTGCCAGGTAAGGCAGCCCAAAACCACCTCCCGCACAGCCCCACCTGTCAAATATGTCACACACGTCTCTGGGATGTCAGTGGAATGCGGCAGCAAACCACTGGGGAAAAGATCCTCTGCGGAAGCAGTTACATAACATGGGAAATAAACAGTGCAGCCTCTTCTGGGCAACCCCTGTTGAACTGGAAGCCAGTGCGGAGCTGTGGGAATTGGAGTGTTACGATAAAATCGTTTTGTCTGTGCAATAGCTCCTGGCTGCCAAAGTCTGTAAGCACTGATGAGGGTTGGAGGAGCCGGAAGGAACAGCCCTCAACAAACAAATAATTACAACGGTCATGCCTGGGCAAGAAACTGGGTGTGAACGGGAGTTGCCAGATCCGGCCGTGTTCCTTAGAGACAACAACAGCAACCACAGGGTTTGTAATCACACTGTTAATGGACCTCTCTGCACTGAAACTGACAGCTAGATTTTGGGGCCTGGGAATTCCACTCAGCAGGAGGAACAATCCGAGGGGGCCAGGTGATGACTCAGAACAATGCAAAGCAGCTCTGCTTTCCCAATGCTTAGCCTCAGCAGGGTTTCATAACTAATCACCTAGGATGGGATCTAGGCCAAATACAGGTTGAGCCAAGGTACCAGCATTCATGACAGGGGCAGACAGAGCTAGGGGTCATCCACAGAAACATAACGAACCTGAACATATGTGTGTGGCAGAGTGGAACCAACGAAAAGGGGGTGCCTAGGAATGGAAGGAGCCAGCTGGACTCAGGCTGATGAACATGAGGCGTTGGCGACGACGTGGCTAGCCCTGTGTAAGGGGTTCTTCATCTAGGCATTGAGCTGGGTACAGGTGTTTGATCTCTTGGCAAGAAGAATGGCCACCATTTCTCCATATGGTGCCAGTTGCTTCTCTCACTCCTAGACTTGCTACTTGCCCCAATTTTTAGGACCTGAAATATTTTCAGGACTGATACAAACATCCCGATGTCCTGATGTGCTGAGTTGGTGCCACAGAGTGAGGCTTTAGATGCAGCAATCCTACTCCTCAGGTCAGACCAAATGGCTCTGGGGAAGACGTACCCCTTAGCATCATGGACATGGGACCTCAGAAACAAATGCTCGTTGGAGTCCTGTCCCTTGTTTTCAAGCAGCGTAACAAGTGACTCGGTGACTTTACATGAGCAAAGTGCCAACTGTGTACTTCATATAAACTGCAGAGAAACTCTAAGGCAGGGGGAGACCCAGGACCCAGGGCAGAACTGTCTGCTGCAGGAGCAGCACAGAACCAAGATATGGAGTCCTATGCTCTGCCTCCTTGCAGGCCCCAGTGTAGGGGGTGCGGCTGAAGGTGAGAGGGGACCTACCTGTAGCATTCAGTGCTTTGGGGATTCTGAAGCCAGTTCCTGATAGGCTGCCCTAAATTAGAGCAACCCCTGGGGCTAGTTGGGCCTCCACAGCAGCTCCGATTCTGGGCAGTGCACAGGTGGTATAAAACCAGCTTTGCCCTGCACCCAGGCCATGCTTTCTGGCTGTGCCTCTTGAGAGGCTTGGTAAAAAATCTGCCTCTCTGAGTCTATGAATATTACATTTAAAATGGAAAGACAAACACATATGTCAAAATGTTCAGGGAAAGATAGGAACAACCAGACTGGATCAGATCCATGGTCCAGCTAGTCTGTACCCTGTCTCTGGCAATGGCTGGCATGAGATGCCTCCGCAAAAGGTGAAAGCACCTAGCAGATGTGCAATGATCTGACCCCCAGATTAGGTTTCACAGTCAGCGATTGCCTGAAGCACAAGGTTTTATCCTCCATGCACTGCTCTTCTCTTAGCATTCACTGGTGTAACTCTGGGTAGTCTTGTTAACCATAGACACATCCAATCCCTCTTTCAATCTTGCTAGGTTCTTGGCCTCAACATCACCTTCTGGCTTTGAGTTCTGTGTTCTGATTATGCACGGAGTGAGAGTCCGTCTCCTTTTATCAGCTTTGAATTCGCCACCTTGTAACTTCTTTGAATGTCTCTTTGAGATGGCGGAACAAAAGCTCCTCATCTACCTTTTCTAGACCATTCAGTATTTTATATACTTTTATCACAACCTCTTTTATTTGAATCCCCTCTAAGGTAACAATCCCAATCTTTTCAAACTCCTCATAGGAGAGTTTTTCCAGGCCCCTAATCATATTCATTGCTATTTTCTGAACCTCTCTAATTCTGCACCATCTTTTTGAGCTGGGGTGATCAGAACTAGTATCTAGATGAGGCTGCACAATTGATTTACATCAAGACATACTATTTTCCATCGTTCTCCATCCTATTCTTTCTGCAACCTAATGTCTTGTTTGTTTTTTGGACTGCAACTGCCCTGTGAACAGAGAGGTCTCATTGAGCTGTCTACAATGGCACCCAGGTCCCGTTGTTGAAGCAGCTACCCATAGAGTCTGTGCATATGCAGAGTTTGACATCCTGCTGCTCTGTTGGAGGAAGTATTATGATTATCAACAAAACGACTGTGAATCACCATTAACAATATTTTGTACTTTGCTAGCATCTTTTCATGCAAAGATCTTAGAGCACTTTACTGGTACTAACAATTTAAGCCTCATAACAGTCTTTTGAGAAAGCTAAGGGATTGATTTAATTAATGCATTAATTTACTTTCCCCACCACTGAAATGCAGCCCCCTCTTGGGTAGAGCTCTGCAGCTGTCTAACAGCACACAGAAATAATACACAACAGGAAATGAAGAACACTGAGCTACATGCCCTGCTCCTTGTGGAGTCATTTGCATTGGTGGAAAGTGAGTGCAAAGAGGGTACAAAATCCGTTCTGATTTGGTAGCTCTTTGCACCAATGTAATGACTGCACCTAGCCCAGGGCAGTGGATCGTCATGCTCAGCATTAACTGAAACTGCAGGGAGAATTTTAGGTCGGCAGAATGTCTCAATAACTGAGCTAGAATTTGGCCAGCCTGGCGGAGTTAATGCCACTACTCTCCTGAAAGGAGCGAAGGCATCTGTCTATGTACTTATACTATGCCCATTACCTGGGCATCTGAGCACCTAGATGCTAAGGGCCAGAGTAGGGTAGTAATTTTTGTGATCACCAGATCAGCACATGGTGCTATGGGCATTCCCCTCTCTGGCTGGCTCTAAACCTCTTCTTAGAGGACACCCTAGATTTAGCACCTCTTGGTTTGTCTCAGATAACAATCTGGCTACCTCTAGTAACTGTCTGGGAGACTCGGCCCTGAGTCAGAGCTCAGATCCAGTGGCACTGTCCTTCTCTCATCCTCCAACCCCCAGCATGCAAATGCTATCCTAGCCAAACCCATAGGACTGGCATTGATTGGAGCTGGGCTCACTCAGCCTAGTGAAGCATGGATCTCTGGTACAGCACCAGCTCCAAAGAGCAGGCAAGGAATGTGGAGAAAAGCACCCAGCAGGGTGGACCCTGAGATCTTTTGTAACCTCCCCCAGTCCCTGAGAAGACAACAGCAGGAGAGGCCTTGCTTCTTACAGGAAGTACAAACCCCAAGGGGAAGAGGGAGCAGCTGGGTACCCCACACTGGGAAGGAAAGGTGGAAGGAGTGGCTGCCATCAGCACACATAAGAATGGCCATACTGGGTCAGACCAAAGGTCCATCTAGCCCAGTGTCCCGTCTTCTGACAGTGGTCAATGCCAGGTGCCCCAGAGGGAATGAAGAGAACAAACAATCATTGAGTGATCCATCCCCTGTTGCCCAGTCCCAACAGTCAGAGGTTTAGTGACACCCAGAGCATGGGGTTGCATCCGTGACCATCTTGGCTAATAGCCACTGGTAGACGTATTCCCCATGAACTTACCCAATTCTTTTCTGAACCCAGTTTTACTTTTGGCCTTCACAACATCCCCTGGCAATAAGTTCCACAGATTGACTGTGTGTTGTGTGAAGAAGTATTTCCTTATGTTTGTTTTAAACCTGCCACCTATTAATTTCATTGGGTGCCACCTGGTTCTTGTGTTATGTGAAGGAGTAAATGACACTTCCTTATTCACTTTCTCCAACCATTCATGATTTTATAGACCTCTATCATACCCCCCTTTAGTCATCTCTTTTCTAGGCTGAATAGTGCCAGTCTTTTTAATCTCTCCTCATATGGAAGCTGTTTCATACTCCAATCACTTTTGTTGCCCTTCTCTGTATCTTTTCTAATTCCAATATATCTTTTTTGAAATGGAGCAACCAGAACTGCATGCAATATTCAAGGTGTGGGTGTACTATGGATTTATATAGTGATGTTATGATTTTTTATGTCTTATTATCTATCCCTTTCCTAATGGTTCCTAACATTCTGTTAGCTTTTTAGACTGTCACTGCACATTGAGTGGATGGTTTCAGAGAACTAGTCACAATGACTCCAAGATCTCTTTCTTGAGTGGTAACAGCTAATTTAGATCCAATCATTTTGTATGTATAGTTGGAATTATGTTTCCCAATGTGTATTACTTTGCATTTATCAACACTATTTCATCTGTCATTTTGTTGCCCTGTCTCCCAGTTTTGTGAAATTCCCTTTGTAGCTCCTTGCAGTCTGCTTTGGACCTAACTATCTTCCATAATTTTGTATCATCTGCAAATTTTGCCACCTCATTGTTTACCCTTTTTTCAAAATCATGTACGAATATGTTGAACAGCACCGGCCCCTGTATAGATCACTGGTGGACACCACTATTTACCTCTCTCCCATTATGAAAACTGACCATTTATTCCAAGCCTTTGTTTCCTGACTTTTAACCAGTTACTGATCCATGAGAAGACCTTCCCTCTTATCTCATGAATGCTTACTTTGCTAAAGAGCCTATGATGGGGATCCTTGTAAAGGCTTTCTGAAAGTCCAAGTACACTATATCCATTGGCTAATCCTTGTCCACATTTTTGTTGGGCCACTCAAAAAATTCTAATAGCTTGGTGAGGCATGATTTCCCTTTACAAAAACTGAGTTGACTCTTCCCCAATGTAGAGTGTTCATCTATGTGTCTGATAATTCTGTTCTTTACTATAGTTTCAATCAATTTGCCTGGTACTGAAGTTAGGCTTACCAGCCTGTAATAGCTATGATCGCTTCTGGTGCCTTGTTTTAAATTTGGTGTCACATTAGCTATCCTCCAGTCATCTGGTACATTACCACAGTTAGTATTTCAGCAATTTTATATTTGAGTTCTTTCAGAATACCAGCTGGTCCTGGTGACCAATCACTATTCATCAATTCCCCTCTATTCAGCACTGGTGAGGCCTCATTTGGAGTACTGTGTCCAGTTTTGGGCCCCACACTACAAGAAGGATGTGGATAAATTGGAGAGAGTCCAGCGGAGGGCAACAAAAATGATTAGGGGGCTGGAGCACATGACTTATGAGGAGAGGCTGAGGGAACTGGGATTGTTTAGTCTGCAGAAGAGAAGAATGAGGGGGGATTTGATAGCTGCTTTCAACTACCTGAAAGGTGGTTCCAAAGAGGATGGATCTAGACTGTTCTCAGTGGTAGAAGATGACAGAACAAGGAGTAATGGTCTCAAGTTGCAGAGGGGGAGGTTTAGGTTGGACATCAGGAAAAACTTTTTCACTAGTAGGGTGGTGAAGCACTGGAATGGGTTACCTAGGGAGGTGGTGGAATCTCCTTCCTTAGAGGTTTTTAAGGTCAGGCTTGACAAAGCCCTGGCTGGGATGATTTAGTTGGGTTTGATCCTGCTTTGAGCAGGGGGTTGGACTAGATGACCTCCTGAGGTTCCTTCCAACCCTGAGATTCTATGATTCTATTAATTTGTTCCATAACCTCCTCTACTGACACCTCAATCTGGGACAGTTCCTCAGATTTGTCACCAAAAAAGAATGTCTCAGGTGTGAGAATCTCCCTCACATCCTCTGCAGTGAAGACCCATGCAAAATAATTAGTTTCGTTTCTCTGCAATGACATTTTCTTGAGTGTTCCTTTAGCAACCTGATCTCCAGTGGCCCCTCTGGTTGTTTGGCAGGCTTCCTGCTTCTGAGGCACTTAAAAAGTTTTTTGCAGTGAGTTTTTGAATGTTTTACTAGTTGCTCTTCAAATTCTTTTTTGGCCTGCCAAGTTATATTTTTACAGTTGACTTGCAGATTGCCCCCACCTCTAAGAAACCTGGCTGTCTCACCCCAAAGTAAGGGGACCTGAGTCACCAAGCACCAGCTTGACCGAGGGAATCCCCCTCCCACTCAGCCCCCAGAGTACTCACGCCAGCCCCCGCCCTCAGAGGGCGTAGCGTACACACCAGCATGGCCCCACCCTCCAGCCTCTACCCCTGGTGCTGGCACAGCCTGGTGCGGGAGAGAGAGAGAGGGCTCCTGCTGAGAGCTGGGCACGTGTGCGCCGTGGAGGTCGGGCAGAGCAAGCCGCCTGGCAGGACCGAGGGAGCCCGGCGGCGTCTAACGCGAGGCGGCACAGCTCGGCGGGTGCCGTGGGAGGTAGCGGGGCGATCGCAGAGCCGAGCCCAGAGCGCTGCGGGCACGGCCAGCGGGTGGAAGCGGCCAGTTCGGGAGCCACGCGCCAGGCAGGGAGCGACATGAAGCGGCTGCTCGTGGCTGTCAGCGTCCTTCTGGCTGCAGGTGAGGAGCGGGGCGAGCTGCGCCGTCCCGCAGGGGAGCTGCAGCGGCGGCGGCAGCGGGCAAAGTTTGTTCCTTGCCCCGCCCCCGAATGGCCCGTGCGCTGGCACCGCAGCAGAGCGCGCCGCGGCCGAGCCCGCCGGGCAGCCCGGACCCCTCTGCCCACGCGCCCAGCTTCCAGGGGCTGGAGGCCGCGCTTGCACAACGGGCCGGGGCCGGGCTCCTTCTGGCGGGGGAGCCCCCTCCCTAGCGCTTCGTCCCGGCCAGCCGGGCCCCGCTGTGCCTCCGGGAGCCGTTCCTAGCCCCCCTGCCGGGGCGCGGAGCTTCATTCATCCGGGGCGGCGCGGCCCGGCCCGGCCCGGTGACTGTAAATACGGTACCCGGCCCCGGGGCTGCCGTATGGAGAGCGCCCGGCAAGTGCGGTGCGGTGCCCGGCGCTGTACTCTCAGGAACGCCGCTCTCTCTCCCGCAGGATGTTCCGTGGCGGCGCCCGGAGCCGGGCTGGAAGTGCTGCGGGGCCCGGCCTTCCACGAGGCGAGCGGCGGCCGGTCCATCGCGCGGCTGCTCCGGAGCGGGCTGGAGGAGGAGCGCGACCCGGACGGCGGCGGGGTCTCGTCGGGGGATTATTTCCTGGAGCTTCCGAGAGGTGCGTGTGTGCGGGGCTCGCCGGACGCGGGGGACGGGCAGCGCCAGGTGGCCTCCCCTGCGGAGGTGGGGAGCTGGGGGTGGGGGGAGCCTGAGGGTCCCGATCCGGGGCTGCCCAGAGGCTGGGTCCTCGGATCCAGGGTGAGAGGTTCGAGCCCAGCTCAGGAACAACGCAGCGGGCTGCTGAAGGGAAATCGATTTAACTCTGGCAGCGCTGGGATCTCCTGGGTAAGGGAAGAAGTGACCCGGTGCCAGGGGATCCTTTCCCCACTCAGGAGTGTCACAGGGTGCATCTTCTATGTGACACCATGGTGGAGAGGGGGAAGGAGGCGAGTGAGTCAGATGCAGTAATATACATAAGCAGGTGCTTAACTTTAAGCATGGCCCATAGCTTTAAGCATGCTCCCTGGAAGCCTAACCACCTGCTTTGCTGAGCTGGCATGGCGTTAAGGGGGTGCTTACATGCTGGCCTGGCTTGAGAGGTTATTCCTGGGGCTGCTTGTGGGGTGAGGAGGAGCATGGTGTGATTGGCTAGGCCGGGTGAATAGGGAGAAACTTTTCTAACTAGAGCGGGGTTGAC
The DNA here is from genome assembly GCF_016161935.1 of Mauremys reevesii. Taxonomy (NCBI): domain Eukaryota; kingdom Metazoa; phylum Chordata; order Testudines; family Geoemydidae; genus Mauremys; species Mauremys reevesii. The sequence goes on along the minus strand of NC_052630.1, from coordinate 35,931,201 downwards.
TCAGGTTAGTTTCCCTTGGGCGCTGAAAGGCAAGGAGTGTCCCTGGGAGAGGCCAGGAGTGGGGTAAGCCCCAGAGCTGAGGGGGCAGGTCTGTTGTTGATTGATGTGTGCAGAGCCCTGATAGCAGGAATCCAACAAGGGAGGGGAAGCCAGGCCAGAATGTTCCCACGGAAATTCCTGCCTTATTTGCTTTGTGTCGGTACAGTTGTTTTTAGTAGTTCCTTGTCTGTGCTCTTTGCCTTCTCTGTTACCCTGGAGTCCCCAGTGCCCCTGCTGAGACCCAGTGCTGCATTCCCTGTAACACCCAAAGCCCCAGTGCTGCATCCCTGTTACACCCAGTCCCTGGGGACTCTTCCCAGGTCCAGCATGCAGTTCTTTGTCATTCATGGCATGTTTAATGCACAACCCTCTCCAAAGCAGGAGAGGGGTCCTGTAACTGTTCAGTTGTTGAAGTAATGCCCTCTCTCGTGGGAAAGTCCTATAGAACGGAATAGATTCATAGATTCCTAGGCCAGAAGGGACCATTACGATCAGCCACAGCCCAGAGAACTGCCCCAAAATAATGCCTAGAGCAGATCTTTTAGGAAAACGTTCAGTCTAGATTAGTGAGGGTACTGAGAGGGCTCTGTGGAAATGGCTTTAAAACCCCATGTCATTCAATAGAGAAGGAGATCGTTCCATAGGTGTTTTGCACCTCTATGTAGAAATCTATAAAAGATATGGGATTCCCTATTCGCTTCTATAGGATGGTCCCCAAAAGCCTACAGAAAGGTTGAGCTCTCTGTATTACATCATCTGTGATGCTCCCCTGTGTGGATCCATCCAGTTGAGATGGCATGCCATCCCTATCTGGAGTGGTCACCACCCGTGAGTCACATCCCACCGCCCACACACTGCTACTCCTCATACCAGCCAGGGGTTAGTCACTGAGCTGGGGGCATCTGAGTCCACCTTCACCCTGCTGTGTCTGTCCATTTATGTCTGGTTTCTCTAACATTCTTTGGGCGAAGTGCTGGTCCCATTGAATACAGCAGGAGTGCGGGCGTTAGCTTGGTTGTGACCAGGATTTGACACAGGGACAAATTCAGACCTGGCGTTACCAGTGTAACTCCACTGACGTCACTCAGATTGCGTGCACGCACACCATCTGCCTATTACACTCTGGCTTTTCCTCATTTTTGTTCCCTCTCTAGGCTTGTCATGGTTCCTCTCCATCTCTGACTGTGTGCCCAGATCAGCCTGGTTTTGCAAAGCTGATGTTGCACCACAGGGGTGGAGTCTGGGGAGATTCATCCTCTCTCCTTGTCTATCCTCACCACAAACCTTTCCTCACTCTTCTCCTTTCCTGTCTCTTCCCACCACTAGCTGTCACAGTTCTCCCCACCTTACACCCATGCTCCTTGGGTCGCCCTCTCCTCTCCATTTCTCCACATCTTTCTGTTCTTCTTGGGATGGGTGCATTTCTTCTTTCCGAATGCCAGAAGTGAGCGTTTGGAAGGGCAAGAGGTGTCTCGCTCTAGTATGGGTTAGCTGACAGCCTCTGATGTGTCAGGTTTGAGAAGAGGATCAGTTGGGAGTGGGATTAGAGTGACCAGATGCCCAGATTTATAGGGACAGTCCTATTTTTGGGTCTTTTTCTTATATATACTCCTTTTACCCCCCACCTCCTGTCCCGATTTTTCACACTTGCTGGCTGGTCACCCTAAGTGGGATGCTTGGATGTGATCCTAGTACTTTGGGGAGTGGTAGTCACCTGTTCTTGCCTCCTCCACGCTCTCTAGGGAAGTGCTTCTCAGTCGGAGGGGGGGAGGGTTTGCACCCCTGTGCGGGAGGGTCATGGAGAGCAGTCAGAGTGATTGCAAGGGTGAAATTTTATTAAAGTCTAAAGCAGAGAAGATCTGGCTCCCCCTCACACCCTTGCCCTCTGCGGTCAGTGTTCTCTGTCAGCCTCTGGAAGTACACACACAGATGAATCACGTAGGTTGATCATTGCTACCCTTGCTTTATAGCAAAGTAAGTGGATTGTGAAAATATTTGATGAAGGGTGGCCAGCGTGGATGGGTTGAGACACAAAGGGGTCATCAGTTCTTCTTTGGCCTGGGAGCCCCTCCCTCAAACCCCATCACTCCTGATGCCTCTAGCTGTTGTGTCAGCCGTGCCCAGTGGAAAGGAGATGTCCCTGAGTTATCCTGAGGCCCTGATCAGTCTGGAACATGCTCTCTGCATGCAGAGGTCTGTGCCATCATTTCCTGCTCTTGTCTTACCCCGCACCCTTCCTACTTCTTGTGCCTGTGAGCCAGCCGCTGACCCCTGCTGGCCAGAGTGGAATGACAGGCCTGTGAGATGGCTTCCTTCAAATGGCTCTGTCCTGCACCTGCAGAGTTCCCTTGATCTCTGATCTGCTGACAAGGGGATAGAGCAGGGGTGGGCAAACGTTTTGGCCCGAGGGCCACATTGGGGTGCAAAACTGTATGGAGGGCCGGTTAGGGAAGGCTGTATCTCCCCAAACAGCCTGGCCCCCACCCCCATCCAACCCCTCCAACTTCTTGCCCCCAGACTGCCCCCCTCAGAACCCCACATCCATCCAACCCCCCGCTCCTTATCCCCTGACCGTCCCCTCCTGGGACCCCTGCCCCTAACCACCCCCTGGAACCCCACCCGCTATCTAATTCCCCCGTTCCCTGCCCTCCCCCGAACCTCTGCCCTATCCAACCACCCCCTGTTCCCCATCCCCTGACCACTACCACCCAGAACCTCCACCCCATCCAACTGCCCCTGCTCCCTGTCCCCTGACTGCCCCCCAGGACTCCCTGCCCCTTATCCAACCCCCCAGCCTTGTGGCTGCAGGGCAGGGGGAACAGCAGGGAAGGGGCCCAGGGCTAGGCTCCCTGGCCAGGAGCTCGGGGGCCAGGCAGGACCGTCCCGCAGGCCGTAGTTTGCCCACCTCTGGGATAGAGGCACAAGGGCCTGGGAGGCAAGCAGGGAGAAGTGCGGTTCTGAGCGTCCTTCCCCTTTCCCTGCGATAGCAACCCTCTGCCCTGCGGGTCACAGTGCCTGCGGCAGGGAGATAAGCCAACGGGGCTTCCATCGGACACACGCAGTTCCTGTGTGGTTTGTTGTCTCTGTGGTTCTTTGTGAATTGAGAACTTGCAAAGCTCCTGCAATATCCCGGGTGGCTCCTTCTTCTATTTCTCTGGCCCTGGTGGAGTCTGAACCTGCCGGTACTGCCAGGCCCCTCACACTGTGTGGTACTTGGAGGCCAGATTCTGCTGCCCACCAAGGGGTGCTGTAGGATTCAGGCCTTACTCCAAGTGAGGAGGGTATTGGAACCTAGCACTTAATCATAGAAATGTGGGGCTGGTAGGGACCTAGAGAGGTCATCTAGCCCAGCCCTTGCGCTGAGTCAGGACCAAGGAAACCTAGACCATCCTGACCAGCGTTTGCCCAGTCTGTTCTTAAAAACCTCCAGCAATGGGGATTCCACAACGTCCCTTGGTAACCTGCTCCAGAGCTTCACCATCCTTAGAATTAGAAAACTTTTCCTAATATCTAACCTGAATCTCCCTTGCTGCAGATTAAGCCCATTACTACTTATCCTATCTTCAGTGAATGTGGAGAACAATTGATCCCAGTCTTCTTTAGAGCTGCCCTGAACATATCTGAAGATTGTAATCAGGGCCCCCCTTAATCTTCTTTTCTCAACACTAAACATGCACAGTTTCTTTAACCTTTCCTCACAGATCAGGTTTTCTAAACCTTGTCTCATTTTTGTTACTGTCCTCTGCACTCTCTCCAGTTTGTCCTCATCTCTCCTAAAGTGTGGTGCCCCGAACTGGATACAGTACTCCAGCTGAGGCCTCACCAGTGCTGAGTAGAGTGGGACAGTTCCCTCCCTTTTCTTACATACGACATGCCTATTAATACACTCCAAAATGATGTTAGTCTTTTTTGCAACTGCATCACACTGTTGACTCATGGTTGCCACATGTCAGGTGTTGTCTGGGGGCTGTCCCTGTTTCAGTGAGGAATACCATTTCCTCCAGGCCTGGCGTGTGTGTGTGTGGGGGGGGAGCATGGATGGACACACAGTAGCTTATGACATGTCGGCTTTCAAGGCTTGAAAGTTGATATCATGTTGCAGTTTGATGTTTGGATGCAGAGTGCTAGTGGCCCAAGGTGATGATTCCTTAGCTGTGTCACTGACACCACCATAGAGTGTAAGAGTTCTTCAGGTTTCCCAAGGTTCCCATCCTCTTGTTCCTGAGCCAATGAGGCGTGCTATAGTGCTGTATGCTCCCACTGAAGCCCCTCTGAATTTATGGTGCTCAACACCTGGCACTTTGGCTGTCATCAGAGTAATTTGCAAGCACATCTGGGGGAGGCATTGTTTGACTTTAAAAATTGTTTCCACTGAAATTCAAAAATGATAGATTTCATGGGACTGTGTCTGTTTACATCAGCTTGTTTTCAGAAAACCTAAATTTGGGGCCTGAACTGACCTGCCAGTGCCCTTTAATACTGCATGTGTCCTATGTGCAAGCCATCATTGTAACCACAGGAAAATCAACCTGATTAGGACCATGAATAGCCTCTTACAAAAGACCAGACTGTTCAGAGAAATAAAGGGTAGATAAAGACTCAATTCCTAATCTTCCGTGGTCAGTGGAAACCAGCGTATATAATAGTAACACGTGAGGTATGTACTGTCCTGTTTTTCTCTCTGAATCTGCACTGACTTGTTCCCTTCTTTCCTTTAGCATCTTTATGAACCAGAAATGCTCTGATATTTGTTGAAATCTGCAAAAATGGTGAAACCTCTGGCTGGGGGCAGATAGTCTGTCAGTGAGGCAGATGCCTGACAAAATGCTGTGCTGGATACAGTTGAGTTGACTTGTGTTCGTCTTTTAAAATTGTCTTCCAGTTGCCTTCTTGTCCAAGCCAGAAGGTTTGGTTACTCCAAAAAAAGAAGGGAAAGGGAAGAAAAGGAGGAAGGGCAAAGGCAAGGGGAAGAAGAGAGACCCATGTCTGCGAAAGTACAAGGACTTCTGTATTCATGGAGAATGCAAATACATCAGTGAACTGAAAGCTCCATCCTGCATGTAAGTTATTGGCGTATCTCTGACGTAGGGAAACCTTAGTCATTGTTCCTTGAATTCTCTAAACCACACACAGGAAGAGTGTAAGAGATATTTTTAGTGCATACTCGTAGAGCCCTGTGCAGATACAAAATTTGGATCCACATCCGATCCGTGATCTGCAAGCATGGTGAACAATACATCCGCGGATTTGCAGGGCTCCACATACTTTCACTCTGTGAGGATACTGTTCTGTTTTCACATGCTGCTTGGGTTTTTGCATCGCTTTGGCACCCTGTGATCAACCCTGTACTCCGTTGGGTCTTGTTAAAGGCTCAGGTCCAGATGTGTGTCCCTCTATCACACACATCAGCCTTCCATTAAATTCCCCAGTGGTCTGAATCCAGGGATGCCACGTGAATCTCTGTGGGCCCTGAGTGAGCATGGAGTTTAGCCTTCAGGAAGTCAATATGACACAACTTCCCTTTGTGGCATGCTTGTCTATTGCAGGGCACTTGGTAGCCCTTTCCAGTCACACCTTCAGAAGTGGGCACTCACTTTAGGAACCCAGACTCTGGTGCCTGTAGCCTGTGTTTCAGGAGTGCTGGATCCCCCCAACTCCAGCTGAGGTCAGTAGGAGCTGGGATGTTCTGCACCTCTGAAGATCAGGCCCTGGGAACAGGGGGCTGAGCTCTCCTGAAAATCTAACCATAGATGTCTCAAGCTGGGCACCCAGCAACAGAGGCACCTGAATTCGGTGCCAGCTCCTGAACATGGCTGTTCCTATCTTCATGGGCCGGTCTAATTAATGTGTCCCATGGTGTGTTGTGCAGATAGCAGCTCTGGTGATGGCTGGGGAGGGGTAGAGGAAGAGTCGCAGAGAACGGGGAACCTGGAAGGATCCACTTGGCCCTGGGAGACTCTGACACTGGCAGAGTGATGGAGTATTCTTTCCACACCAAGAACCTATTCTTGAATAATGTCTTCAGAGGACAAGACCGAAAAATGCTTTCGTTCAGCATCAGGCATACACACTGGCGACTGTCACAGTCTAGCAGCGAGAGCCGCTAGGCCAGGGGCGGGCAAACTTTTTGACCTGAGGGCCACATCTGAGTATGGAAATTGTATGGTGGGCCATGAATGCTCACAAAATTGGGGTTGGGGTGCAGGAGGGGTTGAGGGCTCTGGGGTGGGGCCAGAAATTAGGAGTTCAGGGTGCAGGAGGGTGCTCTGGGCTGGGACTGAGGGGTTCGGAGGGCTGGAGGGGGATAAGGGCTGGGGTAGGGGGTTGGGGCACAGGAGGGGGATCGGGTGCAGGCTCCAGGCAGCGCTTACCTCAGGCAGCTTCCGGAAGCAGTGGCATGTCTCTCCTCTGGCTCTTATGTGGACCTGCAGCCAGGCGGCTTTGAGTGCTGCTCTGTCCACAGGCGCTGCCTCTGCAGCTCCCATTGGCCACAGTTCCTGGCCAGTGGGAGCTGCAGGGGTGGCACTTGGGGCGGGGGCAGTGTGGGGAGCCCTCTGGCTGCCCCTACGCGTAGGAGCCGGAGAGGGGACATGCGGCTGCTTCCTGGAGCTGCGGAACGTGCGCACAGAGCGGCCCCCAACCCCACTGCCTGGCTGGAGCATGTGAGCGAGGCAAGCCTCAGACCCTGCTCCCCAGCGGGAGCTCGAGGGCTGGATTAAATCAGCTGGTGGGCCAGATGAGGCCCGTGGGCCATAGTTTGCCCACTCCTGCGCTAGGCCATGGAATAGTTTCTCAAAGGGAAACTGTGGAAGCTGAAAACGAAAGCCCTGGAGAACACACTGTAGGGAAGGTTTTTAGAGTGGCCAGCGGGAGATGGGGTTAGACGTGACTGGGTTCTTTCATCTCTGATTCTCTTGGTTAAGCTGATGTATTTGTTGTGAGTGCTGCAAGCAAGTTCTCCCTCTGCATTAGAGTTTACGGGCACTTCTGCTTGTCTGGCATTGTCTCACCATGAAGATGAGGTAGATGGTCTTCTCCAGCACAGAGGTCTCTTTCTGAGGAGCTCCCTTGAAGGCTTCCTTGTCCTAGACCATCTAGTGCACGGCTCTGCGCTTCTTCTGCAGCAGTTTGGGGCTTGGGGGCTGGAAAGGGAAAGTAAATCTCTTCATCCACCTCTTCAAATGTGACAGCCCTGTCTGTTGCACCAGTGCAGTAGTGCAAGCAGAAGGAGTATTTGGTGTTTAGAGACTCTCTGTCCCAGCTCCAAGCAGCTAGGGTTGGAGACAACACCTTTGAGGGCACAGTGCATGGCAGCCTGCCAGGAACATGTTGAAGCTGCTCTATTATGAGCCATTCCTCTGTTTATCCCCATGTTGGAGATGCTTCCCTGGGCTGAACCACTGCTGTTAATCAATCATTCTCTGCCTCTCCTGGGTGCCTTCCTCTGAGGAACTGGAAAGCTCTTTCAGACATGAAAGGACTCCCTCTGCTATCACCCTCAGGAGGTAGGGAAGTATCAATCACTCATGCCCACTGCACAGGTGGGGGAAGCCAAAGCTGGCGAGAGTTTGTTGCAATGTGGACCCTGGCCTGAACCTCGCAGCTCATTTCTTGTCAGACTCCACAGAACACTGATCTGGTGGTGCTCTGTAACCCATCCCCTGAGCTACCGCTTCCTGTCCACAGAACTTGCTGAAGATCGCAGAGCCCTGGCTTGCGTCGTGTGCAACCTTCTGGCATTGGAAATGTGGGGCAGCGTGGTGTTGCGGAGATCAGTGAGGGCTGCCCTGGGAGCCTCTGAGTGTTCTCTGCCCTGAAGCTGCGGCTGAGGGAATTCCTAATGCTGCCCGAGCAGCTGGCTCCTGAAACATGATGCTCGCAACAGCGGCCAGCACAGAGCAGTCTCTGCTGTCAGGGTCCTAAGCAGCTCACTATCTGGGCTGCTGCAAAGGTTGATGACACCTCTTTCAGGAGAGCAGCAGGTGCTTGGGGGGACAGACCCTCCGGACAGTCAGGCACCCGACTGAACTCCTGATGGATCTTGCTGGGGACATTCTTCCTTAACCAGTGCTTCCTGCAGGGACAAGGCCTTAGGGCAGCAATGGAAGGAGGTGTCCGGAGGGCAAGGGCCAGGGCTGGATTAAGGCTCTCCCATCCAGACCTCAGCAGGAGGCAGACTCCACTGTTCAGAAGGCCACATTCCCACGAGCTAGTTTCCCTAGCAGCACTCTTCTGCCTCAGTTCCCCCATCCCTGATGAGAGCAGATGCTCCAAGGTGGCTCACTAACCACTGCTCTTGCCTTTAACAAGATCTAAAGGAGTCTGAGGTTCTCAGCCGCAGTGGCTGGTATCCAGTAGCCACCCTCTGAGAAAGCTGAGGGGTTGTGAGCATTCCAGCCTTGCTCTGCTCAGCCAGCATCTTGGCGGATCCAGGGCTGCTGCTTTGAGTTTCATTGCAACCTTTGCCTGCTGTGGTTGCTGTAGCACACTATGGTGTTAGCTGAGGGCACTGGCAGCACTTTGTTCTGGAGGGGGCTCAGGGTTTGCTGGAGACCTTCTGGCTCTTCAGCTCCTGTGGTTCTTTGCTTTTTGTGTAATGTGAGTATTGGAGGCTGACAATGACATTGACACATGGCATGTGCTGGATTTAATGGCACTCGATCTAAACATGGGACACTTGATCTTGATGTCTGGCATGTGTCCACATGTTTGGCAAGAAGCTCATCCCTCTCTGACTGGGCCTTGGGGGTGGTGGTGTATATTAGGCTGTTTACGTGATTCTCCTTTGACTCACTGCAAGGGGTGTTTGGGTAATTAGCCTCCTGGCTCTGATGCAGATTTTATTTCTGTTACATGAATAATTACCTGGCCAGAGGAGAGGTTGGTGGCTCATGGGTCATGAGTGTTGGTTTGCTCCCGTTTGAGAAGTGCGTCTGTGGGAAATATCCCCAGAGGAGGCATTCAAACCTCTTTCATCTCCATTACCAAGTGTGAGGTCAGACCTGTCCTTGGCTTTCTTAAATGGGACTTTCAGGCTCTGAAAATGGGAGCTGAAGAGGTTTGTCCCAGTGCTGAGCTCTGAGTCCCTGACGTGCTAATAGAATTCAAGGATCTCTGTGCAGTGGACAATACTTAGTTGAGCTCATATTTTAACGGCCTCCTCTCAGCCTATATCTAACGGGAGCTGGGATGACTCAAGCGTGCCCCAATGGCAACACTCTGGTCCAGGGTGGAGTGATGCCCCTGGTCCCACCCCTTCAGCCTGCTTCCCCACTAATCTCACCCCCTCTTACCTGCTTCTGAGCGCTGGAAAGCATGTGACAGGATCTGGAGGGTTTAGGTGACCTAGTATGGTTCAGGGCAGACAAACAGAACTGGATGGAGCTGGGAGCCCATCATGCACGGGGCAGCTATTCTGACACTTTTTTTATTTTACATAGCACTGAATGATTCCAGTGTTCTACTCACCCATAAAATGTGGCCAGCTCTGGGGAGGAGCGAGGTAGTTAAACGGAGCACAGCACGCTGCACGCCAGCAGGGCACTTTGGACCAAGGTCCCTGAAAATGTTGTGTGATTGCTAATGTCTCCACAGACCCTTAGATTCAAAAGTCTTATGGGGAAGACCCCCATGTGACCAGCTGAATGGAGCCCAGTATATTTATGATGAAGGCTTGAATCCATCCTGCTGGGGATCCAGGCAGCCTAGGAAACCCTGTCCTGATGCTTGGGCCAGTACCCACTCTGGTTCACTGTGGGAAATGCCAGCCCAGTGCCCAACAGCAATGCCAAATGGTTGGGCAGGGTGCTGGGCTGTACTGGATGTGGGAAGGACAGTAGAGAGCAATAGGTGATACTGGGACCTGTCAGGAACACTGTCCCTGTCCCTGGGAGGAGATGACTGCCCTGGAGAGGGTGCAGCTAAGGCCAGCAATGGTGATGCCAGGCCTGAAGGATCGAAGCACTGAGCAAAGGTTCGGGGCCTTGTGCCGAGTCTCACTGGCAAGGAGGAGGCCGTGCTGTGTCCTGAGAGCTAGGAGAGGGATGGAGATGTTCCGTGACACTTGGGTGGAAGGGCCTGGAGAACAGTTCCGATGATGATTAATACCCAGGGCAAAACTTTGCTCCTAGAGTGCCCCGTTGCTACTGTCTTTTTAACTCTTTCCTCCTCCCCCAAACTAGATGCCAGCCAGGGTACCATGGCGAGCGGTGCCACGGCCTCACTCTCCCTGTGGAAAACCCCTCCACCAGTTATGACCATACCACAGCGTTGGCCGTCGTAGCGGTGGTGCTCTCCTCTCTGTGTCTCATCATCATCGCTGCATTGCTGATGCTCAGGTAATAGGGAGTGGGCTGCCACGCGCCGGTCACAAGACCTACCCTGCAACTCGGGGGTGGGAGGGAGGGAGCTCCCTGTGGTCGCACTGCATGGGATACACCCTTCTGCTCTTAAACCCAGAGCCCTGACCCCAACCTGGGTGAACTGCCCCCGCTGACACCACTGCTGGTATTCCCTGGGGCTCAAGCCCTCTGTGTATGGGAGCAGGGGTCTCCCTAGCTCAGTGGCCGATGACATTTATAACCTTGGACCACCTTGCTGTCCAGTTCTCTGTCCTTCTTGACTTGGGTGGTTTCTTTTTTTTTTTTTTTTTTTTATGCTCACCATGGGCTGGGTTTGTTCCCAGCTCTGCCCTGGGAAGATCCAGCAGTGTCAAACCAGCTGGGGGAGACGGGCCGATGGGAAGCAGTTGCTTTCTTTCTCCAGATATCAGAGCTATCCAGCCTCCTGCATGTCGCCCCAAGGGAGGGACTGAGATGGAAGGTGTGGCACTTCATCATATGGCCAAGATGAGAACAGTGATGGCCCCAGGTGGCTCCTGTTGTGGCGGGTGGGTTCATTACCCTGACCAGAGCAGCAGCGGCACGCTGGTGAATGTCTGTCTGCTTGTGTTTGCAGGTGTCACAAAAGAGGAGTTTATGATGTAGAAAACGAAGAGAAAATTAAGTTGGGCATCACCGGAAACCACTGATGGCATCGCGGTGGCCTGCAAGGTAAACCCTCCAGCATGGGCATTGTGGCATGGCAGGGGCAGCTTCCATCTGCAAGACTGCACACGGCCCTGCTGGGCAGCGACAGGTGCAGCTAGCCCTTCCTTTTTCCTCCCACGTGTCCTTACCTTATTGCTGCATCATTCTTCCATACTCTCTTCCTCAGCCACTGGTGTAGTGGTAGTCTTCCAGTGTTGCACTGGCAATCAGAGGCTGTTTCACCCCAGAGGCAGCTGCACTTCAGTGGTGGGCAGGCACTGGGAAGTGGAAATGCCCCCTCCACTGGTCCAAATGCTGATATCTCACATGCTTCCAGGTTTTTAAATTAGGAAAATGTCTTGTCTCCCGGGTAGGTGAATTAATATGTGGAAGGGATTACTAATTAGTGGGTGTCGTTCTAGGGGAGAATTTATCAAAAAGGTAAATATAGGTTGTTCGGTCTGATGGCACAACTCACACGGAATCAGTGGGAGCTGTGGGTGATCAGTACCTGTGAAGATGAGCCATATTATTAATACCTACCTGCATCCCAAATCCTGTAAGGTCTGAGAGGCTGCATTGAAGTCAGTTGGAGCTCAGAGTACTCCACATCCAGATGCATGGGACACTGACTCTGGATTCAGGAAAGCATTCACGCATGTGCTTGAGTTCCTTTGACCTAGGCATGTTCCTAAGTTTCATGTATGAGCTTAAGTGTTTTCCTGAATCAATGTGTCAGTGTGGGGTGCTCTTTGAGGATCTGCACCCACCGCAAAGCACGTCGCCTTGCACAGGGCACAAGCCGTGATGTTAAATGACCCAGCCTTGTGTTGTGTTTCAGGATTCAGCAGTGAAGCGATTCTACCTCCACCAAGAAGCCAGTCATAGCAACTTAAGACTCTGTTTATTGGACCTCTTGAAACACCAACAGGAGTGGAAGGGGAGTATCTGTTTTTGGGGGTTGTGTCAGGGAATGACTTCACTGAAACACACATCTCAATGAGCCAGCCTGATCTGCTGGAATGAAAGAAGGTGGCAGGAATGGCGACTTCCTGCTGGATGGTTTCCAATAAGCAGTGGAATTCCTTGAGGAGTCTCAGCTGAAGGGCTCCTGCTGAGGATGGAAAGCTGGACCTTCGCTTTAGTGCTTTGCTAGAGACTGAAGAGTAACTAAAACCAAACCTGAATTTGGATCCTTCAAACGCACGCTGAGGAACTAACTGTGAAAGACTTCAACTCCGCGGAGACTGACTTTGCGGCTTTATTAGATGGGGGCTGGGGAGGGAAACTATTTAACAAGATATTTTTCATGTTAAATTATATATTTATTTTAGATATACTGTACATAGTATTTATTTAGGGTCTGATCCTGTAGTCTGGAAATCAATGGGATCTTTACCGTGAGTTCAGACGGCAGGATTGGCCCTCACTTTTTAATGTGTAACATAATGGTCTAATAATTAACACTTTGTTACAAATGCTTAGATATTATTTAATGATGACTGGAAAAGGAGTCAGATAATTTTAATATGACAGATTTGGAACGGTGTGTCCTTACTAACTATTGTCCATGAATATTTCATGTGGCACTATAAGGGGAAAAATACGGACAGCATGAGCCAGAAACCAGATTTCAATACTTCTGCATGTCCCCTTCTCCCTTCTTGCTGAGAAACAGCAGGCGAGGGGAATCACATGTATGGGGGCAAACTCAGACCTGTTGTAAGTGAGTGCAGCTCCACTGAATCTGACCTATACTGTCCAAACATTTCTGTTATTCAAAACCAGCCTCTGCAATTGAAAAAAGGGGTGGATTGATTCAAAATCCAAAGCCTAGGCCAAACACCAAAGGTGCAGGAGACAAACATAGGGGGAATTATCTCAAGATAGGCTCTACGTGGTTGCCAGGACCCCAAGGAAGTCTTATGGGCTCTCTTCCCTCATGGAGATTCCTGAAGTCCCCGCATTAGAACAAGTTTGAGTTCTTATGTGTGTCAGATTTCAGAGGCTGCAGTGAGCGACCTCATATTGTTACATCCTGTGCTTCCAAAACAGGTTCAGATGTTACAATCAAAATAAAAATAACCCAAACTCACTTGTCTCCTGTTCATTGAGCCCTATGCTGGAAAGACTCCTGAAAGCAAGGTGATGTATGGACAATAGCAGGGAGTGTCAAAGCAGAGAGAGTTGGCTGTTTTTCCACGGGAAATCAGCTTTTCTCTAGCCTGTGTGGCTGCACTACACAAAGGCTCATTTTCAGACTGGAGTGCCTAAATCCACACACGCATTTCCACTTTTGAGGGCTCATCTTGGCACTAAGCAATATTTGTCTTTCTGTTTTCTAGTCCTGGAAAATATAGTGCCAGTCTATAAAAGACAACCGGGGGAATTATAGACCAGTCAGCTTAACTTCAGTACCTGGAAAGATAATGGAGCAAATAATTAAGCAATCAATTTGCAAACACTTAGATGATGATAATGTGATAAGTAACAATCAGCATGGATTTGTCAAGAACAAATCATGTCAAACCAATTTAATAGCTTTCTTTGACAGGATAACAAGCCTTGTGGATTGAGGGAAGAGGTAAATGTGATATATCTTGACTTTAGAAGCAGCAAAGAATCCTGTGGCACCTTATAGACTAACAGAAGTTTTGCAGCATGAGCTTTCGTGGGTGAATACCCACTTCTTGACTTTAGTAAGGCTTTTGATACTGTCTCACATGACCTCATAAACAAACTAGGGAAATCCAACATGGATGGAGCTACTATAAAGTGGGTGCATAACTGGATGGAAAACTGTTTCCAGAGAGTAGTTATCAGTGGTTCACAGTCAAGCTGGAAGGGCATATCAAGGGTACTGCAGAGATCAGTTCTGGGTCCAGTTCTGTTTGATATCTTCATCAATGATTAGATAATCGCATAGAGAATAAATTTAAAGATTATAGACGATACCAAGCTGGGAGGAGTTGCAAGTGCTTTGGAGGATAGGATTAAAATTAAAAATGATATGGACAAACTGGAGAAATGGTCTGAAGTAAATAGGATGAAATTCAATAAGGACAAATGCAAAGTACTCCGCTTAAGAAGGAACAATGAATGGCACACACGCAAAGTGGGAAATTACTGACTAGGAAAGAGTACTGCAGAAAGGGATCTAGGAGTCTTAGTGGATCACAAGCTTAATATGAGTCAACAGTGTAACACTGTTGCAAAAAAAGCAAATATTCTGGGATGTATTAGCAGGAGTGTTGTAAGCAAGTCAGGAGAAGTAATTCTTCCACTCTACTCCCTGCTGATTAGGCCCCAATTGGAGTATTGTGTCCAGTTCTGGGCACCACATTTCAGGAAAGATGTGGAGAAAGTCCAGAGAAGAACAACAAAAATGATTAAAGGTCTGGAAAACATGACCTATGAGGGAAGATTGAAAAATTGGGTTTGTTTAGTCTAGAGACAAGAAGACTGAGCGGGGACATAACAGTTTTCAAGTACTTAAAAGGTTGTTACAAGAAGGAGGAAGAAAAATTGTTCTTAACCTCTGGGGATAGGACAAGAAGCAATGGGCTTAAATTGCAGCCAGGGCAGTTTAGATTGGACATTAGGAAAAACTTCCTAACTGTCAAGATGGTTAATCACTGAAACAAATTGCCTTTAGAGGTTGTAGAATCTCTGTCATTGGAGATTTTTAAGAGCAGGTTAGACAAACGCATGTCAGGGATCGTCTAGATAATCCTTAGCACTGCCATGTGTGCAGGGAACTGGATGAGATGACCTCTTGAGGTCCCTTCCAGTTTTATGATTCTAAGATTTACTAGTCCTTTAAAGCATTTGCACTGATCAGGCCAAAGTCTAGCTCTGGCAGAGCATGAGGTATCAGTCCTTAAAATCACATTGTGCTGATTGCCAGCTAGCTTTTTCTTTTCTGCTTCCTTTAAGACGAGATCCTTGCAGCTGATCTCTCATGAAATGCTAACATGTTTATGCCATTTATAAACTTGGCAGGGTATGAAGCAATAATTGCAATCTCTAGTGGTTCTCAAGATCCACTAAAATCATGTCACAAGCAAAGTGGAGGGAAAGGAATAAAATGGTAGTAAAAGGTGACATAATGTTAAGTTGTATTGCCAGGTGTAGAAATAAAAGCCCTATACCATTGGAAAGCCATGAATCTCAAATTTTCTGGGCATGCCTTTCTAATGACGTTTCATGTGAAATCCAGATCTTAGATACTAATGACATTCCTTAGTTTAACAGGGCATTTTGGTGCTGGTTGTGAAGTCCCAGACTTTGGACCAATATAATGTTTATTCCTTCCTTAGATGAGTAACACATTCAAGTGCTTATGCAGTGATTTGAGTACCCCCATGTAGCACCCAAGCTTCGTACCCTACATCTGAAAATGAAGCCAGCAGAGAGGTCTCACTTTGACTGAAAGAGAAGAATAGCATATAAGAAGTAACTTGTTCAATTTTGTTGGAAGCCTGCCAGTTACACGTTCTCCCACTGCCTTCCCTAGGACTCCAAATATCTCCTTGAAGAAAGAACATTAGGTTCCACTTTGTGTAATGCCTGGAGTTTGACGGCTGCTCTCCAGTTCTTTCATTCTCATTGTCATCCCTTGTTCTGGCTGACATTCCTGTATTACTGAAGTAATGATCCCTACAACACTCCACTCCTGCCTCTCATCCTTTCCACTGTGTTAGCCAACTCTTTGCTAACATCCACTGCAGTGACTCAGAGCACCATACCTGAGGGTCATCCCTAGGATTTCCCGTCTGACCAAGTTTAGCCACCTCCTTTTCACTTTTCTTCCTTCATACTTTTGCATCCCCAAGAACAGCATGTTTTGCAGGCTGGGAAGCCACTGGGGTAGCCAAAAGGATGTCTTTCTGCAGACAGCTGGAATGTTAATGTTTGCTATGGGTGGGAAATAATAATGAATGGCTCCAAGGATTAATAACAGGCTATGGAGCCTTTCTCTACAAAGGACAAACCCAGATCAGGTTAATGGCAGCCAGAAGCAATTGTTGACTGGAGCCCATGCAAAGTGAAGGTGGTGGTCACAGAAACTCCCTGTGCTACTGCCAGTCTGAGCAGGGAAGTGACTGGGGCTTGGGAATGAATGTACCGCTCTGTCAGTTCTATAGTGAGAGTTGGACTGTGTCTGCAGTGGAGCAGAAGGTGGAAAGTTTGCCCGGCCCATAATGTACCTGTCTGGGGCATAGCTCCACTCCCCAAAGCTGTCAAGACAGCATCTATCACCAAAATTAGTCACTGAGGGTTTGAGAACAATGGGGAACTGCTGAATCGTGTCTGTGCATTCTCTCTTCCTTCTTTACCATGAGTGGACTTGGAGGGAGGATTTGGGTGGGGTGGAGAGTCATGAGCCTAAGAGCTGCACACAGAATTCTGCTTCAGGCAGCCATAGTCCTGGGCCTGGCCACAGGACACCCCAAATGGTTATTTAACATGGAAAATAGAGGCATTATGTGGTGGGGGGAGCCCTTCAGAGGTTCAGCAGCTAATGGAAGGGTGTTTGTGGGCATAGGATGCAGATGGTTAACAGGGGCACAGTCACCATTTCCTCAGCACCTGAGTTGATTAGCTGCTGTCCACAACTGGCTGGTGGTTCTGTTAATTTCTGAGGAGAGCAGTGCAGGGCAACTGCACCTGTATTTCCCCCCCACTCTAGGCTCCTGGCTCCCCACCGGTCACCTCTCTTGGGTGGAGACCCCCGTCTCTCACCCTCCTGACTGGGTATTTCCAGGATGAACAGTTCCTTGCCTTCACTATGTTATTCCCAACAAAAGACAATCGGCTGAAGCAGGCCTGCTTTGTGTTTCTTCTCAGACATGGTATACAGTGTAATTGCCCCAAATATATGTTACCACACAGTTCTTCCTAAGCACCCATATTTTGTTTTTAAGGTAAAACCAATACAGAAAAAACATATTTAAAATAATAAAAGAATCTACACACACGTGACAAGTTTGCCTGAGATCTCCCAATTCCAACATGGGCTCTGGCAGGTGAGCAGTCATTCAAACCATGCTCAGGGTGTTCTTGGGGTTTCAAGCTCATAACTCCCTTTTGCCCAAAACAAGAACCCCCATGAAAAGTGTAGTCCATCCTTTCTACAGTTTGGAGGGCTTTGAACTGTCCTCATGTAATGGGTCATCAGCAGAAGAAGCTTCAAAGGCTATGGCCGTAGGTCAGATAGTTGAAGTCTCCTGTCACATGTACTGGCCCAAATGAGCAGTTGCATCTGCTACGTTGTTCAACATAGGCCTGGTCTACACTAAAAAGTTACTTTGACTCAGCTTTGTCGCTGAGTCACCCCTGAGATAATCCTCACCCCTGAGGAACATAGTTAAGATGACCTCACCCTCAGTGTAGACAGTGGTAGGAAGAATTCTTCCATTGACCTAGCTACCACCTGTTGGGGAGATGGATTATCTAGACGGATGGGAGAATCTCTCCCGTTGGCATAGGTAGTGTCTATACTGAAGCGCTGCAGCTGTGTCACTGCAACATTTTAAGTATAGACAAATCCATAGTTGTTTGCAGAGCACAGCCTCTCCCAGACATGCCATTAATCCTGTCTTCCTCCTCAAGAAGTTCCAAACAATCCCCCAGTAATACATAAACATTTTTCATTTTTAATACATTTTAATTCCTAAAATACGTAATCTTAATTCAGTAAAGTTTGTCCAAGATATTGCAGGAAATTGCCATCTGTCAGAAGCTGGATGGTTTAGTTTCTGCTCTGAAAGTGCCTCCTCCTTCTGCATATGCAGTTGGCTGGTAGGAAGGAAAATGCTTAGTGGCTGCAAGAAGAAAGCAACTAATTGACTTTCCACTGACTCAAAGCACTAGACAGTACATGTTGTGGTACTCAGAGTGATATATTTATGACACAGTAAAGCTTTGTGCCTACCACTAGTGACAGGTGTCAGTGTTTAGATTAATCACGATCAATCCCATTTACCAACTGGGACAAGAAGTGAAAAGTGTGACTTTCCTGTCAATTCCCACTGACTCCAAGAAGGGGTGGAGCCTCATGAAGTGGGAGCAGAAGAACTGTCCATCTTGGTGAGGAGGGCACGAAATGCACTCAGAAGGGCGAAAATGGCTCACACATGATCTATGCTGGGACACTGCCCAGGAATTGAGAACCGTTGACCATAATACCATCCCTTGAGCTGGTCTCCTCCAAGCTATGCTAACAGCAAACCATTTCACCAGTTTTGGGGGCTGTTCATGGTACTTACAATGGCCAAACACTCTGTATTCTTAGACTTGAGTTTGATTCTCCGTTGCTTTTGTGTGATGTGCTCCCCGCCCAGCACAGAGATGGTATAAGGACTCTATGCCAAGCTCCTTGGCTTAAAGCCATCTTTGTGCCCACTCCTCTCGATTCTTGCTCTCAGCACTGGAATAGAGGACTTCAGAATCGGGCCCACTGGAGGCATGTGCGGGGTTTGCCTCATACAAAATCACAGTGCATGGAAGATGCATTGTTAGCTGACCAGCGCCCTTCATTCAGATAAATCTGTATGGTGTTTTAAGGAAGCTGAGTGGGGCACCAGCAGGCCTGTACCCTGACTTCAGTCAGAGGTGATGCTGTCATATAGCACAAAACAGTCCAATGTGCAAACATAGAGGCAGGCCTGGGTGAGGGTGATGGGCAAGCAGTCATTTTCCCAGAAAATTGGGTGCTGTTTTGCGTGCACAATCGAGCAGCAATGTCTCACGTGTAAGAGGCTGGACTGTCCTCTGTGCTCTAGTGCCTTCCTCCTAATTCTCTTAGCGCATGAGGCACAGCTTAGACACAGACACATGATCTGTGTGTCTTGGGGGCGGAGGGGAGGGGCACTCTGTGCTGGCGAGGGGGCAGCAGCAGTTTTGGGTGGGATGTTTCAAAGGAGCCTAAGGGCTCTACACGGCATCTGGGAGTGAGCTGCTCAGCCCAGGCCCACAGACTCATGATAGTGGGGATCATGCTAGTGCTTTAAAAATAGCAGCAGAGATGCTGCACCTCGATCTGGGGCTTGGGCTCTGAATCCTGAGGGGCCATGAGAGCCTGCGCCACAACGTCAAAGCACCATCTACACAGCTCCTTTTAGAGCACTAGCATGAGATCATGGCTCTGGGCACCCAGATGCAGTGGAGACATGCCCTTAGGGAGTTAGGTGCCCAGATCCCATTGAAATTCCCCTGACTCCCTTAGGCTGCTCTAAGACTCCTACTCTCTGTTAGTGTCACTGTGCCATGGCTGTATTATAACTGGGGAAGGCAGGAGTTCTGCAGGAAGTCGATGATCAAACCCTTTATAATGTTGACGCCAGCCCGACTTCGCTACGTGTTTGATAGCAAAGCCGTCAGAGAGCGCTGCTGTGCCCCGTCTCGAGGGTGCTGGAGTACCGCTGCTGCAAGGGCGAGGAAGAGGACAGCTAGCACATTTCGATGCCTCCACAGCCCGATCTCGGCTGCCTTCTCTATGCCAGCATTGTCTCTGAGAGGGAGCTCAGCCCAGGGAGCTGTGGCCGTGCCCATGACACCAGAGGGGGCAGGGCGGGCTCCCAGCAGCCACCCTCATTATAGATTTTCTCCGTGTGTCCTTGGGAAACGGGCCAGCAGCATCAAAATGGGGAAAATGTTCCATTTCTGGAGGGGTCCGGATTACAGCTGCACCAAATATGTGACCTTTCCATGGGAAGTCTGGTTTCCATGGCGACTGAGCCTTCGGCTGGCCTCTCACAGACCATGTTGTGTGGCAGCCAGCCCCACTCTGGAATGTCCAGGCGTCCGAGGCGCATGGAGTCACCCCAACAGCTGCCTGCATGGTCACCAGGGGGTGGGGGTGGGGAAACAGCTACAGGTGCCATTGTTCACCTTGAGCCAGAGCAGCAGAAACCCAGGCAGTAAACAGCTCTTGGGCCACAGGAGCCAATGCGGGTGCCAGCCTTGCCCAGTGGGTCCTGATTGCCTTGGCCTGGCTGCTCCTGACTCACCTGGGTTCAAACCCTCCACTTCATCAGCCTTTCCAGTCTGCACGACGCCCACCCACTCCCCAGCTGCCAACACAGAAGCTGAATACAAGGGGAGCCTGCCAAGTGTATATGCTTTGTGAAACTATGCAGACCGAGGCCTTCAGGAATGCAGACTCCAATCTCCCCCCACCTCCACGCTGCAGAGCCCTGCACCTCCCCAATGCAGCCTGGGCCAGAAATACAGCAAAAATCCCTATGTGTCACCGGCCACAACATTTCCTGCTGAAACCGGCAAATTGAAAAGCCAGGTGGGAAGCAGAGCTTAGAGCAGGAGTCTGGGAGTCAGGAAGCCTGAGTTTTATTAATGGCCTGGACACTGACTCTGTGTGTGACCTTGGACAATTCCCTTCACCTCTCTGGGCCTCAGTTTCACCTGCAGGTAACTGATCCGGTTTGCTGGTCACCAGCCAGAGTCTCGTGAAAGGGCAATGCTCCAAAAAATGACACCCCCACCCTGGGTTCCTGTTCTCAGTGTACTGCGGTCCCACACCAGGCTGGGTCATGTCTAGGCAGCTCTGAACCCCCTCATAATGCAGCTCCACTGTTCATTTCACAGCCACAAAGTACCAGCAGCAGCAGCTCTGCAACTGAAGTCCCTCCCCTGTCTCCCCGAGCCTCACTAATACAACACAAGGACATTTCAGTGGTTCCAGGAGGAGCATTAAAATTAACCTGTCTGATCAGGGTCCTTTGAATTCTGCGATTGCTGGCTGCAGAGTTTGCATTTGTGGCAGCTGCCCCAGAAATCCACTCTGGGACCCTCTGGCCACAGAAATCCTGATTTCTGGGTCCAGTTTTGCTGCCTTCAGATGCCATTTTGTGCTCCATGCCTGCCTCCCCCTGCTTGCAGTGGGGCAGTTCTAGCCATTTACAGTGGGCATGTTCCTTTTCTCCATGAGTTTGCTAGCTGGGTCAAAAGTTGGGGCTTCCCTGGTGGTCTTGCTTCTCACTAAAGAATGGATGTCCTGTGATTTTCTGAGATTTTGAAATTTGTTTTTGTCCCAAATTGGGATGAAAAGTCAAACTCTTGGCACTATTTGCAAAACAAAATATTCTGACATATTTCATTTTGATAATATAAAATATAATATAATATACATTTGAAATGAAACATTTTGATACTTTCCCATTGAAAATGTCAACAAAATTTATACATTCCTGCAAATGTTTAGAATTAATCAAATCAGCATTATCTTGGAACATTTTCCACCAGCTCTATTCCTCACCAACCCAACAAGGCCAGACCCCTTAGGCTGGCGCTCACATCAGCCCTTCGACGTGATACGTGATCAGCCGCAAAGCTGACTGTAAAAAGAGCTGTCTACCAGTCTCTGCTCCCCTCCCTCTATCTGGGCTTTCTTTGAATGCTCTGTCCCCTCCTCCTATGTCCTCCTTCACCTCCCTGCTAACAGCCAAAAGGCCGTAGTAGCCACAAGGAAAGGGACTAGAACCCAGGCCCACACCCCTCCAGTGCTGTCCTCGTTCTCTCTGCAGCAGAAGGGAGTATGGCACACACAGCTGACATTCGCCCATAAGGCCACCTAGTTTTGTGGCAGTAGGTATTGGATCTTGCAGCCTGCTATGACTGGGGGAAAAAACTCCTGCGAGGGTTTTGATTTAATAGTCAAATGAATAACAATCAAAGCTGTTACACAGAAATCCATTCACACAACCCCTTGTTTAAGAATATTTCTCAAGCTACAGTAGAACTGCCAGCTGGCTGCAGAATACAGCATTGATGTGCCATGGCAATGCAAAGCCATGGTGCAGAGGCCAAGAATGACCAGGAGACGGTCTGGAGAGGTTTTGGTGTCTGCTGTCTTGTGCTCCAGAATCTCAGCCTTCATTGGTAAAAATTAAGTCTCTAGCCCAGGGGTTCTCAAGCTTCATTGCAATGTGACCCTCTTCTGATAACAAAAATTACTTCATGACCCCCGGAGGGGGGACCGAAGCCTGAGCCCCACTGCCCTGGGAGAGGGAGCCAAAACCTGAGCCCCACCACTCCAGGCAGGGGGGCCAAAGCTGAAGCTCAAGGGCTACAGCCCCAGGCAGGGGGTCTGAAACCTGAGCCCTGCCGCCCAGGGCTGAAGCCCTTAGGCTTTGGCTTTGGCCCTGGGCAGTGGGGCTCAGGTGCCAGCAAGTCTTAGCCAGCCCTGTGGACCCCATTCAAAGGCAGCTATGACCCACTTTGGGGTCCCGACATACTATTTGAGAACTGGTGCCCTAGCCCTTTTGGTTGCAAACAAAATCTTCAAATTGTGAACACAGTGTAATTGATACAGAGATGTTTGCCTGAGTCTGCAGACAGCCTGAAATAATAGCTCTGAGAGCTATGAATTGCTCTGTAGTAGAGTCTATCACACCACAGAGGTCTAGACAGTGTGGCGTGGCATGGGAATAGAAAGCAACAGGGTCCCAGGCTGGGGAAACAAGGGTTAATTAGCAGCTGAAGCTCATTAGCCTCCTAGAAACCCAGCCTAGAGAGCAATTCTAAGGTAGAAGGGGACAGCTGGTGGGAGTGAGACTCAGTTCCTCTTATTGATACATTCCCATGTTCTGTTTGCCTTCTAATTGCTGTAACACATCAAATGGATGGTCATTAGCATTAAGGGCTAAATCCTGCTCCCATTGAAGTCAGTTGGAGTTCTGCCCTTTGCTTTCAAGAATGGGACCAGGAACTGACCTTATGAGAGAAGTAAACCTTCACCAGTCATCTCATCTGGAAATGGACTTTGAAGCTGTAACCTGTGACTTGCATTTCTATTGCTGAGCGTGCCAGCTGTAGAGCTTAGTCTGCCAGCCCAGCTAGGGTGCTGGTGCTCTCCTCAGTCATGTTTGCCACACAGAGCTTTTCATAGATCATAGCCATAAGGGATGGAAAAAGACCGATAGGTCACCTAGTCCATGCCCTGGGGCTAGTTCAGAATTGTTCCCTACTGTGCATTCTTCAGTCTTTTGTCCAGTCCAGTTCAGTTATAAATTGCTCATGACTCAAACAATGGGGTTTCTATTGCTTCCCTTGAGAGATTATGCCACAATATTATAGAATTTGCTGCCAAGAATTTTTTTCCTGCTATTCAGCTCAAGTTTTCCTTTCCTCCTCAGGAAGCAGTGTGTGCTGGAGACAACAGGATCTGTGCAGTGTAGCAGAGGGACAGGCAGCTAATGTTGACGGAGCATGGAGAACCAGGGATAGGCACCTAGAAAAGTTGGGGCAGTTATTGGGGAGGTAATAGGTGGGTTTGGCAGTTGCGGGTGGACAGCTTATGGATCACTGCAGTTTACAGGGAATGCACGTACTTGC
This sequence comes from Mauremys reevesii, assembly GCF_016161935.1. Lineage (NCBI taxonomy): Eukaryota > Metazoa > Chordata > Testudines > Geoemydidae > Mauremys > Mauremys reevesii. The sequence continues at coordinate 35,907,778 of NC_052630.1, read as the reverse complement.
TTACACTGTTTGATACATGGCAATGCATGTTATTTGGTGATTCATTCTCTCACCTTTTCCAGGCCTCATTGGAGCTTCTTTCACATTTGCTCATCTCCCCACTTGTGTCATCTGCATCCCTCTCCAGATCATTCATCATTTGGATAAACAGGACAAGGTACACCAATGCCTGAGGTGCTCTATGTGCCACTTCCTTCCTATTACCTCTGTAACCATCATCCTCTTTGGCCCATGGTATTAAATCCTTCCCCTGTTGGCTATTTCACCACCAGCACAGTACCTTCTCGGCATCTACAGGTGTGTAGGTCTTTGATGTATAAAAGGCCTTCTGGAAAATAAAAGCTGTATCTATCTCGAGCTGTTTTCAAAAATCTCCCTCTGTTGCCAGCACTGGGGGTCTGTATTGGTGCTATAGCAATGGTGGGAGAGCTGGTGGAGACTAGCTGCTGGCATTTAGCTCTGAGCAAGTGTAGCTGATGCAGTGGTAAATGCATCTGCACCATGTCCATACTAGGGCTCTTGTCATTGCTATCTCTTGTGGAGCTGCACCGACAGTAGTGAAAGGGTGATAGATTCCCGCCCAAGCTGTAGTGTGGACAGAAGATCTATGGAATTCATACTTTAGGCCATATCTACACAGCAAAAATAACCAGGTATAAACCAGGCTGTTGTAACATGCTAATGGCCCAACCTTGTTATGATTTATCCTTTACTGTGTGGATAGAAAGAAAAAATCATAACCATGTTGTAGGCCACTGTATCTTTCAGGGTTATAGGATGTGGTATTCTTCCTTATGTATGTTACAACAGGGCTGAACTATATCCATATCCAAGAGAGAGCTGGATAACTTTTTGTGTGAGATTGTATGATGGGGTTACTTGTGATGGTAGGGGGCAGGGCTCAGAAGCCCTGGGGCTCACTTCTGGTTTATGTCTTATGTTCCTAAAAGCTCATGCTTCAGGGCTTCAGCCAGCCACCAGCAGGGGTCATTTGTAAAGCACTTCAGTATCTGTCTGGATGAGAGGCCCTGTATAACTGCAAGGTATTATTAATAATCATCATCAGTCTGCCTCTGTTTTTAGCTACAGTTATTACTTTTTGACCTGTTGCCTTAGTTGCACATATTCTTCTGGCCATAGGGATCTTCTCTCTGGGACTGGCTGGTTGCCCTCACTCTCCCTGGTGAGTAATGAGACAAATAGCCCACATTCACATGTCATACTGTGCCGTGTCTGTTACACAGCTTTAGATCATCTGAATCAATAGCAAATGCTCCCCCTAAGGCATGTGAACGGATGGTTTGCTTAAAAAGCAAAGCAAAGCAAATCCAGTGCCAGCATTCTGGCTAGAAGCAGCCTCATTGGGGTTTGTCAGTAATAACTCACTTCCTTGCTCTAAATATTTTTCTAGAGGTAGTCTCACAGCTCCGGTCCTCAGCACAGAGGAGCTATTTTGCAGGGCTCTTTGCATTGCACACCACCTTCAAGGAATTCAAACTGATTGATCAAGAGTCCGCCCCACATTTGATTCTTCAGCTCAGTATGTCAACCCCCCTGAGAAGGCAAGGAGCAACCCTTATAAAAAAGTATTCCATTGTTCTCCAGTAATCACCACACACATTGCAGTAGCCCTGCTGGACAAGATGTGCTTTGGCCCAGCAATGAGCAATTCTGTAGTTCATTGATAGAAGGGAGGGGAGTGTTCAGTGACTAGTTCTGAGGTTGTACTTCATTGGGAGGCTTTTCAGTTTTTTTAAATCCCACTTGTATGCAGCTATACTGCTGGTGAAAGGTGCTGGGCTGAGAACTCTGCATAGGACCTGAATAGTGTGGGCAGCAGCGGGCAAGCTCTCCAGTCCTGTCATGCCAGGAGCCTTGACCCTGACCTGGAAGGACTCCTTTAGGTAGTATACCTGTGACTCTTTCAATTCTTGGCTCTCAGCTGAGTCTACCACTAGGAATGGCAATTTGTCCCTACCGTAGCAGTGGTTTCTGTGATGTGGACACCTGTCCACAGGGAACTGGATTAAGACCTCCCTATTTCTTTAAATTAAGAAACAGTTGCTAGTTGCCTGCAACAGCAAGGCAGAGATCCTTTCAACAAAATTGGAAAGCAGCAAATTTTAAATGGACAAAGAAGGCAAATACACTTTAATATGATGTCCCATTAAACTGGTGCATGTAGTTAGGTAAGTTTCCAAAAAGGCTGGGAGACACTTTGTAAAAAGAACAGCCATTTCTATGAATGACACTTGCAATTACAGTAAATTAGAGGAGCTGTGAATCCTCATGTTTCAGGATGTAAGCTAATCACTGCCTGGTCAGGAATAAATTTCTCTGAGTGGCGTAGTATTGCACAAATTACCAAGTGCATTATGGGAGGTTTATATCTTCTCTTGCTTGGGGTATAAGAACCTAGATGGATCAGGCATTGACCAATGCTTCCATTAAAATCAATGGAAGTCACAGGATTTTAGCACATGATGCTTTACATCAGTGGTTCTCAACCAGGGGTACGTGTACCCCTGGGAATACACAGAGGTCTTCCAAGGAGTACATCAGCTCATCTAGATGTCTGCCTAGTTTTACAACAGGCTACATAAAAAGCACTACAAAGTCAGTACAAACTAAAATTTCATACAATTACTTGTTTATACTGTTCTATATACTATACAGTGAAATGTAAGTACAATATTTATATTCCAATTGATTATAATTATATGGTAAAAATGAGAAAGTAAGCTATTTTTCAGTAACAGTGAGCTGTGACGCTTTTGTATTCTTATGTCTGATTTTGTAAGGAAATAGCTTTTCAGTGAGGGGAAACTTGGGGATATGCAAGACAAATCAGACTCCTGAAAGCACTGCACCAACATTAAGTACCGGTAACTACTGTGATATATGCCATCATGTGCCAGCAATGCCCCTTTGTCATGTACATTGGCCAAACCAGACAGTCTCTGGTTTGGCCAATGTACACAAAAGAATAAATGGACACAAAACTGACATCAGGAATCATAACATTCAAAAACTAGTAGGAGGACACTTCAACCTCTCTGGTCACTCAGTAACAACTTAAATGTAGCAATTTTGCAACAGAAAAGCTTCAAAACCAGACTCCAAGGAGAAACTGCTGAATTTGAATTAAGATGCAAATTAGATACCATCAATTTAGGCTTGAATAGAGACTGGGAATGGCTGAGCCATTACACACATTGAATCTATTTCCCCATGTTAAGTATCCTCACACCTCTTGTCAAACTGTCTGTAATGGGTTATCTTGATTATCACTACAAAAGTTTTTTCTCTTAATTAGCCTCTTACAGTTGGTAGGGCAACTCCCACCTTTTCATGTTCTCTGTATGTGTATATCTATCTCCTAACTATATGTTCCATTCTGTGCATCTGATGAAGTGGGCTGTAGCCCACGAAAGCTTATGCTCAAATAAATTTGTTAGTCTCTAAGGTGCCACAAGTACTCCTGTTCTTTTTGCGGATACAGACTAACACGGCTGCTACTCTGAATACTGGAAGTAGTGTCACAAACCGTTCAAATTAAGTTCTACCGCTCAGGTTGCATCTGATCGCTATGTATGCTCTAGTACTGTATGCTCCCTCACTTGTAGCTCAGATTATGGACAAATAAAACTGCATTATAACCTCCAATGAGAATTAACACACAACAGGCACTAGTGAACTGATCTGAATTCCTTGTCAATAAGGCTCTCTCATGAGCAGCTTCTCTTTGTTTCACCCCTCTTGTCATTCCTTGGGAAGTTTTCCAGTTTATTTAAGCCAGATCCTACCCACCGATGTCAGTGGCAACACTCCTGTTGACTTTCACAGGAGTAATCCCTTGAATGCTCAGCTCCTCAGGCAAGGACCTTATCTTCCTATTAGGTGGTGAAATGCAAAACACACCTGTTGTGTAATAATGTTTATTAATAACTATGTGTACAGTCACATGATATTGTTTCTGGTCCCTGGTTGGTTGACCTACAACTACAGGCTACATGAACATACACATAATGTGATGAGATATCCTTTATGTTTTATTTGGTCTCTTGATAGTCTGCACAGTTGGTAATTTGCAATTTCAGCCATTCATCTCAGTGAGCAAAGCTTGGATCTACCACAAATACAATTCTGCAATAGCCTGGCTAGCATATACGGGCACCACTTTCTATGGGCTAGAGTTAGAAGAACTGCTCAACTATGTGTCAGAGGCCCCATACTGCAGACAGCTACGGGTGATTCTCCTGTAGCTCAGATGGCTGCAGGTGGTGGATCTGGGTGGTCCCCTGCTGCACTGCAATTCTGGTTGTCAGTACTCCAAGAGGGACGCGGGCTTCCCGGTAACCCTCCAGGACTGTCTTGGAGTCCCCGCGGGTTGCGGTTCAGTGTGTGATGGGGGGCGCAGAGGCCCACTGCGCACGCGCACTGGATTAGGACCCGCAGCCTTGAATGCGCACGCGCAGAGGTCGGCAAAATGGCGGCGCCCGTGGACCTGGAGCTGAAGAAGGTACCGGCCGGGCCCGCTTCGTAGCGTCGCGTGCGCGGGTGCGGGGAGCCTCCTTCCCTGTAGCCTGGGTGGCTGCAGGAGGGAGGCCGCAACAGGGTCCTGCTCCCCGGGTTCAGAGGCCGCGCGGGCTCGGCTGTGTTGCAGCCCTGCTGGGTGTCCCGGGGCTGGCAGGAGCCGGGCCCCGCGTGTGAGACCTGCCGCGCAGCGGAGAGCACGGAGCCGGGGGAGGGGTGGGAGTGTGGGCATCTGAGAGACTCCCCTCCCCCGACAGACAGACACACACACACACACACACACACACACAGGAGCCCCGAGACAGACACTCGACCTCACTCCCTGCAAAGCTCCCTCACTGTCCGGCCGCACGGCTGATCCCCTCCCCAGCAGAGAGTAGAGCTGTGCCCCTCCCTCCCACTGGTGCTGGGCAGGGCAGGGCGAGCTTCCCCAGCCCTGACCTGGAAGGAACCAGAGCTGTCAGGGAAGGGAGTGGGCACTGGTAGGTGGCCAGGGGAAAGCTTGGAGAGCAGATAGAAGTGAGTCAGGCCAGGCATCTCCAGTGAAGAGGAGCAGTCCAGTGCCCCAGAAGGGAGGCAAATCACTAAGAATGAGTCTTGCTAGACAACTTAAAAACATATATGTGCGCCACATAGGAGGGCAGATCCTGGAGCTGGCAGTCTCTGTCCAGAAGCATGTCTGTGTTTGGAATCCCTGGTGTCATTATAGCTGAAAGAGGCAGTTTGCCTATAAAGTCCTGCACATAAGTTAGCTGTTGCTGAGTTTTCTGAGTCCAAAATGAAAACAGCTGCACCATGTCCAAAAGTGCTATTTGATGCTCCTGGACCAGTAAAACTTAAATTTCCTGTGCAAAAGTTATGACATTCAAGGTCAAAATTTAATAACTGTAACTTGCTTACTTTTTTTGTTAGGCTTTTACTGAACTGCAGGCCAAGGTTATCGACACACAGCAAAAGGTGAAGCTGGCAGATATACAAATTGAACAACTAAACAGGACGAAAAAGCATGCACACCTCACTGATACGGAGATTATGACTTTGGTGGATGAGACACGCATGTATGAAGGTGTAGGGAGAATGTGAGTAACTTTTTTACCGATGGAAGAGATTATGGCCACATTCTTCCAAATTGCCAATAAAACTTGCTGTAATTGCATATAAATTATACTACTTTTAGAAACATTTTTCTGTAGTCAATGATTAAGTATCAGGTTTGTAAATATTAGCTGCCTTTTGCATACCTCTGATCTGCCATTCCTCTACTCTCCTCCTTCAAAACATATCTTCTTTCAGGGCCATAAAGTTTAATTTCCCCTTCCTTAATTCTGTGTGTAGGTGTGAGTGTAGTGTCCAACGATGGCAGTTAGAGCTGTGTTGGCTCTGCACAGGGGAAATTCTACCTTGGCCGTCTGCAGGACTTTTGTATCTCCTATAAGCAGTTGGAGCAGCACAGGGTCTCCAGCAGAGGACAGATGCTCTCTTATTGTCACTTATTTGTATGAAAAACATTCTGGCTTTTTCGTATCATATTGTGTTTAGGTGTTTTATAATCCTATTTTTAATTATCATTTCAATGGCTCTTCAGTAAGAGGGACTTACTGCACAGTAATTCCCAGGATCAACCTTCTAGTTACAAGGTTTGCTACCCACCAGTCTTCTGGCATAATAATTTATTTCAATGAGTGTTTACATATTTTTGTTTGGCTTTGCTCATGTGGATTACAATCACATTCGGGGTTTCATGAAAGTTTATAGACTCCACCAGCAGAGCTTGTATTCCTCATGAATGCTGATGACAAAATGTAGATTTGTGAGAAGTTATAATAAACCTGTCCAACTTTAACTGCCTGATGAAATATGTATTTGACTCTAAAAATTGTACGTCTCCTAATTTATTGCACTAATTCAGGGGCTATGGTTGTCCAATGGAACTGAAATGGTGATCTGTTCATTAGCATATTAATTAAGTTCTGTGAAAGATGTTCCCTAGAATCTTTAGAGAACCAAATGAAGTGAAATGAATGCCAGAAAGTTGTTTGTCCAGGTGCACATTGGCATATGTTAATTCTAAAACAATAATAGGAAAGGAGGAAAATGTAACCTTTGTGCGTTAGACTGTCTTCAAAAGAAACAGCTTAAACCAGTGGTTCTCAAACTTTTTAGCAACCTGAGGACCCCCATTTTGATTTAAAATTTTGCTGCAGATCCCCAAGTCCTCTGCTTTGCTCCAGACCCCACCCCCATCCCATCTCTTCCTGCCCCTGCTCCCCCCTGCCCCTCCTCTTCCCTGTCTCTTTCTGCCCCTGCCCTGAACCCACTCCCTCCCAGCGCCTTCCGCACACAGCGGAACAGTTGTTCCCTGGCATGCAGGAGGTGCTGGGAGTCAGGGAGAGGAGTTGAGTTGATCAGCAGAGCCCAGGCTGATAAACGCTGGCTTAAACTGAACCTAATATGTATTTTGATGGCACGCTAATGATACCTTCCTATTGTAATTATGCTACCCTCTTGTAAAAGGCTACATGAACTAGTCTTTAAGCTAATAGTGCATTCTTACTGGATAAGTGTTGTGCTTAATGCTCTGAAAGGAAAAGACAGACAAAGGTTTGGGCGTACTAAG